>NC_137520.1:6705211-6892711 GCF_041902795.1 Electrophorus electricus | reverse complement strand
TCTTTTCGAAATGTTTCAGTCATCACTGGGTCATCCGCAGTGCAGGGAACACCGTTAGTGATCGATGGCCACTGAACAGATCACTGACCCTTCGACCTGGAGATAGATCTCAAGTCCACTCCTTAAGGAATGCAGTCGTACTATGAGGAGGGATGTGAGACAAGGCAGCTCTTTCTCAGGTAATCACATTAATGAGTGACAAAAAAACAAACAAACCCAAGCTCATCTCATGCTAGTGCTACATTTCTATCAGCGTTAATCTACACTCTAATCTATGATGAATTAGTCAGCCATCTTATCAACCTAAGTCAAGATGTTGAGTATGGCCAATTATATTTCTGATTATCTTTTTGTCACTCTTCCAACTTATTCCTTTCTACATTTTCCCTCCATTTAACCAGTGTAACCCGATTGTTTCTGTATGTGTTTGTTTAGTTTTTGTTCATAA
Organism: Electrophorus electricus; assembly: GCF_041902795.1. NCBI lineage: Eukaryota > Metazoa > Chordata > Actinopteri > Gymnotiformes > Gymnotidae > Electrophorus > Electrophorus electricus. Next base: position 6,892,263 of record NC_137520.1, on the reverse strand, counting down.
CATTGGATGCAAAATGACCAGCGAACACAAAACAGGAAACGAACACAATGAGATGAAAGACACGTACTGCCTCCTAATATAAATACAAGGTTGCTGTGTGAGGCTCACAATGCTGCACCTCTGTATACTTGCTTAGCTTTTAACTGTAATGAGAAGGTGATGACTAATGGATTGCTAATTCAAACAAGTGAATGTTCTTTCCCGGCAACCGTGGGCCATCTCCTGGCAACGCAGCATCCACTGCTATGATGACCAAACATACGGTATCATATTAAACAGGAGACGCTATCAGCACAGTCTGGCTCATTTATATAACCAGTGCGAAACTTTTAACCATTCAGTTAGTTAAGTTATGCTGAGGTGAAGCTAACCTACAGGAGATCAGTGCTTAACACTGTCATTTGAACTGTGTAGGATGGGTCGTAAGGTGGTTTATTTGAGCGATCTTTGCAACCATATCTTGTCAAATTGGAACCTCAGTAATACGATTACCGGATCCGGCATTGTGCGGGTAGGACCCGAACGACAGTTCCACAGCAGAGCAGCAGGGGCCGCTGTCTGCAGGTGTGCTACAGGTAAACCTCCCAACTTGCTACTCCACCTCCTTCCTTTCCTTCTCTCCCGCTCGCTTTCCTACCCACAGTGCTCTGCTCTCGTGCGGTCCAGCACAACCCTCTGTGCTAACGGAGTCACACGCACCCCACGGTTCACACTCTGCACTCAGCTGTAGCTCTGCAGCGCCGTGCAGTCAGCACTCTCTTATCAGCGACCTCCTGCGGGTGCAGGCAAATAAACGCCGGCTGAGGCCATTTCCAAAACAACCGGCCGAGCAGCAGGGCGGAGCCAGCAGGTGTGGCCCTGAGACCGCACAGCCTCGATAGCCTCTGCCGCCAGTCATCTCGACAATGCTCTCTCCTGTCAGGCTGCCATTTTTCCTTGATCTCTCTCTCTCTCTCTCTCTCTCTCTCTCTCTCTCTCTCTCTCTCTCTCTCTCTCTTTTTTTTTTTGTGACTATCTTTGACTTTTAACTTTCGTTCCGTCTCTCGGCGGTTCTTTCCCTTCATCTACGTCACTCTTTCCAAACCCTGATGAAATATTGTTCCTCGCCTCTCTCCTCTCTTGCTTTAGCACTCCCTTGTGCCTCCTTTTTGACTCTCACCCTGGTCCTTTTCCTCCCATGTCTCCCACAGTTTTATGACTTCCCTCCCCCTTTTCTTCTCAGCCTCTCGGGGGAGTTGGGGGAGCCGGAGCGCATGCTAAAAAATCCCCCGTCCTGTTCCTGACACCGCCCGCCCCCACCCTGGGTCGAAAAGCCCCTGATTTCCTGTCCTCTCAATCCTGGCAGAGTCCAGCTCCGCCGTGAGCACACGCGCACGCACGCACGCGCGCATACAGACCTCCCAAGCCCTGTAATCAAGCAAGCATGCGCGGATCCGTACACAACCAAGGCCACGTGGCATAATCCAAACCCTCCTCGCTTGTTTGCGCTGCACTAGCGTAAACTTTACAGGGCCAAACTGGCAGCAGGTATGGGGCTCCGAGCCACACCCCTCAGGGGTTCAGACTGCGCTGAAGGTCTGCGGACAGGTTTCTCGGAGATGGATGTGCGACTGGCATGCGTTGAGCAGAAGAGCAGCTGCATTGTTCTTTTATTGCTGACCAAAGTTCAGCTTCTTAAGCTGAAGGGCGTGGCACGGCCTCATCAATAATGCAGCCCAGTGGCAACGCAAAGCCTACAGTGCCATATCAACAGTAAACACTCACTCTCTCTGTGCCCACGTTTCAGCACTGAAACAAGCAAACAAACGCACTAACGCTGCTCCTATCAGCCGAGGTGTCGTGCTAATATGTGTACTGGTGTAACTGCTTTCACCAGACCAGTGACTTATGTAAATGGGATAAGATCACTTAGGACAGGTCACAGGTAGATACATTTCAGAAAGACCAAGTTTCTGCGAATACTATTTTATCAGCTAGTTGCAGGGAAAGGGGAAACACCCAATAAAATGTCCTGGTTAACTGGAAACAGGGATATATATGAAGATATAGTCTAAACCATTACACTGGATAAGGGCATAGTGATGAGCAAAATAGCAATGCTATTTTTATTGCTTTTTCCCTTAACATGTTTGTCTCATCCCTTTTATTTAGTCACTCGCTAGTGTCACAAATGCCAGTGCCCAGACTAAACAGAATTCCATGCGTGCTGCTGAGGTCATGAGGAACACGTTCCTGTGTTCCTTCTTTTGTTTTATTTCCGTCTGTCACCATTTCTTCACCAGTTTTGGGTGAAAGAGTGAGGCAGTACTATTATGCAATTAGGAACGAGGTGCATGTGTGTGTGTGTGAGAGAGAGAGAGAGAGAGAGAGAGAGAGAGCGAGAGAGAGAGAGAGAGAGAGAGAGAGAGAGCATTTAGGGTGATCAGTATCGCCATCTGAATGAGTAAACAGTAGATGTACGAGATATAGTAAGGGTGTGGAAGAGAGAGAGAGAGTAGAAGGGAGAGAAAGAGTGTAGAAAAGTAAGTGAGGGTGTGGGATGCAGAGAAAAGGAGAGTAAGAGAGAAAGAAAGATAATAGCAAACATTAAAGGGCTGATAAAATCAGGGTTTGGCAACACAAAGCATATCTGCTGTCCCGTTCTATAATTTCTCTCTCTCTCTCTCTCTCTCTCTCTGTCTCTCTTTATCCCTCTCACGCTGCCTGAAGAAATAAAGCATGTTGGAGGGTCTTAACGAGTTTCAGATTTCACCTCAAGCGTCAATCTGCAAACTGATAGCCATCTTTAAAACACCTTTCTCTCTAGTCTCTCGAATCTGAAACTGCAGCTGGCTTCATTATAGCAAGGCAATTAAGCCATTAAACAAGAAATGGTATGATTAGGTGCTGAAGAAATTCCGTGGTATGCATGATAAGCTTTATTTATTAAAGAGAGAGAGAGAGAGAGAGAGAGAGAGAGAGAGAGAGAGAGAGAGAGAGAGAGAGAGAGAGAGAGAATGTGAATGCAGAGTGAAATAAATCACTTATGGGGGCACCACATGTTATGTGGAGAGAGCTAAGCTGAGGAACTGGACACACCATATTTTTTTGCTCCAAGTCACATTCATCTTACTTCTCTTTCTCAGCAAATCTCTCTATTTTTGGCTTTCTCTCCACCCCCTCCACCCTTCCCCCACCCACAGGCTGCCCAGAGCATTCCTATCGCCTTCCATCATACCTGCTGCTCTTTCACACGGCTCCAGCTCTGCCCAGTGCATCCGCCACCTACTCACAGCAAGCTTGCTCACAAAGGCCCTCGCTGTTGCCACACGGCGGAGAGATCGACACGGACGGACAGACGGACAGAGCGAGGGAGGCGGACAGAGAGTGCGGGAGAGAGAGAGAGGGAGAGAGAGTAAGCGGAGGAGATTGAAAGAAAGATGGCTGTCAAAGCACGGAAACTTTTAGCTCAAAGCACGGAAACTTTTAGCTCATCGGCACCTTCCATCCATGGTGGCGCGGGGTTGTTTTTTTTTGTTGCGCTGCTGGGCCCGAAAGCGAGGCATGCTGGGAAAGACGCCCGCGGCACGTTCACAACAGGGCCACGCCCCAAGCCGACACATCCAATCACAGCCGCGGCAGAGGTGCCGACGCTGGACAATTGCGCCGTTGTGCGGGCCTCCATTCGTTTCCAGTGCACAGGAAATGGCTCAACTGGGCTCTGTGTGTGACACGTTAAGATTTGCTTAACTGCGCTGGAGGCCAGTCCTCGGATCCATTGTTTTGTGAAAGTTACACCAAACCTCTTTCCTCTCCTCTTGCTTTGAAATTTACACCAGCAACAGCAACAGCTTTCGGCACAGAAAGCGGTCTATCCAGACGCTCGGGGGCATGTGTGGTCAGGTCCAGTTATGCGTACCTTAGAGTCAATAACTTTAGCTGGAATGGTAGAAGAAAACGGTGCCTGTCCTAAATGTGGACTACACCTTCAAGCTTATTGATAAATCTGCTCACAAGTCCTTTACGCAAACACTTGTCTCCCGAGGCCTCTTCTCGTATGTTCGACTAGCTGAACGTAACAAACCGAAAAAAGACTGTCGAGAAATAAAATTGATGCGAACCGGAAGTGTTTTTAGCCTTTCTTTGTAATTGGTACATCGTCTTTGTTTTGGGCGAGTCCCTTTAAGAAGCCTCTCAGCGAGGCGCCGGCTGTACGTGTGTCCCCGGTATGGGAGGCGTCTTTGAAGAACGCATCGGCCGCAGCAGCAATTAATCTGAACTGCAGCAATTAATCTGAACAGTTGAAACCATATTTACGTCCTTCTGAAGCTTGCATGGCACCAAAACTAAGAAGGCTTGTCTTCTCATCCTGAGTGCATCTCTCTCTCTCTCTCTCTCTCTCTCTCTCTCTCTCTCTCTCTCTCTCTCTTTCAGCTTTCTACAGCTCAACCCATGAAAGAAGAATCTGTACAGGCTCTCTGCATTATCTCTGCAAGGCATATTGAAATCAAAGCCTTTTAATTGGTGGTTATTTGACATTATTTATGTATTACTGGGCTTCAGGAAAATGTTGACTTCCTGTGATTGTGTGTGTGTGTGTGTGTGTGTGTGTGTGTGTGTGTGTGTGTGTGTGTGTGTGTGTATGCATGCTTTTCTTTGTTAACAGCCATTGCCTTAATGTGAACCACAAATGATCCATGTGCTGTGTACAAAATGCAAGCAAACACAAATCTGCATAGAAGCAGCAAGATAAGAAAACCAAAAGCATCTGAAGCATCAGCTTCTGCATTCAGGAGTTTTTAGCTGGAGCTTGGCATTGTATTTTTTGTTCTCCGCCAAAGCATGTGGGTAATTTCTATTGCATACGATGGCTCTTTTTATAGCAAATACCAGTCCATCCCAGACCTGCCACAACCTGTGCCAGTTCTGTCAGTAACAGGACAAAAGAGTGGTATAACCAACATGGACAAGTACAAACACACACACACACACACACACACACACACAAAGATACACCCTGTGACTGGCAAACTCTGGATCCTGTCAAGATGTTATTATACAAGGGAAAATGCCTGGACAAGCCTGGACCCCCACAATGGATTTTCCTTTGCAACCTGTGGTGTTTTCATGGACCTGAATGACAACTGCTGCAATAACGTAAAAGGATGGTAAATGAGAATGACGCTAAGATGATGTCATCCAAGATGGGCGTAGCCTGTGATGCACCCAGACCCAAGAGTTCAAGCTCAGTTCAGACTTCCTGACAGTAGGATAAAATCCTGGTGTATCACTCTGACCTTCTTATAAAGATGTCACTAAGGGAGGTGGTGACTCTGGAGGGCATTAGCGGTTTGTTGGCCCTAGGTTGGAAGTTACTTTGTCTGAAGGGGAAAAACTGTGAGACTTTCTTTATGGTGAGGAGAGGACAGCCCCTGCCTCTCACAGAACGGGAGGGAAAGTTCAGGTCTGCTGTGGGACCGGCTAAAATGTAGACCGTTCAGCTCGCTCAGAGAAAAGATGGTAAAAGAGTGAACCTACACACGGTCCACGGGGCTATTCTGTGGTTATAGCCTCCGTAGTTATCATTAGCTAACTAGTATTGAATAAAACTCACATGCTCTTTGTTCACTCTGTAAAGGGAGGCATACACATCAAGTATGTCTGGGACCACACCTCATGTCATTGCACTGATGTCTTTCTGCATGGCTTGTGTAATCTTTTTCCCAAAATGAAAATGTCTGGTTGCATCCATATGTGTGACGAAGCTAATCGCCATTTTACCCTTCACACTTGCACTCCTCTGTTTCCCCTATACACACGTATACACCTCTATTACCCAAAGCAGTACAAAGTGAATCAGTTAATGTGTCAACTATGTCCTCTGAAGTGTGTGTAGTTGAAGCAGAGGGCAGCTCTAAGGAGGAGCTTCTACAAACACCATAAAACACATTCACCATAAAACACATTCATTACCGAGTTAAGATCAAACCTGCCAGAGTAAGCGGCACATTCTGCAGGATTTTCACTAAACCGTGTTGAGCAATTTTATGTTAGTTTACATAACATAAAATGCACAATAGATCGAGATCGAGATCGAGATTGATCCAACAGAGGTTCCAAGTAAGTAACAGCAGCGTACCGTAGATGTAGAGATCATTACAAGTGCAGTGGAGTATGGAAGATTTTCAGAGAAATGCTTGTAAAAGTGCAAGAACAATTTGCAAGAGCAAGATTCTATCTGGCCTCATGCATTTCTACCACCTTGTTGCCACTGATGTGGTGCTAACTGGGTGATTCACCAGAAGAGAATGTGCCGAGTAAGACTGGAGATCAGACTGGGCTAAAGTACTGAACAAATTGTGGACTCCGGTCCCACGCACGCGTGCTCACACATTTTTAACTTTCACATTACTCTCTGTACACACGAGCTCACATATTCACATACTGTACTCTAATGCCTTTCAGTGCGGTTCCTGTGAAGAAGCTGAAAATTACAGGGTACAGAAATAGCGCCCGGTTGTAGAAACTCTGAATCATGCATGAGGTTACAGAAAAACTGCAACTGTCAAAATTGTTTCCTGGCATCTCATTCTCCATTTCAAACATATCCAGCCAACAGAAAAAAAGGAATGCTCAAAGAGGTTTTGAAGTTTGCATCTGAGGACCAGAAATCTCTCTGTTAGACGCCTTAAAAAGGCCTGAACTAAATGCCTCTATGCTGCTTCTTTGCTCTGTGGCTGAGCTTATGAACAACTCTTTGAAAGCCTTTGGGTTCATTTCAGGTCAATGGAGCGATTTCTGTAGCAATGAGCACGTCCTTCATCGGTCCAAACACACACGCTAAACAGAACGAACTGCATCCGTGAGCTGTGCTCCACATTATCATCAGGAAGTGTCTCGACATTTTTCCATCTCTTTGCTGGTGTTTCATAAATGTGAATGACTGCTGGACCTGCCCATCAATGGAGCGTCGCTCTCTGGACGCCGCTGGAAATACATGCGGCAACTCTCACACGACTGGGGATGCGGTTCTTGTGTTTTGCTCTGTTATGTCTCCCCTTGGGAACATGCCTGGCACGTGTTAACGGTCCCGTCAGCAGCAGGGGTCAAGCGTCTGCTCTTCGATGCCCATCTGAGCGAGCCCATCTCAGACATGAGCCGTTGAAAAGATTCCTAAGCTCGTTATTTATTTAGTTATAAAGGGAGAAACCTTGGATCATAAGGGATTAAGAAAGAAAGAAAGAAAAATGGAATAATATGATAAGAAAATAGCAACTTATCTGTTTATCAAAAACAATACTGCATTCTGTTTATCATAGTTTATCATATACTATCATCACCTGGGGATCTTACACAAATAAGCAAAGAATATTTTATGCAGAATACATACACATCCTGCAGAAGACACATACACACACACACACACACACACACACACACACACACACACACACACACACACACACACACACACACACACACACAGTGTCCACAAATTTTGCATACATCTTCAAGAGTAAAGGCATGACATATATTTTTCTTTATCCCTTGTGTCCATGGCAACTGTTCAAATTTTCCGCCACTGGCTGTCATGTGTCTGCGTGTGGTGCAGCAAAATTGTGTGTGTGTGTGTGTGTGTGTGTGTGTGTGTGATCTCGGGTAACCCTATTGCTCTGGCAATTGTGGGTGTGGCTTGCTGCCCAGGAGACCATGGGGGAAGTTCTGAGGAGAACTGGACGCAGAGGATAGCACTACAAGCTCTCAGAAACATTCCACAGCAAAGGCTGCATTTGGCTCCACATTCACACACACCAAAGAAAACTTTTCCTGTCTCACAATAAGAACTTCACTACAGAACCAAAGCCAGCCCTTTTCAGATAAATGGTGTTACAGTGAACTCAGCCCTGGTGACTTTTATATGCAGACTGGACAGACAAACAAAGCAACTGTTTTGCATATTGAGTCATACCATAATTGAAGCCAGTACCTTGGAAAGCTGAGTTACTATAACTCGGAAAGCTGCCTGACTGGTCTTGCAGAATCACAGCCCTAGCAAATCAATTTTTCTTAGAAGCCAAGAAAGTATTGAAGTATTCTGTATGACCGAAGGTTATCATCAAATATTCCAAGAAATGAAAGGTCAATATTTCATGATTATTCTCATACCTTCTCTCGTATGCATGTGTGTGTGTGCGCGTGTGTGTGTGTGCGTGTGTCCCGGGCAGCTGGTTGCACTGTGCCACTGTGGGCATGTGAAACAAATCAAATGTGGAAGTTGAGAAATGGGCAGGATCTAAGCATGTGGGTGACCTGATGATAAATTAGTCATAGCCAGACACTTCCGTTTGATCTACCAGATTAATAGAAAAACCATCCCATGCAGTTATGTCTACACACGATACACATCAGTGAGCTGCTGTCCTCAAATCATGCTTGCATTGGCAAGAAATCCAAACACACCTGACCTGCCACACTTGGACCAAAGCAAGGCTAGGTACGATACTCCCAGAAGCTTAGAAATCAAGTAAAAATGAAAATGTAATTAAACTAATTATTCAATCAGCTCACTGTAGGCTGGAGTAATGCCTGATCTTGTTGTCATGCTGTCAAACTGAACGCATTCTCAAAATCCTTCACATAACACCCCCACTAGTTACACAAATGAGGAATGGAGGAATGCCAGATCCAGTTGAGGATACAGTAGCCTTTCCTGGGTTGCTAGGAAACAGACCACAGATTCATACTCAAGTGTAACTACAACGCCATTCAGTTTTGTCTGCGCCCTGATCTTCAAATAAGATAAGACTGGTGCAAAAACATCTTCTAACATGAACAATAGCAGCAGGACAGACACACCTGTTTATGGGGGGAGGGGAAGCATTAACAACATGAACAGTCAAGGCAGCACATCTGAGGCCGGAACCGTTAACATTACCCACGAGCCCAGGACACAGATCCTACACCTGCATGCTCTCCACGGCACACGGTGGACGTGCCTTCTGAAGTATCTGAGAGCACCCGAACTCCAGGATCTGGCACGTTTCACACATCCCTCCTCAGTCCGGCGGTACGCGGCCCCCTGGCCGACGGGGTGGTCCAGAAGGTGGCCATCGTCGACACCGGGCTCTGCACGCTCTGCCCTGGGCACGCCCCAAAAAGGGTTGCTGGGTCTCCAAACCCCCAGGGCGCTTCCCTGACGTTCCATGTGGCAGGATTGATGGGTGGGGGTGGGGCGTGTCCCCACACACGTCTCCCTGATGATCACAGCCCCCTTACCCAGATCTGACCTGCGCTGTTTCTTCATCAGCTGTTATCAGGACTTTGCAAAGTCCCTCATTCCTTGCTCCTGAGCGGCGTTCCTAATGCTATCTGTGACGGTTTACTGATCCAGGCTTAGTGATTTCTGGTGATTCACTTTGGCCTCCTCTGCATTGCCCTGTTTGTGTTGACTTTGGCCTGTTTCCTGTTTGACGTTGTCATTTATTACGATGCGGGCCTGGTTCTTTGCCCTCCAGCACAGTCTAGCCCTCTGACTGCATCCCTCTTTCCCCGTGTTGTCCTTTACACTCTTCAATAACTCCTGTGACTGACAAACTCTCGATCCTGTCAAGATCTTATTATATATATATATATATATATATATATATATATATATATATATATATATATATATATATATATATATATATATATATATATATATATATATATATATATAAAACTTGGTGTGTCTGCTAAGTTCATTTCTGGATGTAAGTAAAATCTGTAAGCTGTTTTAAATCACGGTTTCCACAGCAAAATGTTTCTAATTTTGAGGCACAATCATTTGCCGTCTCTGGGCAAAATGAGTCATGAGTTTTGGCCTCTACCAAAGCCATTTTCTTTTTTTTCCTGTGCTTCGGAGAACAGAACGATTGACTTGTTTCATGAGTTGGGATATATTATGTAATAATTATGCATCAGTGAATGAAGTAGTTATGGTTTGAAAGAAAGCCTGCAGAAACAGACAGAGAGAGACAAAAGAAAAGGGGTGTGTGTGTGTGTGTGTGTGTGTGTGTGTGTGTGTGTGTGTGTGTGTGTGTGTGTGTGTGTGTGTGTGTGTGTGTGTGTGTGTGTGAGAGAGAGAGAGAGAGAGAGAGAGAGAGAGAGAGATGGCATGGTGGCTACATGTCCTGTCTGCTCCGCTTCTGTTCTGTGGCCTGTCATGTGTTTCTTGGCTCGAGGTTGGATCACCCTCAAGTTGGATGAAGAAACGAGAGAAGTTGGATTTTCGTTTCCACAGGTTCCTGTTTCAAAAACAAAAGCCGGGATTCTATAATGGACCAGAGGAAGAGAAGTCACATTAAACAACATGACTCACTGGGAGAAAGGAGAGAAAAACAGAGCAAAGAAATATCTTCCTCATCTTATTAACGACGAACGAAGTAATTTAACAGTGTTACACACACACGTACAGTCCATTACAGTGGTTAAATTTAGTGTTTCTAACATAAAGCAGTATAGATGTGCAAGAGTATGTCCGTGTATGCTGCCGACTGGCTTTAGGCTGAAAGGTGTGAACACGGCACAAGTAGAAGCCAACCAGTTCATCACAGTTTATGTCTTAAGCAGATACCACTCAACACGTTCAGCATGTGATCACAACTTTCCCCAAAACAAGCACTTTGCATAACAATTCTGTGAGGGCCATGCCAAATCTTGCTGACCCCATACCAGAGCTTATGCATAATGCAGTCTCAAGGCAGAGGTAGATTAGGCTGCACTTGAGGAACAAGTAAAGGGAGTCCCCAATCCACCCTAATCTTCACAGATACTGCCGTGCTTATCCCGCACCAGTCATGTGGTCTCTCATCTTGCCCCTATCTCTCATGGCCCACAATGAGTCATAGCTTAAGACCTCAGGAAAAAAAAAAGACTACTTCTCTAAAAAATAAACTATAGAGGAATAATTAAAAATCAAAACAGCACGCAAGCTTTTAGCTAAAACGGCTATTCTTCCAAACATTCTACTTTTTAAGTAATACTTTGTAAGTCATTTTTAAGTAGTGAGTTTATCATGAACTACACAAGCACGGTGTTCTGAGCTGTACAACAGTGCTTGGTTGCTGTGATACCATAGCGCTACTGAGATGTCGGTAAATTCCAGTATAATTAAAATGAGTGTAAAACTGATCAAAATGTCACAAAGTAGACGTTACCCCACTTGTTGCGGTGTATTTTCACAGTTACGCAAGGAAAAGCGACACATGATTTAAGGAGTGCAATGTGCTGAGGCTGTAACTGTTGGAAATGGAACTGCATGCAAGACTGAGATTTATGTGATGCAGTAGAGGCTATAAAGTGCAGGATGGGTGTGCTGGTTTTTGTGAACACATGGCCATGTGCAAACGTAGCCCCACCTTTTACATGTGTCGGGTTGAATGAGCATGTGCTTGCATAACATCCAGCATTAAGAAGCCAGAAACCCAAGAAAGGTCACCTGCACACACATTTACAGAGATAATTAAAGCCATACCTCATTTGCATAGGCAAAGGGGTTTTGAGGCCATTTTGAGACGAAGCATTCACTTAGTAATCCTGGGGCTACAACACTCACTGTCCTGTTAACTACACAGAATAGGATGCGTTTACAATTATAGTCTACCGCATTCAAATTCATTTGATCAAAACAAGCTTGCAAACTTTCTGGGTAAATGTTTGTCCTTTACTGTGGCTCTCTCAGTAAATCTATCTTCATGTCATAATATGTTTATTTTAAAATGCTTTTCTTACTTTCTTCAAGCATAGATGGCATGTTTTAAGGACCAAAAAGTCTGTTCCTACTGGCTGGACACTTTCCTCATACAATGTGTCTTTTAACTTTTTTTTGGTGCATTTCCCCATAAGGCCAATACATCCCCAGCCACTATGTTCAATTCTTGTTTTGCTAGAATTTCCACAGAAATGTTCCCGGTAGTTTGGCTTGAAAAGGGCAGAAAAGATGGTGGTGTCCACTGAAAATCCAGGTAATGATTAGATGAGGAAAGCAAGCCAGAGAATGTAGAGCCTCAGCCCCGCCTGCTTCTCATTGTACATGGAGAATGAGCCAATCGGGGCTGCCCCATAGCTCCTCCCCCAGAGCAGCACTTCTATACTAAGAGGGGTCGAGTCCGTCGAGCCTGCTCGGGTTTCTACAGCTCACCAGACAAGCTTCCTGCTGCTCTCCGCTGGCCAAACTCTCGCTCTTCTTCTCAGCCTCTCCAATTCAGAACTTCCACAGGCAAGAATGTCATACAGGAAAACCTACACGATGAAGTCCTCATCCTCGGCGGTGGCGCCGCGTAGCTTCAGCAGCCTGTCCTACGCCGGCCCCAGCGTCAGCCGCCAGAGCTACACCGTCCGAAGCTCCTACGGAGGGGTCAACCGTGGACTCGGAGGTGGTCTGGCAGGCGGCCTGGGCGGCGGAGCCTCCGGCTTCGGAAGCAGCGGCATTGGCAGTCAAGTGATACCCATCACGGCCGTGACGGTCAACTCCAGCCTTCTGGCGCCTCTCAACCTGGAGATCGACCCCACCATCCAGGCTGTCCGCACTCAGGAGAAGGAGCAAATCAAGTCCCTCAACAACCGCTTTGCCTCTTTCATTGATAAGGTGAGTGACTGCAGAACTGGCTTCTCGGACTGTCTGCTCACAGTTGTGTGTAACAGTGTGAGTGAAAGGATGAACAATTTACTGTGATCATTCACGGTGAACTTAAATAGCTTACGGAAAGCATTAAACCGCTTTGATATGCTTCTCGAGATACTGTGTCCACTGACAGTAAATTAAAATAAGGAACAGAAATGCATTGTATGTGGTGAGACAATAGGAGACATTGGGAGATGGATTTGTTTTAGCTAAAACCGCTGATAATTTCCTATATTTGATTTAGATGGGTTGATAATGATTTCCTTGCAGCAGGGAAGAACACACATCGCATGGTCGAGCTGTGAACAGGGTGTGTCTCTGGTCAGAAACAGTTTAACTTTGCAACACACTGTCGTGGGGTAGTCAGCTCCGACTGAAGTTGCATGTCCACACCCACGGCAAAAGAAACTCCTCCATCTAAACATGTATCTAAATAACTTTTAATAACACTGCCGTTTCATTAAATAGCCTTTACTTCAGGATAGTATTTTCTCATTGCAGCCTCTTTACAATTTATTTGGATCTTCTTAAGTTTCCTACTACCAGGCAAAAACAGCCATTGTTCCTTTAACCTACAGGACCTGCTCTACAGAGTTAATATTTGATCAAGAGAAATGGTGTCACATTCACTGAAGAGATTATGTAACAAACTCTCTCATGGCGGTGATGACAAAGAATAATCTAGTTTTAATCATTTTGACGGCTCAACATTAGGTCAGAGATCATTTCCATGTTTTTTCTTTACCCTATGGAAATAATCTGCTTTGCATTGCACCGAATTTAATGAAGTGACTGTTTTGAATAAAGAAGACATGAAATAGTGCTGTATCGTAGCAGAAGTACAGGAGTTGTGGTTACTTTCGTTTGGGAAATCCATTATCACCTGATTATAACTTCTCTAATTACCTCCAAAACATTCACACACACACACCCACACACTCCCCACCCACCCACCCCCACACACACACACACACACACACACACACACACACACACACACACACACCTCTAAAAGATTTAAGCCAATCTGGGAGCTGATCGCAAGTCTTTCTGGTAATATTATATTATCCACTCTAAGCAAAATAGTAAAACTAACCACTAGCACAAATAGTACACACACCATCAGTTTCTCCAACGCCAGCTAGGCTTTGTCCTTAGCCAACATATCAACCGCACCCGGCCAAAAAAGAAATAAAAATCTGGAAACTATCCCCATCTCCCCCTCTGGTCTTCTATTAGGATGTGTGTCACTGTTTCCTTGGAAAAAAACCACTGCTAACCTGCAAACACTCACACATACCATACAACATCGGGCCGTTGGGACCACTGTGGTGCCTGCCGACGGCGCCTGTTGCCGTCTGGTAATGTTTCTCTAAATGTCAGGCTTACCCAGAAATCACAGTTCCATTCAATTACTAGCTGCAGTGTTCCATCATACACAGCGCTCTTTGAATCCCTAAATATGGTTGCCGTCTGTGACTTGGCTGAAAACAAGCACCCCGTTCTCCTATCGCCCACCCAGGTACGCTTTCTGGAGCAGCAGAACAAGATGCTGGAGACCAAATGGAGCCTCCTCCAGAGTCAGACCACCACCCGCTCCAACATCGACGCCATGTTCGAGGCCTACATTGCCAACCTGCGCAGACAGCTTGACAGTCTGGGCAATGACAAAATGAGGCTAGAAGCCGACCTGCACAACATGCAGGGTTTGGTCGAGGACTTCAAGAATAAGTGAGTCTGCAACAGGATGGGTTGTGTTAAACGGATGATGCCCGAATTTTGTGTCCGCAGGCTCACGTTGTTAAACGTTCCCAGCATAGCTGAGCTGGAAAAACACACACAGAGGGAGAAATATATTTCACTGGGGCTTTGGGAATATGTTCAGATCGCCAGACTGGGTTATGCAACAAGGAAAAAAAACATGATATGAAATCATACAAAGACTGGTCGCTACGGTTGCTCCCTAAATCCATTGTCTTATTTTAATTGGATAGTATTTTCGTCATTTCCTGGTATGTCATGGAAAACACTATGGGTGTTTGTCTAACCGCAAAAGCCAAATACAGCTGGTTTGTAATCAGCATGAGGCCCAAGTGTTACCCCACACCTTTTCTACAGCTGCAGATAAATCTGACATCCTTATTAACTATCAAAGCTTACATGGAGACATCGGATATTAAATTGAATCTTGACTTGTGACCGGAGCCTTGACAGCCAGAGCTTTTTCCACAAAGACGCAGTGCTATGCTTCCCCCTAGTGTGCAGGCTTGTTATACCTTAGACCTCATTTTCTTCTCAGTTGCTATTGTGTTGACGTTATAGTGGCCTGCACTGGCTCTTTATAATTTGCATTTTCTTTCTTCTTCAGGTATGAGGATGAGATCAACAAGCGCACAGAGGCTGAGAATGACTTTGTCCTCATCAAGAAGGTTAGAGCAGATGACCTTTGTCTGACCAACGCTGACAAATTCACTCCCATTGTCCACACAGCTGTTATTCCACTCTGAGTCTAACAATGCATTGGAATTCATGTGTTTTCCAGGATGTTGACGAGGCCTACATGAATAAGGTCGAGCTCGAGGCTAAACTAGAGAGCCTTACGGATGAAATCAACTTCCTCAGGCAGATCTATGAGGAGGTATCCCATCAGTTATTGCATGTTGTCCATCGGTCATACCTGCTGGTTCGGTGTCTTCACGTGTCCGATGCGCATTATTTACTCCTCTCCCCGCTCAACTCCTGTAGGAGATCCGTGAGCTGCAGTCTCAGATCAAGGACACCTCAGTGGTGGTGGAGATGGACAACACCAGGAAGTTGGACATGGATGCCATCGTGGCTGAGGTCCGTGCCCAGTATGAGGACATCGCCAACCGCAGCCGTGCCGAGGCTGAGACGTGGTACAAGTCTAAGGTATATGGACACGGGACAGAGGACAGGGCTACTATTCATTTAAGACACGTGCCCAAAACATCTAAACTGGCTTTTCTTCTTTTTCCAGTTTGAGGAGATGCAGACATCAGCCAACAGGTATGGCGATGACCTTAGATCCACCAAGACAGAGATTAGCGATCTCAACCGCATGATCCAGAGACTGCAGTCTGAGATCGATGCTGTCAAGGGCCAGGTAATTGCACCGTGACATGTCCACATCCCCACCTTTTCTGCACACGGCATTTGAAAAAAAAAAAGTTTTGCAAACCCCTGAAAATAAACGGTTTCTGACAAGGGTCATTGCTTATGGTGTCTCGCGTCTCACCATAGCGTGTGAACCTGGAGAATCAGATCGCAGAGGCCGAGGAACGCGGGGAGATGGCAGTGAGGGATGCCAAGGCTCGTATCAAGGATCTGGAGGATGCTCTGCAGAGAGCCAAGCAGGACATGGCGCGCCAGATCAGAGAGTACCAGGACCTGATGAATGTCAAGCTGGCTCTGGACATAGAGATCGCCACCTATAGGAAACTCCTTGAAGGAGAGGAGGACAGGTAGATCCATCGGTTAAGCCTTTTTGTCAGGCATGCTTGGTACATGACATTTTCTATTCTGATTTTTGCGAGACTGAAATTCTAATTATGAGTCTCTTTTGCCAACAGACTCGCAAGTGGAATCAAGGCCATCAACATCACAAAACAGAGCAGTAAGTTCTCCCTCTCTCTTTCACACCCACTCGAAACAATACATAACACACGGCGCATTCAGTTCAACACAGAAACGCCCTGTAAATCCTAATCTATCGTTTTTGTGCGACTCTGCAGCCAGCTACAGTTCCTTCCCTATGGAGAGTGCCGGCAGTGCCTACAGCAGCTACTCCGGCGGTTACTCCGGCGGCTTCTCCAGCGGCTACGGCAGCGGCGGCGGCAGCAGCTACGTGAGTGGCGGCTACGGCGACAGCGGCTTGGCCCAGACCAAGAAGAGCGTGGTCATCAAGATGATCGAAACCAAGGATGGCAAAGTCGTGTCGGAGTCCTCCGAGGTCGTCCAAGATTGAGCGGGAGCCGTGATCTTCGCTTCCATTCCATTGTCTTCTTATCCATTCCTCCTCCTGCCCATAAACCAATAAAGCGGTCAAAGCAACCAGCCGTGGAAGGATACAGTCATATACCAGGCTGTAAAGCAATAAGGTCTTCACCCTGACCAAAGGCTCTCCAAGGGACCAAGCAATATCTCCTCACACTGTGCCTCACACTGTGCCTTATCGCCACCTTCCGCACTAAAATATAAATGCTCTCAGCTCCCTTTATGCACCCTGTGCTCGCTTACACAATATGCCTTCCTGCCGATCTCGATGGAACGCTTGATCTGCTACTAGCAACTGCCTCTCCTTTTCATCGCCTTGTCCAGAACACCGTGAGACGTATTTTGGTTTGTGAAGGGTTATGTTTGTCTTAAAGAGCAGGGCTGTTTATGGCAGATCCAGTGTCTTCCCATTGTATTTGGTCATATGCAAAAGGAAATGTCCACACTGTACCACGAGGTGCTGTTTTGTTTTTTTTTGCTACCAAAATAAAGTGTTTACTTAAAAATGCCTTTGAAGTTTTTTTAATTTCATACTATTTCTGAAGCATAAATGATGGCCTTCTCAAGAGCACTTAGCTGAAGTCAATAATTGAAGTCCCAGACAGTCTAAAGTTTACAAGTGCGAGCAAAAGCCATCAAGGATGAAGATCCAGGAATGGAATGTAGGGGCCATGGAGAACTGGGAGGAGAACTGGGAGGAGAACTGGGAGGAGACAGGGGAACGCATGGGTGTGAAGACACACCACACTGGGTTTTACTGGTACATAAATAGCGGAGGCTGCTGAGAACTGACGCACTTAGCAAACTTGTAATGAGCACCTTGTGCTTGTAGACATTTAATTGCTAAAAGACGCGGTGTGGAACATTTCAATAAAAGCACATTGCCGTGTGCTCTGTGATATTGTATATGATGAGCATTATACAGATAACCCTGAAATAAACTCATATGGATCCCTCATATACTTCAGTAATAGGCAGTTTATTTGATATGGTAGATTTTTGATATGGTAGCTCTGTCAGTGTATCTGTAACGTTCCACAAACCATACGCTTTACAAATATATGAAAATATATTAACATATTTTATATTTGTGGATAAGTGTTGTAAACCCATGCTCAGTTACAGTGCAAATGTAACTCCAGTCCTATAGACTACACAGCAAAAACCTTGGCACTAAACAAACTCTTCACAAACTGTCCAGCTAACTTGATATAAACACTGTAGGTGCCAATTCACCACAGTATGCCAGTACCCTAAATCTGATTATCAATTTACTTGAAAGTAAAACTCCTAGAAAATGAAAACAAAAGAAATGTAAGATACCAAATGGATACATTTTTACATAGAAACAGTGCAGAAAGTCGATCCAACTGAACAGCCTCATAAGAAACGTTTGAAGATTTAAGAGCTGACATTGGCTTCATACTGTCTTGTAATAGTAAAATCCCACTGTAGAATTTATTATATGTTCATGCCAATGACATTTATGCTCAACTTTGGCCACCTGTAAAAGTAACCAAGAAGAAAACAATTTGTAAAACATTATATAACATTATTTAGCAATGTCAGAGGGAATGTTATTATTATTTCTTATATAATGACTGCATTAAAAAACATGTGTGACTGTAGATGACATAGAATGATTATGACACCATCAGGTAATTATTTATATCAAAATATGAAAAAAGTTGGTTACCCACCCCACACTGTAACTACAGATCCTAAATTGTATGCTTGACGTCCTGTATGTATCCATGTTATCCAATGTTACAATCACTGGGACCCCATCCTTTCTTATTTAAAACAGTGTTTCTTTGAGCCACGCCTGCCAATTGCCCGTTAGTCCTCTGTGCCTTTGCCTTTTTAAATTTTTTTGGCAGTAAAGGTTTTAAGACCTAGCCCAACCTTTGTTCCTAATACAGGGCGATTAGCGTTTTTGCGTGCTGTGGCCACAAGAGGGCAACATCTCCACGCTCAGTTCAGATTACTTTCCTCCCGACAAAATACTACCATGTTACATACTATTCCAAATAAAAGGGAGACTTGTGGAGAAAGTTATAATTTTCTTTTCTGTGTGGCATTATGAAAGATATATACACTCCTGAGCAAAGAAAAAAAGAGGGAAAAAAGCTTTTAATGGTCTCAACAACAAATAATTATAACAGTTTGAACACCTAGATATTTTACACCTAGATATTTTATAAGAATCTTATACCAAAACATTTAAATATGTCCATGATTTTGTGTACAAGAACAAAGTGTAAGTGAATTTCCCTGTTTCTAGACCCACCCCCAACAGTTCACTGCAGCTACGAGCAGTGATGAGCACATCACACAGGTCTCAGGAGGGCATGTTGTTGTTGTTGTTGTTGTTGTTGTTGTTGTTCTAGTTAATTTTCTTACCAATGATTTGTGAGGGCCATTACATTTAATTTTGGGTTTTAGTTTTTAGTCAAAGAGCCAATCAGTTTGCCTTCATTCACACACACACACACACACACACACACACACACACACACACACAACAGGAGATCCAGATGCAGACTTGCCATCTGTGTTTAGCACACACAGGAAGCCAAGGACAGCCTCGGTCTGAGGGCACATAGGTAGTGCATTATGTAGCGCACTCATCTGCCGCATTGGAAATACTTTCCCATAGATATCTTAAAAGATATGTTCTTTGAAGTCACACAACCTGCAGAGTCAAATTACTGGCAAGACATGCAGTGTACTAGACAAAAAAAGGTCACCTTTACGCATATGGCATTACCTTATTATATTGTGTTTCATTCAAAACAAATACAAGACACTCACGGACGAGGGCAGAGACGGGAGGACGGTTGGAATGCTACTACACAAGCAACCCCAGTGTCACAGGGTGTATGCAGAGCACAAGAGAGCTACAGGTGCTTCGAAACCCAACATCTAGACCGAAACAACTAACAGCTCAGTCGCGCCACATAGTACAACACAAATGCTATGGCGAGGTGGAGCCCGGACACCAGGTCAGAGGGGAGGTATCGTCGTCATCGTCGTCGTCGTCATCGTCGTCATCGTCATCACCATCGTCCCCGACGCCCCGACACTGCTCAACACCAGAGCTGCGGACCTGAGACTGAAGATCGTGCCTGAGCTGGACACCAGTCGTAGCAAGACTAACAAGGCAAAGTGAAGTACCTGATTGGTGGAGGCCAAGATAAGGGCAACACAGAAAGAAGTTAGCCAAGCAAAGATGAACAGCTCTGGCTGCTCGCTTGTACAGCATCAGGACAGAGCCCTAAAGCTGGAGACTGAACAATTCTGGAAAAGCATGTGGGAGGAGAAGGCATCATGCAACAACACCCAGTGGTTAGAGAACCTGAGAGCAGACCACAGTAAACTCCCTGAACTGAGGGATCCTGTATCCATCACGCAGATGTCCACGAAATGGGCTCCAATATGAAGAGCTAGACAGCTCCAGGCCTTGACATGGCCACGCCTACTGGCTGAAGAAGCTAACAGCGCTCCACGAAGAAGTTCACTGCTTTCTTAGGTGAATGCAGAGTGCCAAAATCAATGAAACTATTGGGAATGGAAATATTCACAAATAAATGGACATTTGACACATCGTTCTGCCATTCTTTTGTGTGACCAGTTAAAAGAGTCATTTGTCAGAGGAGATGGTGGTAGGTGGTAGGTTGTCATCTGAACCTTGGCCTAGCGCACCAAATGTTTTAGAGCTAGCACTAGTCCTCCTAAGCCCGAGATAACACTGGATCCAGTGCATGTTGATTTTGAGATAAGACTCAGGACAGTCATTACAGGCCTCAAGACTGGTCTCGTGGAAACAACACTACTGGTCTCGTGTAAACAACACTACTGGTCTCATGTACTGCATCACTACTTGTCTCGTGTACTGCAGCACTAACCTGTAGTTTTGGACGCAGCTACGGTTGATGCACTATAATCAGGGGAACAGCCAAACTCTCCATATTTCCAGAACTCTTCCATCACTGAAGAAGTAGTAGCTTTATATTACCTTCAAATCTTTCGAATGGCAGCAGCATCTCTGCTTATAATAGCATCACATCACCTTGACGTGCTTTGCTTGACAACCTGTCATAATTCAGACTCTTCTGTACACTTTTCTTAGAGAACAGTGTTTGGGAGCAGGTTTTGTGTGACAGCAGAGCTTTCGAGATACACCGCGGGGCAACACTGTGGATACATTTCTAGGAATGTGCTGCTGGATATGCCCAGGTAGTCAAATAAAGTATACTGGGTGCACTGGTTAAGTGGGGAAAAAAAACAATTGCAATAATACGTTATGGTGGGTACAATGGCTCAGTGGAAATCATAGCAGAAACCTCCACAAAAGCTCAAATGCCTGTGATACAGTGACTCATTTACAAACACAGAGCACCAGAAAAAGACATAACCTGAAAAATATACAACGTTCATTAGGTGTTTATTAAAAACAGGTAGCCTTGTTTCTTTTGCTAGTGCTTAGGCCTACTGCACATTAACCGGCATCGTTCCTAGAACGGTCCAACTTGAAGCTAAAAATATTTATTGACCACTAGAGGGTGCTATAAACAATATATTACAAATGAGTGCCCGCTTAATGGCACTCTTGGGGAGCTCTTACACTGCTAGCTCCCTATAGCATATAACGTTTTGTGCACCGTCCCTTTGCCGAGGAAGCAGTCCTGGTTTTCGGTTATAAAGCTTAAAGGAGTGGAAACACACAGCATAAAGGGATCAGAGGCCACCATACAGAACCTCCTCAAACGCGTTTACAGCTCTGGCCTTCGGGTCAGTTGGCGTTAGATCCGGGGACTAGGATGGCCACTGCAAGAGCTTGATTCTGTGGTCGGTGAAGTATTTTTATGTGGATTTGAAGGTATGCTTTGGGTGGTTATTAAACTCGAACACAAAAAGGCCCTTTTTATAATGTTACCCCCCCCACCACGTCTTTTCTAATTCCGGTGACCTTTTCTTATTTGTAGATCTAAATCATTCCACTGAAAATATTTAGATATATTGTTCTGTTTTAGTGCTGTTTTCAGCAGGCGTGCCAGTTCAAGTAAATATATGTCATAGCATATTCTGACCACGAGGGGGCACTCTGAAGTGCTACACAGTTTTATAGTTTGGGGATGGAATTCTGTGAAAAACGTTTGTGAATGATCTGCATACCTACTTGAGTGGCCCCTAAAATGTGATCTGAATGTCATTAATTGATTTCAACAAATCAAGGTCATTGGTTTTTATATTTTGAAATTAGTAAAACCTTCTTATAATAACATCCACAAAAGGCCAATTTACCCACATTCTTCTGATGAGCAGGGAAAAAAAACCTGATGATGTTCATGAATATGTTTTTGAATGTCTTGCTTGAATGGTCCATTTCAAATCATGTCACATCACTGAAATGAGGCTGCAGCCAGGATTCAGACCCGGACTTCAAAAAACCCCCGAAATGTCTGTCTGGGCCAGAATGCTGCTGCTTTATTCCTGGGGTTTGGTCCACTGCCAGGATTGCTGCATGAGCCAACCTTTTCAGATTGGATCACCAATCACAGACAGATACTCTGTATTGGTATTTGGTAAACCCGAGATGGACAGATTTTTAGTTTTTGCAGTTTCCAAAGTGGAACGTTTGGAACTGTAGTAGGTCTTGTTGGCATGGTGATTACAGACCAACCTGCCTGTTATCAGGTGAATAGAGATGCATTTTTTACACATTTACAAACTGATGGCATTTCACTGTATGTTTTGCAGTCCTGTTTATCCCCTTCTTGAATCGTTTATGTTCCCACTCTGCCTTGACTCAGATCATTGGGAGATTAACCATTAAAACCCCCGAAACAGAATCTGCAGTAGACTGAACTTTTGCAACATAATCTAAAGTATTCCAGGACAACGTCTGAATCTGTTATAACAATACATGACAATACTTGACAATACATGACAATAATTTTTTTATGTCTTAAACCTCATATGCTTGAATTTTGTTTCATTAAATATTTGTTTCTTTAAAAATGTGCTCAACTGAATCTGGATCAAATACATTTTTGGCAGAAACTATATATATTTCAATGTAAATCTAAACCGCTGCAGTCAAAAGACAGCAGTCTGTTTATTTAGACTATCTGACCTTTAATCTTTTTATTTCTCTCAGCATATTTCATTAAAACACAACATACTACAAGCACTTTACAATATTCTCTATATTTGTTGTAAAAAAAAGAATTCAGATATTCAAGGTCATTAAATATATGTGAATTCTTCAGTAACTAAGATGGGAATCCCGTGTCAGCGGAAACCTCAGCCAAGCAATTTCTGTAACTGCCGTCCAGTTAGGTGTGATTTGGGCCTAATCCTGTACGCACAACTTCTTTGGTTTAGAACTTTAACGGCCTTATCAAACCATACCTCAAAGTTTTGGCAGAATTTTTTCTTGGCTTTTATAAGACATGGAGTTCCTTTTGTTTCGACCCCTTGTTGTTTCCTGCTGTATTCTGGATCGTTGTGTTCTGTTACCGCTTTTGAGATTCATATCACAAAGACCTTGACCTTCTACTGAAGAATTTTTTTAACTTTAAATTCATTACTTGCAAATGTTTTTAAAAGGTTCTTCAGTAGTTTCTTTTTCTCTTTCTGTTTCATCTTTTGTCAGAGGAGTCTTCTGCTGCAAACCGCTTATTCACCCAACTCTTTTCATTCTTCTTCTCATGCTTTTTTTTGCATGGACTCACGAACACAGATGTCATGACGTACAGCGGAAAGCTTCTCATTTTGAAGGTTCACCGTTCTTTGCTGCTTGTTTGAGGACTGAAGGGCAAGACCTACCACTCATCTTTCATAGAATAGTAACAGCTGAATCTTTCTCCTTGCAGACTGCCTGCCTGGCCACGCACTCTTAGGAATGCAGGTGATGATGAAGAGGGGAGACTGTGTTGATGCCCACAAGAGAGACAGGAGGAGGAGACAAGGGAGAAGGTTAGACAGGTTTGGGAGGTCTCACCTCCTGACCTTGGTGTCTGCTTTCATCGAGGTGCAAGGCGAAGGAAACCCAACACAGAGGCATTCAGAAAAGTTACAGAAGTACAGACAGAAAAGAGAGTCAGACAGTCACAAAACAGATCAAAGAGCTGCACGTGAATTCCGTCAACAATTATAACAACAATAGCAGAATTTATTTATAAGAACCTGTCAAGATACCCAAGTACACTGTGCTTAAGCACTGATATATGATTAATATTATCATTCTAAATGCAAAATGTAAAAATATATTTAAAATATAATTTAAATATAATATAAAATGATAATTACAGAGAACTACAGTTAAGTTACATTAAACTACAGTATGTGAAGTAATCAATAAATGAGTAGAGCTGGAAGACGTTTCATATATGTAGTCACAGGAAAGAAGAAAAAGCAACCCACTTTTGCCCCAGTCAGGGGTTGTTTGAATGAGGAGCAGGGGGCAGATGTGCACAGGAACTGTCTTGCAGAGATTAGGGTCCGCTACACTAAACCGCTACACTTATCCCTGAAAGGTGGGAGGTGAGTGTCAGAGGTCAGAACGTGGAGGTAAACATGTATGCAGAGCAGAATGGTAGTGAGGTGCCAGACCGTGCGAGGATTTTAGAGGAATTTCAGACTGTGTGTGTGTGTGTGTGTGTGTGTATGAATGTGGATAGGACGTGTGTGTATGAATGTGGATAGGACGCCTGTGTCAGAAGTACGTTCCCATGCTCTGATAAGAGTGAGATGCCTAGAAGCTGAGTTCTGGACATACTGCAACTTCTGGGGCCCACTGGTGAGACGCCCCTGGACAGGAGCACTGCAATAATCACACGACCAAGGACTACTCTGCTACAGAGGGGAAAAAAGAAAGACGTAATCTAGTCGTGTTCCTGAGACTAAACTATACAGCTTTGTTTTTCATTTGAGCCTTGAATGACAATGTGGGCTAAAAAATGACACCAAGATTACTAACCTGAGTGACAGAGGACATCAAATTTAGGACAGCCCAGATATAGAGTCCCATTTCTTCTTTTGTATCTGTGTCAGAGTACCGTGCCGTGTCAGAGTACCGTACCGCGTCAGATGCTGGTGTCAGAGACGCCAGTCAGGATGTCAAGGCTGCACGGCAGAGTAGCAGTATTGTCACAGTCAAATGGAGCAGAGAGATCTCAGACAGCAAAAACATTTAGGAAACCTGGAACCAGCCGTAACTAAGAAATCATTAGTTTGACTGATAAACCAAGCGGCAAAGTTTCATCCACTGGGGCAAAAATAGATATTTCACTCTGCCATCATCATCATCATCATAATAATTATTATTATTATCCATTGATCAGTTGTTGATCTTTAATTCTATTCCTAATTTAGTCATTTATGTTAAGCGGTGCATAAAAGAGCAAAGGAGCAAAATTTATTCCCTGGTGGAAAATGTGCCACCACGTTTTGGAGGCACCCTAATATTTCAAACATGCAATGTATGCTAAACTGGAACAGCTATTTTGGACTTATTAGCCTCTACTACAACTGCACAAAAGCAGCATGGGCGCTTAACTTTGCGTTGTGTCCTCGAACGCTTAAATTGTCCTATTTTAAGCCTAGTTCCACAAATATGTAGGTCTTATATGCAAATATGTAATTCTATATGTTAAGGCATGAACCTTCCTGCTTTATTGGTGCAACTGTTCGAGGCTTCACCCTATCATCAGGGTATCATGCTTAGTTCACAGCTGTCCACGGAAATGAAGTGATGGCTGTCACATGTAAGGGGAGAATAGAGGCGTTTTCACATTACTTTGGGTTTAGTGTGGTTTTTTTTCCCTCCCAAACCCAGGACCGCTTGCTCTGCGTGTTCTGTAGTTACATTTGGTGAAGTGCGAGCTCTGGTTCTCCTGAAATCGGTGGTGCCCTGGTGCTCTTCCTGCGGTCACTGGAGTCAGTTCGCGGTGTTACTGTAATAAGCTCACCTTTGCGGCGCGAGAGTGTGTACCGAGAACATCTCGAAACGCACGCCTCGTGCTGGGCGGCTCCTCGGTTGCATGTGCCCCTGCACGCCGAGAAACCAAAAAGCTGTGTCCAAGGAAAATTCAAAAACGCAGTAAAGGGAATTAACTTAGTGCCTAATATTTTGCAAACCTGCGCACAGAAAAGTGATGTGTAGAATTGCGCAATCGATCCCACGGTTGGGGTGGGATGTTCGGTCTGAGCAGATCTGTGACAATGAGCTCCTCGCCCAAACCATCCCAGAATCGCTCCTGGGCGCGGACTCGAGTATTCGGGCCAAGTGTCAAAACGCCCTAGTCAGCAGGTGAAAGCTACGTATACCTGACATGGAAACACATTCAAATTGCATTTGTAATACACCCAGAGTTCAATAATAATGCAGTGGAAATAAAACATATTGTAGCCCGTATCTGAAGTCTATTTAAGTGTACCTCTTTAACTACAATGAGTATAAAAGCAGTAATGACTACAGTAAGTACACAATAGTTCGTTTTGTTTTAGCAAAATAACTTTTTAACTTTATATGCATGTAAATGTTAGGGTGACTGGAAATGCACTTTGCGTTCTTTAGCATATTCAAATTTTGTACAGAGCCTACTTAACTATGTTTTTCAGATGGAAAGGCGGAAATTCATTTGCAACCCTTTCTGTTTTTATGAACTTAAATATCAGGGATTATTTGAAGTGTTCTTTGGCCAGGCCACATTGCAGTTGAACAAAATTCTGTAATGCTTTTGTGCAGAACTGAACCATAACTGTGTTTCCATACACTATACATATAAACCCTCCCTAACTGACTGACACACCGCATTCCAATCACTTGGCCATCAAGAGGTCATCCTCCAGGTTGTTGAAGGTTTCTAATCAGTGATCTGACTTTTTATGACATATTAAAGATACACCATTTTAGGAGCCAGGAAATCCACATCATTCTGAAGCATTCACCATATTCTAAACTTTATTAATCTTTAAGGTAACACACAATATGACGGGAGTTACAACTTATTCCTCTTTTAGCTGCGATAGTATCAGAAGAATAACAGAATTTGTGCAATCCAGCCACTGGAGTCGGTCTCTGTAGGGTGCATCACTGGCGTGTTCTTCCACAGCTACGCTGTGTTTCGCTGTGCGTGTTACCGGGGACTATTGTCTGTCATCATACATACGGCCATGGTGCTGCTCATGTCCCTTTGCCTCGCTGTAGAATTTGTGGTTTTACTGCAAGCGTTTCATCTTTCTTTTACTAGGCCTGATACTCTGCACTCTCTGAGAGTCCAAAGTGCTGACGACAGCGAAAGAGTCATGCTTTGCCAAGAGCAACACTCCTGTATGCTGTCAGATCTGAATATGCCAGAGGTTCCCTGAGCCTGGAGATTGACTCGTACACCACTGACTAGTGATTAGGTACAGCACTAACCTAGTAACACGGGTACATCAGTAACTAGTGACTTACGGCCAGCACTAACTATTGTCTTAGGAACAGCACTAGCTAGTGACTTAGAGGTTCATCGTACCGTAGCGCACTGCCTTTCTATTTTTAGGAGTTGTGGATTTTATTTGGTTCATCTGGTACGGATGTGCATAGCTTTCGTATCTTTCCTGGATAACATTCGGCTATTATTTTCCATGCTGTAGTTCTGTTATTTTCAGTACTCTGCTACATTTTCTGCTTTAAAGGCTAAATTAGGCTAGCAAAACAGTAACCAACTGAAAAGTAGGTTATTTTATTGATAAGCTTTATAAAGTTACACATATTCTCTTAACATATCGAGGACTATCCAGTAGAACATGCTTTTGCTAACTTGATTTGTATTTATAATTTGGGGTCAGAAAAATGTATGAAGTTTTACATGCATTAAATCTTTGCTGTGTCTTCTGTCATTGGAAACAGGGTTGGAATGCAGTCTCAAATGGGCCCCCGGTACCATAAGTGAGCATTCCTTAAATGAAGCAGCAGGCAAATCGTTCAAATCTTTCATTTTCACAATCCCATTAATCCCACTGTCGTCTAATCTCTCCTTCCTACAACACCCTGCAGAAAATTTGTCCAGATTATGGCATCTGATCTTACAGTGAAGTTTCACCTGTATATGTAATACTGACCAGATGTTTACACAATAGCCAAGTCTTTAAGGGAAATGTATTAGTCCCTTATGAAAGAGAAGATTGTTCTTCTTGTCATTTTAAATGAGCCTCACCACAAAGGCAGAAGACACGTCTGACAAGCAGGTAAAGAGCAGGCACTTGGCCCTGCAATGCAGGCTGAGGCAGAGCCTGCCTTAGACGCACGCACGCACGCACGCCACAACCTTGTGTTTAGAGAGTTTTCCTACTCAGAAGGAGCAGCGCTGTCTGTACCAACACGTCTCACGGTGCACATGCTCTTACCTTAGACATGAGGGGTGGATTATAGCAAGTCTTCTTGTCACTCATATAAACGTAAAGGCCACAAGCCAGACGCAGTTAGAACAATTTCCAGTATAGTATTTTTAGAATGTGATCAGGTGAACACATTTTATTTTAAATTTTTATTATGCTGCCTTTATTATGTCATTATATCTTTTATTATGTAATTTACGTGCGGATCTGTGGCATGGGTAAATGGGATTTCTCATCAATTCCTATGGACTAAACCCAGTACAATGGAATTGCTGTTCATCTGGTCTTTTTTCCCTTCTTGAGAAACAGCAGGATGTATTTTCCTTATGTTGTCAAACACATCCGCACTGCCACTACAGATCAGCAAAGTTCGCTGTATGTTCCGCTGTAGTCTTCTTCCCCGCACTCGAATTCACATTTTCACTCGAATTCGCGTGTGCATTTTTGAGAAGCATTCCAAAAATACCATTAGCTGCAGTCGTAGTAATATATCTGAAGTTTGCCAGCATTCGCCCAGCATTACTCTACGCATTCTAGCATTATACAGCGCGACCCCAGCGCTGTGTTATGTCTTGCCGTGTTTCACCTTCAACACCAGTGGCTAATTCGACTCCGCGTGTTTAAATTCATCCCTGGAGATTTTGCCGTGTGGGTTATGTAATAAAGAATATCAGAAAGAAATACTGGGTCAAGAACAATGCTGCGTTTGCAATAGATAAGTGCAGTAGCATGCAAAAAAAAAAGGTGCCGAAAAGCGTGCTGAAACAGAGAGATGTAGGTTAGCGTTTACGTTCAACAGAACTAGCTATACGACTTTCTGACTGACAAAGCAGCCTCGGGGAACGTATGACAGATGTATTAGATTCCAGGAGAGGAGAGGGCGAGGGTGAAAGTGAACAGGAGTGAGTGATTAGTTTGGGACCAGGTGTTTAAATGAAAAGATTCCACGTTTTGAGAATTGTTCTGTTTTTTTGTTTTTTTTTAAATTTAGTTAGAGGTAAAAAGTAATTCAAGTGGTAATTTCCAGCTGCAGCTGTGTCACTGAGAGAGGGCATTAAAACCCCAGGGCTGAGGTGGTCTTGCAGAAGGAACATTTCTTCCAGTGACCTTGAAAAGCATTTTCAAATCTTCAGTGGCAAATACAAGAAAATAAGGGCTAAAGTAACAAATTCAAATAGTTCCGTAATTAATCAATGATATGCAACGTGCAAGGAAACGCAAGGAAATGTAGAATAAAGTATTTTCGACATCTTAGTAAACACTTCAAAGTGGTTGGGTCAGTTTTAGTGATGAGCCACCTACCTGTCTCTGAAGATTTACACTCATTATGCTAGGTGAAGCCATATGACTCTGACAGCTTTTTACCGCAGGGAGTTTATGAAGCTAAAGCAAAAATACAAGAGAAGGGTTGAGCCACCAAGGTGTAGACAACACTCTGATGAAGACTCCTTGTTGACACATGCTGGCTTGTTTTTGCTCGTGAGTCTTACTTAGCCATTTAAACATAAGTTGCATCCTTCAAATGTCTAGAGACAATTCCAAAAGTTTCCATCTCAGTTTTTAAAATATTTTAAAACCAGATGTTTATATGGTACCTTTGACATTATGCAGGCCAATATAACTTTTTAAATTCTCTACGTGACTTTGAGAAGATATATACTTAGCAGTATGTTTGCTTCCTGGAACTCGATCCCACAACCCTGGTGTTGTTAGCATCTTCCTCTACTATTGGAGTTACATGAGATCCCCAGAAATGTATCAATGTGTGAAAAATAAAGAAAAAGACTGCAGAAACAAACAATACCACTACTGATATGCACTCACAAAACCACTCCATTAAACACCACTCTAACACTTTCACAAAATCTTCACATAAAGAAAATGTTCTCAAATGTATCTGACAAGTGTTTTAAATGTTCTATAGATATAAGTGGTGATATACATGTGTTCTGGTCTTGTGACAAAATACCAGCTTGCTGGAAGGGAATTCACACCAAAATACAAAAAAACCCAAACAAACTGGCAAACGTAAGCAGACAAGATATGGTTAAGGTACTTAACTTGCAATCAGAAGGTTGTGGGTTGAAGCCCCACCACTGCCAAGTTGCCACTGTTGGGCCCCTGAGCGAGATCCTTGACCCTCAATTGATCAAGTTGCACTCAGTCATAATTGTAGGTTGCTTTGGGTAATAGCATCAGCTAAATGCCATAAATGTAAGATATAAAAGATATATATGTGCTAAACTCTGGAAGTTTTTTGTCTACAAAAAGTATTACTTGTTTTTTGGACATTCTAATTTACTTCAATAAAACTGTATCTTGTTATTATGCTCAAAGCCTGAGGTTTCTTCCCAAAATGTGTTGAAATTAGATTTGTAAGTGGTTAACATTGGAGAACTTAAACCACAACCATGCAAGAGTCTGCTGTAGTGTACAAATCATTTTTTATTTATTTACATATTTAATATTCCCTGTAGAGGATGTATGTATGTATTTGTGCATAAAACATACACATGTCTGTGTAGAGAGAGTGAGAGATTCAAATTTGTAGTGAATTGTAGTGAAGCACAAAGTTTCCAGAGAAACAGGACACTTCTTCTTCTTCTTCTTCTTCTTCTTCTTCTTCTTCTTCTTCTTCTTCTTCTGAAGTTATAAGAGGTAGATCTTTATATATGAAAAAGTAGATGTTTAAAAATTAACACACATCTCTATGTATATATATATATATATATATATATATATATATATATATATATATATATATATATATATATATATATATATATAACACACAGACGCATATATATGCGTGTTTACATGTTTTGCTTTGTATTTTTTCATGTTGTTTTTATCTTCAACAATTTATATTGCTAGGTATTTTTCATGTTTTTTGTCATGTAAATCTTTCCTATTTGTTATAATGTTCCATACACAGAAGTAAGGAAGGCTTGTCTTTCCCACCATCGGTCCAACTACAGCAAACGTAATGAAAAAAAACCTTGGAAAAAAAAAACAAAAAAAAAAACCGGAATAAAAACACATCAGATGTTTACAGTTGTAGGCTATAATTCATCTCTTCTGATTTACAGTTTGTTTTGGCCCTTCATGTCACCCTGGCTGCCACCCAGTAAGACACACCCACACACACACCTCACACACACACCCTCCTAATCCACTCCCCTGTTCCAAATCACCTAATTAAGTAACAGACTTATTTATGTCATATATGTTCAATGTAAAATGTAATTGCCCTGTCACTAAAAAATGTGCTAGAAAAATTCTAAACACAGATTTAAATTCAGCACAAAAGTTACCACAAGGCAAATCTATTTTAGTTTGTGAAAAAAGCTCAAATGTTCTTGCCCAGTTGCGCAATTTCGGCAACTTGTTTAATAATGTTTAATTATTGGTTCGTATCTTTTGTGAGAGATTCAAATTTGTAGTGAATTGTAGTGAGGCACACAAAGTTTCCAGAGAAACAGGACACTTCTTCTTCTTCTGAAGTTATAAGAGGTGGATCTTTATATATGAAAAAGTAGAGGTTTCAAAAATAACATTCATTCCACGGGACTCTGAAGCTCCAAGAGTGTAGATCAGTTCTCTCTCTCTAGTTCTCTCTAGTTTCCTAATTTTATTGCCACCACAGCAACAACTGGCAAAGCAAACAAATATGTCATTAGTGGAAAATATGCTGGATTTATTTAATTACTCAAAGTCCTAATGTAGCTGCTATAGTAAATGATCCATATTTAAAGCATAAATATACAATTTTAATTATTTCTACCAGTTTTCTGCAGAAGAAAAACAGCCACAAGAAGGCTGTCTACCTGGTATGAGGACACCCTGGAAGGTTCGATTTCACTCCCCACGGCAGTAGAGCAGGTCTCTTGGCTGTAAAACAGAGCATGCTATTGTACGCACCTACTCAGACGAAGGAGGCCTTACTGAGGGTATGGAGCTGCTCAAAGGCCTATAGGGGACCAAATGATCAGGCAGTAGCACGAAATGAAGCCTCACTGTGACATGCCCGTTAGGTACTCTTTGACACTTGCATAAGATATGCCAATTTGTCTTCTTATCTCATAATTTTCCAGACGCTCTTGTTGTTTGTCTATTGATAAACCCAGAGTATTGGGCCCGAGTATATTGAAATCTTTCTCCTTTTTAATGTACATAGTGTATTTGTTTGTAATTCTTATCTGTTTATCTGTACATTCTACACCATGCCAAAAATGTAATTCAATTGCATATCTTAAATATAGCGCAGTTAGTCTACTCAAATTCATGTGTTCAGACACTGAAATAACCCATGAGTGGGACTTTTTAATTTTCTAACATAAAAAAATATAAAGTGTAAAACATGAACAGTTCATGACTGTTGACATGAACATTCTTGCAGACGTTGTGTAATACTTCTGTAAGAGATTGCGAATGTGTTATGTAGACACCATTCGTGTAAAATGGTGTGTCTGCTTGTTTTGGTAGCTTTTTTGTCTTCAAATTTAACTTCAGTCAATGAAATGCACACTCAGATGGGACTCAGATCAGGTGACCAACTTGGCCCAAAATATTCTGCTTTTTACACCTGTAAAGGCTAGGGTTGCTTTCTCATTGTCCTGGCATTTGTTTGGATTTGAGCAGTTAAGAAATCTTCCTTCTTCTGCCATCACATCACACAGACGTTAAAATTAGCTATTCGGACTGCAGTCACATCGATAAAACTGTCATAGCATCATTAAAACACCTGTGCCAGGTATACTGGCAGCCATTCATGCCCACGCAGGGTTTAAGGATGAGCGTATATACAGTCGATTGTGTGCAGTTCTCAGATGCCCATTTCTCCACACTGTCTTTTACATTGGTGTGGATTAATTGTCATCCCATCATTTTCTGTGCCTTTGGTGTCTATGTACTGGTTAAGTTTTTAACATGTTCTGCATACTCTGAATGAAAGTATTGGTTAGCAATCTTAAAAAGCTTAAAAAGCTAAAATCATTTGAACCAGATATCTTTAATTAGTTATGGTTTGCTTGCATAGTTCATATGATACTGATGTACATACAGTTAAATTAAAGACATTAAATTAAGACATTGTCATAATTCAAATCAATGGCCTTTTTGCTAGTGTCTCTGACTTGGAAATGGAGCATTATAGCTTTCTTTTTCCAGAAAATGTGCACATGTACAACCAGTACAATTTGAGATCATCTGAATGATTCCAGCTGCAGATTGCCATCTGCCTGTGAGCTGCAGTGAATGTGGATGTGGGTCATTAAGAGATTTATTAGCACCTGGCATCCCACTTCTGACACCAAATATAGGGGCTGCTCCATTTTGTATATTTATTATTTGGATAGTTGGTGATATGGGTGCGATCACGCTCTGTGAATTTGTACTTTTGGTTGAATTTGTTTTTGTTTAGGTCGATTTGGCTGGTTGTCTGGTTTTTGGGCTCATGCAGGTCATTTTGATTCCTCTGGGTAATTAGGTTTGGGCTTTTATGGATTTGGTCCGATGTGGTGTTTGTTTGTCTGCTCTGTTCTTACAACACAGGGGTATGGAACATCTATGATTGGCATCTTTCAACAAGTAAAACTCTATAGGGGGTTTTGTTTGGTTCACTTCCCCCCGTTTATGCTTAGTGGGGTGTCCGTGCATTACGTCTCTCAATGGGTGATTTTAGTCTCTCAGTGGGTGCTTAAAGAAACTCAGCTAAAGAAGACTAGAGTGAGTTTATATGGTCTGTGTCTGAAACTATAAATTGGAAGCCACGTAATCTTGTGTACCTGTCATCTGGTACTGAGTGACGTGTGCATTTGGTTGGCTCCACAGAATAGGTCCCAGTTAGAATTTTGTGAGACACTGACTCATCAGACTTTTATTCTAGAATCTCTATTTTCTTTATCAGAGGTATTGGATTAAAGGTTTTGTCTGTTCCTTTTCATAGGGTTGCTGAAGAGTACAGGTATTCTGAGGAGTACAGGTGTTCTTGGGGAATGACCTTGCTTGAGATTGAGTTTGGGGAGATGGATCTCTTGGTGGATACTCTTCAGTATCATTGATGTGGGAGAATTTTCCCTTAGGCATTTATGTCTTGTGTGGTTACACATACCATGAGTAAAACTACATCCAAGTCTTTCTGTCACCAACTGAAAAGTAGAAGAATATTTGAAATACCTTCTTCGGTGCCACCGTCACACAATGAGTCGGGCAGAATAGTCCTGCCAGCTGATGTTCAGGATTTCTCTTCGGGATACTACCTGGAAGTGGAGGCGATGAAAAAGAAATGCGTGATGCGAGGTTGTCATTTTTGTGGGTGACCCCATTGTACAAACTGTAGTGCCAAAAGGTTTTGTAGCCTTCTGTGGCAGACCTCTCATGATGCACTTGGTCATTTGATTGTTAAAAATGGGTGGATAATGAGGCCCATTATTTTTGGGTTGGGATGTCATGTGGTGCACTTAGAGTATGTAGTGTTTAGTGGCATCGTCGAGGCTGACCTCACCATAAATCTGGTGCAATGTACATTTGCGAAGG
Source organism: Electrophorus electricus (assembly GCF_041902795.1). Classification (NCBI taxonomy): domain Eukaryota; kingdom Metazoa; phylum Chordata; class Actinopteri; order Gymnotiformes; family Gymnotidae; genus Electrophorus; species Electrophorus electricus. The sequence continues at coordinate 6,857,675 of NC_137520.1, read as the reverse complement.
CCACGGTAACTTGTTTGGGGAAGGGGGGCAGTGTGTGTCCAGTGTGTCCTAATGTGGTCACTACTGAGGAGTTTTCTTATATGTCGACAAAAAAGGTGCTTTCTGCAGAAAAAAATGCTTCAGTCTTTATAGAAACTTTAACAAGTTTGAGTGGGCTACAGCATGCCAAGGTTTTGAATAGTTGAAGTCACGCCTGACAGTTAACACCTGTATTAGCCACACCCAGGTTGGATCAGCCTTTTAAACTTCAAATCAATGCTGGCAGTGTTGGTAGTGTTGCAGTTTTCTTAAAATCTTCTGACAAGGGCGTAGCCACCCTGTGTTTTTTTTCTCTAGGAAATTCAGTTCCTCCCAGTTGAATTTTTCTGAACTAGAGAAACAGGCTTTAGCATTAATCTGGGCTTTGCAAAATATTGTGGTCTATAAGGATTCTTCATTAGCCCCCTGGTGGTTTTACAGAGCCCAACCCAAAGGTTTATGAGATGGTATCTGTTTTTACAGGGGTAACAACTGGACATGAGACACACTTAGGAGCAGGGATGATTTAACTGCTGCAGGTCTGTTATGGAGGGATGTCACCTCCTACATAGTACGAGTAGCCAAAATTAGATACCACAGGCACCAACAGAGCTCCGGATCTCTCTATCCCCTCCCACTGTCTTATCTGGGTGTGGCTAATGAGAGCTGTCTGGCTGGACTGGAGATCCAGGGGGCATCAGGAATGGGCAGGGGTCCAAAGGGGTGGAGAAGAAATCCAGCACTGGATCTGGATTCAAAAACAAAACACACACACAGCACACATATGGGCAACCATTTTTAAACTGTGTGTGTGTGTGTGTGTTTCGTGGAGGGGGGTGACCTCCCTGTCCTGTCGAACTGTGACCTCTGCTCACAGCTGCATGTTTAGGATGTTGTGCAACATTGGAGGCAGGCTGCAGGAGCTTGTGAACTGACTTGCCCGGGGTGGCCCTGACAGCTGGAAGGAAGAGGGAGACCGGACTAGAGGTTTGGCCCTCGGGGTAGAGGCTGTCTGTTCTGCACAGGCATCCCACAGAACTAGTATCTTGTCAAATGTTTCAGTGCTTATTTTCTGAAAATTGAGAGTTTTTCTACTGCAATATATCATGCAGACCTGTGGGCAAATGGTTATGTGATTCTCCATCCACGGCACAGGCTTGTGTGTTCATGTATGTTCAAGTCACACGCAGTCTTAAATGCTCAAGTTTCACAGTGTAATGCAACAAATTAGGTATAAAGAGAAAATGTAGTTTTTAGATTTCAAATTCGTTTTAGTGAGTCTGTCCTGCTATGAAAAAATGAATATGCATATATTTAAATCAAGCTAAATTAAGTCATTAACCACTTCCTATGCTTACCATGATATCTTCTGCATATGACCTGATGCTCTGTGCTTTCCTTGCTGATAGTTGGTTGACCTGTGAGTGTGATGACCCTGACTGCTTGTGGAGTCGTGACGCACCTCCCTGCTCAAACAAACCAATTTAACACTCGTGATGGTTAATTAGCTCTAACTGTGTCAGAGGGATTGGGAAAAAAATTGCAGGGCCCTGTAACCCCTGAGGACTTGTAAGCCCTGACGCAGAGTCAGTCATACCTCAGGGGCAGATTGACTGTGCATTTCTCTGACACACTCCCACACACTCCTACACTCTAAAATAGAGCTGGGATATATCTATTTGTCATTACTTTTTCATTTTACTAATGCTGCTTCATTCCTAATGCCAAAGCCTTGGTGATTATTGGCTTCTAGACTTGAAATAACCCTTTAAGACAGATAATCACCCACTGAATGGCTTTTGAGTAGTTTCCTCTCCATGATCTCACTAGCGATCTTAAACGTCTTTATCTGTGGGCTCCTTCTAACAGCACCAGAAAATCGTTATTATAAATGCCATCCTGTCATTAAATCACTTTGGAGGTATAAGCTAATTACAGCAGTATGGGCGTAGTTCAGTACAACTTCAGCTGTGGTTTACACGAAACAGTACTCACCATTCAGACGCTACACAAACACAAAGACATTTTCTGATAAAGTCTGTGTAGCAGTTGTTATATCATGGATTTTGTGATTCATTCGGAAAAATCTAACTGCATAAGTAAAACAGCCTGTTTAGTGCAGCAGCCTGAGTGAACATGCATGCTCTTTCTCTTTCTCTCTCTCTCTCTCTCTCTCTCTCTCTCTCTCTCTCACACACACACAGTCACACACACGCCTTTGTGGACTCCACGTACACCTTCACACTCTCACACTTCAGGGTGTGGCTATAGTCCACGTTCATTCCGATCCAAGCGCGGAGGTGTTGGGTCCCGTGCAGACGCCCTGCGGAGGCAACAGCAGCACAGCGCATGGAGCTGCCAAAGACTACACGGAGCAATGAGCCATTAGAGAGAGAGAGAGAGAGAGAGAGAGAGAGAGAGAGAGAGAGAGAGAGAGAGGAAGAGAGGGAGGAAAAGAGAGAAAGGGAGAGAGGGAAAGGGAGAGAGAGAGAGAACGAGGGAGAGGGGGAAGAGAGAGAAAGAGGGAGAGAGGGAAACAGAGAGAGGGAAAGAGGGAGAAAGAGAGAGAGGAAGGGAGAGAGGGAAAGAGAGAGCAAGAGGAAGAGCGAGAGAGAGTAAGCAAAAGTAAGCAAGGAAGAAAAAAAACAGACAGAATAAAAAGAAAGAAACCCTATAAAGCTCCTCAAGGATCTCGAGCAATCAAATACTGCATTGCTTGGACTCACAGCAAAACCAACTTGACAAGCCCACACCTTAAGAAAGAGGATCTCTCAAACATGTTTGATTATAGTACATCACGCTACACTTAATGAACATTACAGGGTGGTGGTAGGTGGTTCGCAATATTCCTACAGGGCAAACCTTGTGAAATGTACACTCTTTTCTATGTCAGGGTAATATTTGAGTCTTTGAACTACTTAATGAGCTAAAGGTAATTTTCCAAAGGTGGACAGCAGTTATCACAAGTGTTTCTTTGACAGCTGACTCTAATAGTTACAGTTATTGGAATACAATATGTTTGAGAAACTGGAATTTGACTGATTGAATGATTTGGGTGCAGCCACAGCAGAGGCATGCACAATACAACAGTACATACAGTAGACCAAGTGTCTGTCAATACAGAATATGTAACACTCCACACAATACACAAATCAGAGCGCATAGTGAGAAAGAATCAGATTGATAAAAAGTATAAGGTTCCAGTAATAATTGTCATTGTGTTACTGTTTGTCCGTGAGCAGATATGCTACCATACCATTGATGGCGTAACTAGGATTTTATGGGCCCCAGCGCAAAAAAAGGACATTTTTACATTTATAACAGTGGAATTACTTTAATGGTTTAGCCTGACAGAAGGGGCTGGACTGGAACTGTTGGGGTCCGATGGCTGCGTACACCTTCCAGACCAGCTTGTTCCCAGCATCCTGCAAGCTGATATTATTCCCCCAACAGAGCAATACAGTGTCGATTGGCCACAACTAGCTGGTCAGACCTCCCCTGCATATGACCTAATCTGACTAAAATAATAGTAGTCACAAGAAGAAACCGCTCCGCGTTCTTCATATATAGCAAGCGCATGTGATTCCTGCAGTTAAAACTGCTGTTCAAGTGGACACTCGCATAGGACTGTTAAATGGTAAAGAAAGGTAAATGGAATTCTTCTTTATGTAGTGTTGCTAGAGAGATGGAGGTGTGTGAAGGTACGTAATGCAGTTCACACATTAATCTCTTGGCGGGGTCACGCCTCAGTCTCCGCTCAGCTACGCCGTGCCTCACACAAGCTGTTATACGTGATTAATGTGGGTTGGTAGAAAATAGATGCAAAGAAAGGAAAGAAAAAATATTAATATCAAATCTAAAATATTAAATATAAATTAAAACAATATAAAAATATTAATTCATATACGAAATATGAAACACTGTGGCTTTGTTTATTAAATTCAACAATCCTTTTTTTTCTGCTCATCAGACGTTGCCATGACCACCAAGGACAAATTTGGACCAGCAGTGAATAATAATAATAATATTAAAAAAAAAAAAAAAAACATATTCAGACATGCACAGGAATGACTGAGCTTTAGTGTTCATCTCACTAGACTGGTTCAGGCATTGTATGGTTGTAAATTACAGGCGAGCTATAAAACATTCTTTAAAATATATAGACCATTTAGTGTATGTGGTACACATACCATTGTTATGCGCGTGTTGTAAACAACTGTCATTTCCATTAATTATATAGTGTAGAAATAGTTTTTTGTGTGTGTCTGTGGGCGTGTCCGAAGACATACAGAAGACATAGATGTAACATTTTTGTATAATATTTTTATATGTTATCCTGCCAGTCACTGTAAGTCTTAATGTGTTCAAAGATGTGTTCTTAACCCTTTTGATGCCAGTGTTAATGTGTTTAAAAATTAAAGGCATGAAAACTCAAATGTCACAGAAATGGAGCTTGACAACTCAAGACGCTCTCACGTAATGATTTCCAGAAAACTTTAATTTAAAATAAAAGGCTGGCACAGGCTTGTGAGAACTCCACAGGGAAGAGTCCTCTGGAGGTGTGGCTAGAAGTCCCTCAGGGTGCAACAGTCAGGTGACTTTAAGCATACATGTCCACAAGGTCACATAACCACAGACTAAAACAGAGGCTGTGGCAGAACGTGTGCAGTGCGCCTGTACTCAATGTCGGCCGCCGCTACGTTATTAAGGTGCTGTCTGCTGAGTATTTACACTCTGACGTCTGCTTTTAAAATTGCGCTTGGTTCAGATTTGCTCTGGTTCTGTTGCAAGTCATTTTGCTTTTGCCAATGATATATTTAGATTTTTTTTTGATGAGAACTAACAAGTTCTGCTTGGTGGTTTAAGCGTCAGTAAACGTCTCTGTTCCATTCAGGTCCAAAATAAACCGTAAACCCCATTCTACATCATAAATCATCAGGCTGCATTGTCTGCAGTGACTCTTCAGGTGGAACATTTATCAAGTCATATTACAGCAGCAGATAGAGTTGTACATACAGATTGAGTTTTTTCCATAGTACATCCAAGCCAGGTTCACTACATAACAGCACCGAGCCTGACTCTCATCCACTGAATGCAAATACACCCAAACCTGTAACCCACTCAGCATTCAGCTGGTCCTCTGGTCCGCACACTGTTACGGGTGCAAGCATTCAGCTCTTTGCATTTGCGTGGAATTCACAAGATCGCTAGCTGCAACACAGAATAAGCTCAGCCAGGCCATGCGGCGAGGCACCGAAGTGTGCCTGACAGGGCTCCTCGTCTTTGGCTCCCGGCCCAAAACTGCATCCAATATCATAATGCCGATTGGGTAAAGAGGGCTTTCTTGGATCAGGTTATTCTGAATAGTCGTCACTGTGTTTGGAAGTCGGAGTGCGGAGCACGAGGGTTGTCGGGGAGAGGAGACGTGGTCGTGGCTATGAAGGGTGGGGTTCTTCTGCCCCCAGGGCTGGTGGGAAGGGAACGTTCAGATCTGCCTTCCTGAGAAACTCAATGTGTCTGAACATGTATGGAGCGCTCACATTGCAGTGAAAAATGTACCCTCTGCCTTCTGCTATTCCATAATTGTGGCAACAGTACTACCTCCCAAGCATGGTTACCTTTGTGAATTAATGGTGTTTTAGGTAGAAGGGTATCCCTACAAAATGGCACAGTGCAATCTTTTAAACCTTAAAGTATCAGACTTTTTTTTGTTTGAGGGGTAATGAACAAAGTGGAAAGGGGAAAAAAAAATACATAGACATTTCATAAAGAAAATTTTTAAAAATAATCAAACTATTCATATAGGCTACTTATTCTTTATTACTACAGGGCACGTTTCCATCTGAGAACGAAACTGATCAAAATGGCTCATTAGGTTTTCTGCAGGGACTTCACTAGCTGGCCTTGGTCTTCTGAACAACGGGCAACAGCGTTATTAGTAAAACGTCAGTGCCGATGTACATGCTACCTTAGCAAGCCAGCTTCAAATGGCACCTAGAAGAGGGACAGACAATGTGACTTATCTTCCAGAAAAGCTTCGAAAGTGCCACCCAAATAAATTTCCCAATAATTCAGTGAGGTTGGCCAACTCCATCTATAAATGTTAGCTGAAAAGGAAAAACATATTTAACTATGCAGTTTTTGTAAGCCATACGTGAGAGGTACACCTGGTTAACAACTAGCCTACAGCATACACGCCACTTTTGTTTGATCTGTAGTTTCCTACAAATAGAACTGCTGAGGTGTTTTTTGGAATCCAAACAAAAATATAAGGTTGAACATAAAAAAAAAAATGTTTGAGGTGCAGGGAATGAGGTACCTGCTCACATGTAAGAGAGGTACCTGCTTCATGCATTGCACCCCACTGTTATACACATTAAGGTGGTTGTTGTTGGTTTTTTTTAGTGTTTACCATGTGATTTCTCACAGACGGCATAGCACAGGTATACATTCATGCATGCTTCACAATGCAAGCATATGTGTCCTTCCTAGGGTGACATATGTACAACGTTACTGTAAGTATTCCTCCTGCAGTCAGAGACACTACTCATTGTCGTAATATTATGTACTGTTTTAAAAAATGCAATGGTTTTAAAAACGTTTAATTTGTTTAGGTTTCCACTGTAACATTTAATGCCCAACTACTATAGGAATGTAGTAGTTCAACCGAAACCGAGGAACTCATGCAAATGGTTTGACCTGCAGTTTTCTGATTTTATTTGATTTTTTTTTCAGAATGCTGCATTTTGCAGGCATTACTCACACACACCACTCTGCACCTCGGGGGCAGTAAACAGTATGAAGTGCAGTAGCTGTTGAGCAGGACTCTGGCAGCTCACAACACGAACTAGTACCTCATTTGCCTTTAGCATGACACATTTCATTCCACGCCAGCGTCGAATTTATGGCCCTACGATCCGACTTGTTCAGACTCATAAAATGAGTCATAGTCCTCTAGATTGTTTGGATGTTTGAAGTGTGTAAGTCTTAAATTATTACAGGCCTAATATTTCTTTTTTTTTTTTTTTAGAAGACTCGAGATGCAGTTTTCTGTTGCCAAGAAAGCATGCTTCTTGTACCAGATGGTATATTGGTTTGGAAATTCTAAACTGGCTCAGTCTCCTCATAAACTGTTCCTCATATGTGAAAGTCATCAAACCTATGTGTAAGATCATATGGGTGGAGCAGCATGACCTTAGAAAGCTTATTTTACTTGCTGTACCTTCAAGGAGACGTCTCATGCACTAGCATCTTTTTAGTTGGCACTATTAATAAGCAGATTCAATATATATATATTCATTATTTATTTATAATTGCTATAAACAAATGATCTCATTAACGTTTAGGTTTTCTGTGACTGATTATGTTCGGTCCTGGTGTTTCATTGGCCTGTTTAGTACAATCCTGATTGGCTCACAAGCTCTGCACTGCCCCACCCTCTGCGGTCTTTGCAAAAAAATGTCACATAACAAGTTTCTCTGTACTTCATCAACCCAAAGGGCTTTGTGATCAGCTAAAACTCAGCGCTATTTGAGAGGATATGTAATGCTTTAATGTGCATCTTTAGATTTCAAAAAGGGCCTTGTTGAACCCCGTAGACTGATTTGAATTGCGTTACCAGCTTTGTGGGGAAACTCCGGTTTAAAAAAAAAGAAAAGAAAGAATTTTGTCTGCCTCGAGAAGCAGGAAAGAAGAAAGACTTACAAAGAAGTCAAAGCATGATTGCATGGTGGTTGCTGCACACTGCCACCTATAGGCACGTCCACACTACGCTTTGATATTCTCCCACTCTTCTGTCTGCTCCGTTACATGGCCTCCGTTATAATCCTCTTACATTTAGGTTTCTTAAGAAACTCTCTAGAGGGTCTGAATTTTTATGAATAAATTCTGCCTTTATTAAAATTACATAAAGGTTATTGAGAACACCTTTTTTATTAAACATTTAGATTTCTTTCAGCTCCGTGGGATTCTTCAGCTTCTGTGCATGGCAACCAGTGGCAGTTGAACACAAACACAAGCCCCTGAGAGATACAGAAGGTCAGAGGGCAGTCAGAGTCGGTCATTTATCGCAAATTCTGGAGCGCCTGAGGGCACAGTGCGGCAGGTAGTATGTTGACCTGTCTGTCTTGTTCGCTGCTCTCGTCCTCTGCTGTGTGCATTAGGCAAATGCCAGCAGTGAAGGGCTTTGAGCTTAAAGGTGTTAGCAGCGGTCCATCCTTTGTGGTTCCTGCCTGTTTGCACTATGCCAACGAACACCGGTGTCACATGCCTGCAAATGTCAACATCTAGTCCACCGAGGTGCTTTGCATTCCACTGCACTAAGCCAGCAGCCGAGGCTCGGCGCTGCTGTGCACTCAGAGCAGGGAGGGAAGAACCCCGTCAGTGAAACAGTGGTCTGTTTGTGTTGTTCGACATGAGTTACTGAAGGACAATAGCTTTTATGATGAGAGATCCGGATGCGTGCAGTGCAACTGTGTCCAAGCCCTTCATCAAATATTACCCTATTCAAAATACCTGCTTCCAGCCTGTTGCTCCAAGTAGACAGGCAGCACAGTGTCTTTTGGCCTTATAAAATATGCATATATGCATGTCAATGCTCTTAACATCGTATACCTTAGCAAGCGTGGAACTGATCCGAGTCTATCAATTGCAAAAGAATGTGGGACACTTGCATGAAAACCACGTCTTGATTTTGTGCTTGAAAAGGCTGCGCATAAGGTATTCAACTGATAATTACGTATTTGATTGACTTGTTTTCCTTTCCAGACTTTCTCCGGTGTACGAAAGCTCTGAGACCATCTCCACTTACAGAACTCTCTCACCTGCCTGACATGATGGGTGGGTCCCTGCGCAGGTGAGCTTGGGGGAGGATGTGCCTGAGGCAGGCTGGGAGGTCCAGGTTACTCCCTCTCTCCTGACCTGTTTAAAAGGCGTCCTCTGCCGCGGAAGAAGCACGCAGAGGGACTCTCCTCTAAGTGAGCTCACCTGCTCCTGTCCTCTCGGTCTCCTGCCCGTTCTCTGTTCGTGCCCTCCCTTGGAAAACCCCCACCAGCAGCCATGAGTAAGACCTTCCAAACCAGCTACGTGTCAGGCGGCATGGGCGGCGGTAGCATCAGAAAGAGCTTCTCTAGCCGCTCGGCCTCCGCCGCGCCCATGGGATCGAGGATCAGCCTCAGCAGTGCACGTCGGTCCGGCTTCGGCAGCGGTGGAGGTGGCGGTGGCGGCTCCTTCAGCTACAGCGTCAGCAGCATGGGAGGAGGGTACGGTAGCGGAGCAGGCCTGGGCGGAGGTTTGGGCGGAGGTTTCGGCGGAGGCATGGGTGGAGGTTTCGGCGGAGGCCTGGGCGGAGGTTTCGGCGGAGGTCTCGGCGGAGGTCTCGGCGGAGGTCTCGGCGGAGGTCTCGGTGGAGGTCTCGGCGGAGGTTACGGAGTTGGCATGGGTGGTGGCATGGGTGGTGGACCTGTGCCTCTCCCCATCACTGCTGTCACCATCAACCAAAGCCTTCTTCAGCCTCTCAACCTAGAGATCGACCCCAACATCCAGACTGTCCGCACTCAGGAGAAAGACCAGATCAAGACCCTTAACAACCGCTTCGCCTCCTTTATCGATAAGGTAGGACTGTTGTTCCTCTTTCGCATCTTCAAAACTATACAAATGTACATGATTACACAGACATTTCCATTCCATTTGTAATATATTTGGATGGCAGTATGGGCTTGGTCATGCATTTCAGATTGTCACAACTTTCACCTGAACACCACTATGCTCATTAAACATTTGACAACCATTAGCATGTATGCTGAAACCATGCAGGTACTGCAGAATTAGATGAGATTCTAAGTATTAGATTCTACTAACTCAAGAATCGAGTTTTCAGTTAATTCCTAGGTGTTTAATTAACACTAGCAGTGCTTATACACGTCCAGCTGGACACAAATGTAATGCTTTAACAGCTCATTCAACACAGTAGGTGTTCAGTATTAGATTTCTTGCTCTGCATGACACTATTTTTGCCATACAAGGTATCGAGGCATACTAGTCCATAGCTGTTTGGTTGAGTGGTTTTCTTTGACAGCAAGAGTTCATATTCAGTGGCGTTTGAGTTTGGAAACCTTAGCCTAGGCAGATCTAGTGACAGCTTCTTATCTCCAAATAAGGGCATGGATCGAGTTAGCCATTTATTCCCATGGCAACCGTGTGTGTGTGTGTGTGTGTGTGTGTGTGTGTGTGTCTATGTGTGTGTGAACATCTTTTTGGGTGCTGTAACAACAAAAACACTGAAAGGGAGTGGTAGTGGTACACATTGGTCATGTATCTCACAAACAATTGCACATTATCAATACTGGGGTGTTCTTTCCTCTAGGGAGAATTAGGCTTCTAGCCACTCCCTGGCTATTAAATGCTATGTCAGCTTTTCACACTATGGTGCTGCATCCTGTTCGCTCTTTTCTACAATCCGGGCAAGATCGATTTCCACGACCATGGTCAGTGCAATAGATTGGCAAAGCTTTGTTCACGGGCACATAAAACCACTTAAGAAGAATACCCATATTATTTAACTTCTCGAGTTTAAAGACACCCTTTCTGCGTCGATGCACACCCCAAGCCATTGTAATTACATAGTGGGAATCCTAACCACACCCCAACCCCAAACCCAATCCTAGCTCGAGCCGAAACTTGGAAACTCGGTTGCATCATGGCTGTTTAGGCCAGCCAATAGGCACCAAGAGGGCTTGCCAGATGACTATGAAAAAAAAAAAAGGTATATTATGCCCTGAGAGCACATGTCAAGCACAGGCACAGTTAAAACATGTTACAGAGGTGTATAAAGTTAGTATTTCATGACCTCAGGAAGAAAATGTGCTAATCAGACTTATAAGAACTGCACGAGGACCACCCCTGCCTCAGGGCACCAATTACGATTTCCGGCCAGCAAGACCCAACAGATGAGGCACTTATGCTAATACATGGCATTATCATAGACGTTTTAAAAGCAAGTACCAACACGCAATGGAATTATACCTCAATCAAAATGTCTAAGAATACCATAAGCCTGGCTCTTTATAGAAAATAATTGCTGTTAGGAATGTTATATGTAACATGAATATCAGCACAACAGTCAACTATTTGTCAGGTTTTGTTCTGACTCCAGCTGTTTATTATTCCCGTAGGTACGTTTTCTGGAGCAACAGAACAAGATGCTGGAGACCAAGTGGAATCTCCTTCAAGATCAGAAGTCCACTTCCACCAACATTGATGCCATGTTTGAGGCCTACATCGCCAACCTGCGCAGACAGCTGGATGCCCTTGGAAATGAGAAGGTCAAGCTAGAGTCTGAGCTGAAGAACATGCAGGGCCTGGTGGATGACTTCAAGAACAAGTGAGTGGCCTAGTCTGTCCTCTTCTGCAGGTTGAGAAAAGGCACATGACAGATTTCTCATTCCATGAACTCTCTAAACATTTCTAAACTTGCAGATATGAGGACGAAATTAACAAGCGCACAGCCGTAGAGAATGAATTTGTTCTACTAAAGAAGGTTTGGACACAATGATACAATGATCTTTTTTTACACATTCTATGAATCTATACAATTGCGCACTTCCAAAATTAGCCTCTCGGATTAAACAATACTTATTACCCATCAGGATGTCGATGGGGCCTACATGAACAAGATTGAGCTTGAAGCTAAGCTTGATGCTCTTCAGGATGAGATCAATTTCCTCAGGGCCATCTATGAGGAGGTGGGAACCTGATTGCATAACATTGCCAAATTTGGCCAAAAGGCCATGCGGTGTTTGCAAAGCAAGGCCGGTTCTTCACCATGTTCTTATTGACTCCCTCCATTCCATCCTTCCAGGAACTCCGTGAGCTTCAAGGACAGATCAAGGACACATCAGTTATTGTGGAAATGAACAACAGCCGCACCTTGGACATGGACGCCATCGTGGCTGAGGTCCGTGCTCAGTATGAAGACATCGCCAACCGCAGCCGTGCCGAAGCTGAGTCATGGTACAAACAAAAGGTAAGAAAAGGATGTCTGGAAAAAAAAAAACCAAAAAAAACCCAGAAGCGCTGGATTTAATGGGGTGTTACTTTCCTTGATCTCACCAGTTTGAGGAGATGCAGACATCTGCTGGCCAATTTGGAGATGACATTCGCAACACCAAGAGTGAGATTGCAGAGCTCAACCGTATGATCAGCCGACTCCAGAATGAAATCGAGGCTGTAAAGGGACAGGTGAGCTGGGTTTTGAACACTGATATATTGACACTGATTTCATATTTCTGGCTAAGGTGATTTAATAAGGCTTCAAGGCCAGACCATTTTTTTGTAAGTTCTACTACTGGATAGAGACAGAAATGTGTTTTGGGACCTTTCATTTTGCTAGCGTGCCAACCTGGAGACCCAGATTGCAGACGCGGAGCAGAGAGGTGAACAGGCAGTAGCAGATGCCAAACTGCGCATTAGGGAACTGGAAGAAGCCCTGCAGAAAGCCAAGCAGGACATGGCCCGGCAAGTACGTGAATACCAGGAGCTCATGAACGTCAAACTGGCCCTGGACATTGAGATCGCCACCTACAGGAAACTCCTGGAAGGAGAAGAGAGCAGGTCAGTTCAATAAAAACACATACTATCTCAAGGTAAATCGTGTGTTTGTTTGTGCTTTCCTGTGCTGTCTCTAAACTCTGTGGTATGAATTCGCCTACAGGATCGCCTCTGGTGGAGGAACTGCAACCATCCACATTCAGGAGAGTTCAAGCGGAGGTGGTAAGTTTAATATACATTTCTTTGCTCTTCCTGGCATATTATTTCATTGCACTGATTGAAAGATGACTAACCCCGTTCTTTTGGTGTTTTGCTGGTGTAGGATTCGGCGGTGGCTTTGGCGGTGGAATGGGCGGTGGAATGGGCGGAGGCATGGGTGGAGGCATGGGTGGAGGCATGGGTGGAGGCATGGGCGGAGGCATGGGCGGAGGCATGGGCGGAGGCATGGGCGGAGGTTTTGGCTACGGACTTGGTGGGGGCTCAGGCCTGGGCGGGGGCACTGGTATGAGTCTGGGCGGCGGCTTCGGTTCTGGCTCCGGCATTGGCATGGGCGGAGTCGGAGTGTCCCGTAGCTCTATGGTATCCAGTAGCATGCGTCGCTTATAAATCCACAATGTTCTCCCAAACGCTCCATACAAAACCCCATCGCTGAGTAACTGATTCATTTCCAAATATTGTCCGGACGAATTTCTCAAGCGCCCTCGCCTCCACGTTGTTTCCTTTTCAACTTCACCCCATGCTATATGTATTCATAGAGTATCCGCCTACCCTGTATCAAACATGTTTACATGTGTTCGGCATATAGCATAAGACGTGGTGCAACATAATAGATGCTCTGTGGTTATAGAGTGGGAGTGATGAGGTCTAGCTCATAGCCTTTGATGTTTGCTCTTACCTCCCAGAAATGCTTTTGCAATGTAATCCCTTACTTTGGCAAACAAAAGTAAGAGGCCTGGAAAGGAGTTTTTGCACTACCTGCCTGACTAGTTTCTGCTGCTCAGTATTAAAAAGATGAATATTTCCTAAAGAAATTAGGCAAATTAAACCAGCAGAAAAATTTGGCAGTACCAACAGTTTTCTAAATTGTTTTATAGTGCAACACAGGCTAATAACAAGTAATGTTCTTTGCTACATGGAAGATGGACTAAGTTGAGAGAAGAATTGTCACAATGTCCTGTACTCTGTTTCCCAATGACCAACTGGCACAATATGATTTATGTTATGTGGTCAACCATACCACTGAAAAACCTAAATAAATGTGGATTCCCTTCATCTATTCATGTGTTGTTGCCTGTGGTTTGTTCTCAAGACATTCAGCTGAGTTCAGCAGTTTCAGCAGGTTAGCTTTGATGGTAAACCAAACCAAATAGCAAATAGGCACAAGCACCAACACTGGCTAAGAACCATTCAGCTCGGTTCTCATGGGACCTTAAAGCTAAGAGTGAGCCACCAGGGTGAGTGGCTTGGATTACCCTGAATCCAAGCTGCTACAGAAGCTTTCATTTAGTTGGGCTTTGCCTATAACAATGAGCTATTTTACAGATGTCCCTAGGGAAAAAAAAAAACAAGTTTCATTTGAAAGGATTGTCAAACTTCACCTTTGCATAAGTTTAGGTTATGTCTGACAACTGTACATAGGTTTTTTAGTTATAGTGTGTATACATTTCCCAACATTAATCTCAGGTGATGAAATTAAAATAAAGTACACTTGTGTTCATAATCAAAATAGGGTCATTTAAATATACACATTTCTCGTGGTACCATCCTGACTGTGTTCTTGCGATGCCAAGATCAGTGAAAGTCTAGTCCTTTTAATGGCAGCAATGTACTGCCACTTAGTGGTGCAATTCCGCAAACGTAGCCAGATCCATATTTATGTCTGCATAGAGATTGCCAGTGAGAAAGCACACAGTTGAATAAAACTTTGCATACTGGACATATTTTAATTCATTACCCTAAATTCTTGACATAAATGTGGACTAAATAATCTCTAAAAAGGTACATCCATTGTCAGAGGGCACAGTACATGTTCTGTATGCTTTTTGGCAAAAACCGGGTCTTGACTGGTGGGAAAAGCACAGCAGATAAACTACTTCAGTTAAAAGATGCAAAAAAAATAAATAAATCATTCAGGCAACCATCAATATCCACTTAAGCAAAAGAATCACATTTTAGGACTACTACAAAACAAGCTACAAGTAAAAAAAACAACAACAAAAAAAAAAAGTCAATAATGTGTCAGTGTAAGTTTTGTTCTTTAAGAGTTGAATACCCAAGCTAGAGATTTAATACAATAAGTGTAACTATTCAAATTTCCATCTCAGTGGCATGAGATGCATGAGATGCTGTAATGCAAGGGAACTGACACTCCACCAGGGGACCCTCAGCCGCACAATCCCTACAGCAGTTTTAAACTCAAGAATGTTTAGGTACATTAACAACTGGCTCTGAGCAAAAACGAGAAACTCTTCAGACCAAATTCCAAACATTTATCCAAACTGAGTTTCAAACAACAACAATGCAAAAAAAAAATAATAATAAAAATTTAAAAAACCTGAAAACATAGCTACTGACTAAGCCTCAAACATGATACAAGATCTTTGTTCATGATACAAGTCTGACAAATGTTCAGGAATCCCTAAGTTTATTTTTCCCCAAAAAAGTCACTACATGCATTTGAAAGCATCGAATAAAACAATTCAAACAGTTTAACATACTATTACAGAGAAAAATCAGAAAAGAACTCACATCACCAAAGTAGAAAAGAACTATACATCTTCAAGTAACTTAACTACAGCACCTACAACACTTTCCCCTCTGTTGGCCTCAGTAGCCTTATCACCTTACGTTAAAATAAACACAGGACATGTCATGTGCTGGCAACGCTGCATGTGTTTGATTACGCATCCTTGTAGCTCGATGCTTGTTTATTGCATTGCACCGCTATTGTCAGAAGAGGTGTTACGTTGCAGTTTGTCTGGGATTGTCAGGGTCAAAAGTCATAATCTCCATATGAATAAGGCCTGTGAAAGATAAAAAGGCAATTACAAGGAGTCACTTTTATGATGGACAGTTATCTTAGGTCAGATAAAACTCTTTTGCATCAAGCAAAATGTGCCGTTCCAAATGAGAGGGTGTGTGTGCGTTTGTGGGTGGGTGTGTGTGTGTGTGTGTGTGTGTGTGTGTGTGTGTGTGTGTGCACGCGCACTCTTACTCTTCCACTCGCTGATAGCAAGCTCCAGGCTCTCAAATGAGTCATCATAAGGCGGAGACTCGGGCTCGTTTTCCGGGTCATGAAACTCGGAGAGGTAGGGCTGAGACAGGCCGTCTTTAGCTGTGAGCCTGACCTCCGGGTCGAGCATCAGAGTCTTCTCCACCAGGTCCACAGCTCCACAAACACACATTTCACATGAGAAGGACCACACCTATCTATATCCCACACCTTTCAGCCGAGGCTGTGAGCATCACACAATCCTACTGCTAAAGGAGTCTGAATGGTGTGCAGGGGCAGTATCTCCCAAATTCTGTCCCACAGAACAAAATTAACTAGAGATTATAGCTCAACTCCAGATAAGTACAGATTCAAGTCCTCATTCATCCAGCCATGGATGGAATTAAGAAACAGTATACAATCATTTACAGATGAAGAACCTGAACTACAGTGGTGACTAAGCCATTCTTCAACAATGGAACCTACACTACAGAGACTTACCATTGGAATCCATGGTGGGGAAAACTTTTCTGAAGTCTTTCTTTTTCTGGACTGGAAGAGACTGAACATATAACCTTGCCTGCAAGTACAAAGTTTGACTTTGTTTCACTAAGTAGAATAAGCAGTACAAATTATTGCATTCATCCAATCACAATTTAGTTCCAATTTTGTATTTTACTGGTACATAGTTTGTTTCAGAATCAGCCTTAAAATCATAAGACCAAGTTTTAGAATAACACCCAACGAAGCGTCCCAATAATGCAAAATAATGGACAAAGTGTGCATCATTGCCAAAGATAATGGCGTGTCCTCCATCGGGTCCCATATTACCTAATAACAGTTCACTGGCTGATACCTCACTTACACTATGGCTACTTACCAGCGTTTAACGATTTTGTTTTTTATTCATTTATGTTTGCTAACTAAGTGATATGAAAACAACTCTATCATTTTATTTAGCTAACCTTCTAACCCCACTTCCCCATAGCTATGCTAACATTATTACGTTAGACGTCTCCGAGTAAAAGAAAAGCCACCATCCATGAACATGATCAGCAATTCCAAGAAGCAGAGTGGATTCCTACATCTTTGCTCTGCATTTTTTGCACCAGTGAAGAGGGAGGTGTCCCAGTCAGGTGAAGGATCATGTTCAACTGGTCCATACCTACAGAACACGGTTAAGGAATTTGTACCTTCACGACTTTACAGCAGAGCAGGTTACAGAATGAATGTGACCTACGCCCTCAGCAGAGATGGACATGTGGAATGCAAAAGTAAAGAAAGGATACTGTCATTGCCGGGGAAAAGCACCTTCTCGGTGATCATCTCAGCCAGGATGCAGCCAGCAGACCATATGTCAACTGCAAACAGAACAGTTAGAAGAAAAATTCAGAGAACAGTTCAATGCAAGAGTGGCACTGTTGATGTGGACATTTGCCTACATAGAAAACAGTGCACTTAACCAGCTTCAGGAAACTGCTTTATACTGTCATTGACAAAAAAATGAAACAAACAAAGGAATACACACTTATAAGGTGTAACCTAAACCTATGCAAAGGTGAAGTGAAATTAAGGCTTCTAGGGCCAAAGGTCACCTGTCTGAGTATAATGCATCCAGTTGAAGATGACCTCAGGAGCTCGGTACCATCGCGTCACAACATAGCCGGTCATCTCCATTTCAGCGTGCCTCGCCAAACCGAAGTCCAATATCTGTGCGTGTGTGTGTGTGTGTGTGTACGTACACACACGAGTACGCAAGAGGGAAAAATAGTGAGATAAAAAAAGGGAGACAGAGGGAAATCAATGTTTCCAACTTATTACATCATAGGCTGTTTCAACACAGTCTCTGCTGACAGAGCAGGAGCCCAGGCAGGAACCAGGAATGAAGAGCCAGGAATGAAAACCCTAAACGGCACACTTACTGAACAGTAACATCATACAGTACTCGAGTTACCTTTAATTCACACTTACTGAACAGTAACATCCCACAGTACTCGAGAGTTACCTTTAATTCACACTTACTGAACAGCGACATCCTTCAGTACTCGAGTTACCTTTAATTCACACTTACTGAACAGTAACATCCTTCAGTACTCGAGTTACCTTTAATTCACACTTACTGAACAGTAACATCCTTCAGTACTCGAGAGTTACCTTTAATTCACACTTACTGAACAGCGACATCCTTCAGTACTCGAGTTACCTTTAATTCACACTTACTGAACAGTAACATCCTTCAGTACTCGAGAGTTACCTTTAATTCACACTTACTGAACAGTAACATCCTACAGTACTCGAGAGTTACTTTTAATTCACACTTACTGAACAGCGACATCCTTCAGTACTCGGGAGTTACCTTTAATTCACACTTACTGAACAGTAACATCCTTCAGTACTCGGGAGTTACCTTTAATTCACACTTACTGAACAGTAACATCCTACAGTACTCGAGAGTTACTCTTAATTCACACTTACTGAACAGCGACATCCTTTAGTACTCGGGAGTTACCTTTAATTCACACTTACTGAACAGCGACATCCTACAGTACTCGGGAGTTACCTTTAATTCACACTTACTGAACAGTAACATCCTTCAGTACTCGAGAGTTACTTTTAATTCACACTTACTGAACAGCGACATCCTTCAGTACTCGGGAGTTACCTTTAATTCACACTTACTGAACAGCGACATCCTTCAGTACTCAGGAGTTACCTTTAATTCACACTTACTGAACAGTAACATCCTTCAGTACTCGAGAGTTACTTTTAATTCACACTTACTGAACAGCGACAGCCTACAGTACTCGGGAGTTACCTTTAATTCACACTTACTGAACAGCGACATCCTTTAGTACTCGGGAGTTACCTTTAATTCACACTTACTGAACAGTAACATCCTTCAGTACTCGAGAGTTACCTTTAATTCACACTTACTGAACAGCGACATCCTTCAGTACTCGGGAGTTACCTTTAATTCACACTTACTGAACAGCGACATCCTTCAGTACTCGGGAGTTACCTTTAATTCACAGTTCTCGTCAACGGCAAGGTTGTTGGGCTTCAGATCCTGGTTAAAAATATTTTTAAAAATCACTGCCAGCAAGTCTAAAGATTATGTAAAATGTGAGAGCAATTTAAGCCTTTTTTTTCTTTATGTGTTGGCCCATCTGTTGACATACAATTTATTATGAAATTATGTTTTGAAAATTGTGACAACATTAATAATATCTTCGCAGTGCCTATTCTATAACACGGTTATTTTTGATAAAACCCTTATCCACTGGGAAATCAATTAGTTTGCATAAATCCTTGCTTAGAGTAATCCCTGATACAGAGTGAGGGTAAAGACATGGCACACGAAGGGTATTACATACCCGGTGAATGATCCCAGCAGAATGTATATACTGAAAAGAAAACTCGCCGTTAATTATTTAATGCAAATGGAATGTCAAGGCAACCATTATGAAAATGAATACATTTGACTTAACAAATATGCAATTTATTTGGCATAACACTTACTATGAACTGAGGGAATTAAAATTGAGTAAAAAGATTGCGAGGCAATGAGAATGTAAACAATGGGAGAGAATGTACATGAAAGCACAAGTATTGTACACCTTCAATGTTCACAACATCTGGTCAAGTCAAAATGAGACAGAAGACCAGCTAGGCATGCAGACCTTGAGTCCTCGAAGAAGCTGGTAGAACAGGTAGACAATGACTCTTTCGGTAAGCCTCCTCTTCTTCATTATGTGTGCCAAGTCTTGAGCTACCAAGGGCATCACCAAGTAGCTGTAAAGTGCACACGCACATCACCCAATCATAGGATTTACATGTGGGGTGTGTATGTGGTTGCCAAAGAAAGACAATTTTCAACTGAAAGACATTTACCTGACACTTTTATCCAAAGCAACTTACATTTATGACTGACTACAACTTGAGTAATTGAGGGTTAAGGGCCTTGCTCAGGGGCCCAAGAGAAGACAGTGGGGGGGCCTGAACCAGCAACCGTCCAATTACAAGTCAAGTAACTTAACCACTGAGCTAAGACTGCCCAGTGGGATGCTAGAAAAAGACTAGATTCATTTAGACACACAAACTCATACCCATGCACATACTTCTGCAGTGTATACCAACAAGAAAACTCCACCTTTTAAAGACTTAAACAGCTTTCACATTTGATGTTTAATATAAGTAGAACAGTTTGTTGTATAGATTGTACTCGCTCGCTCGCTCACTCACACTTTTCGACTATTTAACTTGTCATGACAAGCAGAGAATTTTTGCACAGGACTGCACTCTGCTCTTCTTTCTACTTACAATGTCTGGAATTTCTCCAGTGAGGAATCAGGAGTGAAAACATTCAGAAGGCAGATCACCTTTGAGGAACAAAGACACACTGGGTTTGATTTAGCAGCAAATACAATATGTCTTAGCTTGTGTAAAATCAGGAACGCAGTCAGTGATAAAGAATGAACAGATTTCTTATGGTCCGGTGATTGGTGGTGCCAACACAGATAACAGATAACTACCCCGTTTTCTTTAGCCAGTTACTTTAGAAACTCCCACCCACTGAGAGCACTCTGTACAACACAATGTAAGGAAAATCAACTTAAATTTGAACACCAACAACATATTTAAGTTCATACACTGACCAGGCCACATCTTAAAGTACTCGTACCAGTTCTCATGTGGGAAGGGCAGAGAGTAAAGCAACAATGCATGAGTGACTTAATCTAGTTCTCCCTTCATCCTTGTTTCTGATTCTATAATGAGCACAGAGTGGCATAAGCCAAATGATTTATTTGCCAAACACAAAAACAGGTTCGGGTGGGGGACCAAAATAATGTCAACAGCTTTTCCACTGTGTGTTTCCACTGGCTCTGGTTGACCAGGTCTTTTCTGATTTCACTGTTTGTTGTCAGGTTAACTGACCTGGTAGGAAGCTATGCAAGGAGACCTTTGTATATTCTAAACGCACAAGAGTGTGTGCATTGCTTTCATGTCTAACAACACTTGGACAACTGAATTACATTTCTGAGATAGATTTTGGAGCTTGTGTGTAATAACAAAGCAAGTAGGCAGTTATTAGTTCTATCCTAGCAGGTTTTGTCCTGGGTTTAGTGCGCGACTCACATTTTCATGTTGGATGTGGCGTAACAGGCGGAGCTCTCTGTACGCACGCTTTGCATGGATCAGAGACTGGAAAGGTCTGTACAGCTTCTTAATGGCCACCTTCTCCTTGGTCTTCTGGTCGATAGCAGAGCTGCAAGAGTTACAATTAGATTACTTCGGTGAGGCAGTGAGAACAGGGCAAGGAGTGTGTGGCTAAGTAACAAACTAACAGACTGCATCCTGTAATCTCAAATAGATGTTTCCTGGATTGAATTTGGGGGTACAGGTTCCACATGAAGGGATGCTTTAAAAGTGACATATAGATTTTGGCCAGTTTCACGTCAGTGCAATAAAATCGTGTTCTAACTTAAAACATTCATTGAATATGTGTGATGTGGTTTAGTATATTCAGCAGAGCTCCATCCAGCGTGAGTGTTCTCACCTGAGGTAGCAGCATTTCATCGCTATTACATTGGAACATTTTGGTTGAGTACATCATTGACCCCGAGTGCACTGGTATAAAAAAAAAAAGTCTAAAGAGTCCACACAAAGGCCAAACTCACACCTCACACTGACCAGTAGTAGAACCTGCTTATATCAAGATCAGGCTAGCTGCCTTGGGTCCTTTTTTTTGTCTTATCTTCAAACTTGCTGAAACTTGCACTCTCTCAGGTATGCAACACAACTTATCAGCTTTATTTATTTTTCCTAAAACCAAATCTGGAATTACACTTTAGGATTACATTTAAACATTTGATAAAAGACTTGTTTACCGGCAGGAACACGCCAGGGAAATTATGAACAGTAACCATAGCCGAAGGCTATGGTATTTGAGGTATTCATATTTTGCAAACATTATTTCCACAATTTGCTATAATAAATGTAGGTTTCTGTATATAAAATGCAAAGTTACACCTCACCAGTACATGCAGGCTACTTGGTTTAATATATGTATATAAGCTACTTATATGCATATTTTACCCCGTACCATACTGTGCCATACGCGCCAGAGCCGATCGAATTTAACGTCGTGTATCGATCCGGAATGTCCCATGTCGTTTTCTGGATCTCCAGTCTGTGAAAGCCAGCCTTCAGGGGGGAAGCCATACCGCTGTCCACGTTAGTGCGCTTCTCCACTATGTCAAAGTCGGTTCCCCACTGTGCGAGGTTAGCTTTGTTTCAGGAGAGCTTTGGAGCTCCTCAGGTGAAGCAAAGCGGCGTGCATACACGCCCACCCGGAACGCGCCATAGCGCTGTCACGTGGTTACCTGCGGTTTACCTCTAGCTCTAGTCGTAACTCTTTGAAGGTCGTTAAGGTTTCCGCATGCATAATTATATTCGACCGGTTTGGACCCGTTATTGTAATGAACTGAATATTGTCGATTCACAGCTGCTTTTGTGGCTAAGTTTTTTTTTGTTTTATTTTGTTTTGTTTTTGTTTTTTTTTCACTTTTCCAGCTGATCTAAATTGACGGATGCATTCAATAGTCAGTTACTAAATCCAGTCGTTAGCCAATGACCGAAACTAAAGAGGCGTTATTTTAAAAAGTCACAAACTTATTCTAGGCCTGTGCGTACTGCATGTTCTTCACATTCAGTTGTCATAAAAAAATAAAAAAATAAAAAAAATTAAAAATTCTCTCTCTTTTTCTCTCTCTCTCTCTCTCTCTCTCTCTCTCTCTCTCTCTCTCTCTCTCTCTCTCTCTCTCTCTCACGTATTTAACCAAGCAAATAGGTAAGAGCCCCATTGGATAATTACTGTATGGGTGATTATGTTTCAGCGGGCAACAAGTTATTTAACCCTAACCGATGCAGTGAGTAGCTTCTCATTTCTTAAACAACCACATCAAAAGACATCCTGTAGTCGTGAAAAAGATGTTAATCTGTTTCAGAAGGGTCAAATTATTGGCATGCATCAAGCAGAGAAAACATCTAAGGAGATTACTGCAACTACTAAAATCCGCTTAACAAGTGTCTAAGGCATTATTAAAAAGTGGAAGGACAGTGGGGAAACATTTTCTTCGAGGAAGGAATGTGGTTGGAAATAAATCTTGAATGATCATGATCAGCGATCATTTAAACATGTGGTGAAATCAAATCATAGAAAAACAACAGTAGAACTCAGGGATATGTTTAATAGTGAAAGTAAGAGCATTTCCACACACACAGGGAAGGGAACTGAAGGGATTGGGACTAAACAGCTGTGTAGCCTTAAGAAAACCATTTGTCAGTGAAGTTAACTGGCAAAAATGGCTTCAATTTGCTAGGGAGCATAAAGATTGGACTCTGGAGCAATGGAAGAAGGTCATGTGGTCTGATGAGTCCAGATTTACCCTGTTCCAGAGTGATGGGTGCATCAGGGTAAGAAGAGAGGCAGCTGAAGTGATGCACCCATCATGCCTAGTGCCTACCGTACAAGCCTGTGGGGGCAGTGCTATGATCTGGGGTCGCTGCAGTTGGTCAGGAATAGGTTCAGCAACGTTATGTGCCCAAAGAATGAGGTCAGCTGACTACCTGAATATACTGAATGACCAGGTTATTCCATCAATGTGTTTTTTCTTCCCTGATGGCACGGGCATATTCCAAGATGACAATGCCAGGCTTCATCGGGCTCAAATTGTGAAAGAGTGGTTCATGGAGCATGACATATCATTTTCACACATGGATTGGCCACCACAGAGTCCAGACCTGAACCCCATTGAGAATCGTTGGGATGTGCTGGAGAAGACTTTGCGCAGTGGTCCAAATCTCCCATCATCAATACAAGATCTTGGGGGAAAAAATTAATGCCACTCTGGACAGAAATAAATGTTGTGACATTGCAGAAGCTTGTGGAAACGATGCCACAGTGAATGCATGTCGTAATCAAAGCTAAGGGTGAGTGAGAGCACAGGAACACATAATTATTAGGACAAACACCAAGCTGATAGGGAACTTATAGGGAACTTCATGAAGGTATTTCCAGTATTTTTCCAAATAAAACAACACTAACCAGTAGCCTTAGCATCAGAAACAAGCTAATGTTAGCCTGAGTGCAACATCACAGTAGAATGGGAAATGTGCTATGGAGTGTTACTGTAATCATTATGATTTGATCTTTGTGGTTAATGTCTTAATTCTTTTAAGTTTGTGGGAAAATCAAATCAAATAAATCAAGCAGGGGTAATGCCAAAAAAAATTAATGTAAATGTAATTACACCTGTCAAGCAGAAATGTGGCAAATTCTGAATTGGTTTGGAATCCTTTTAGGTCCCAGAGCTCCTTCCACCTCTGAAATTTAAATCTGATGTTTATCCTTGTTTTATCTCAGTCTGAATCTTTCTTTTTAGCTTGGTTTTCTTCATTTGTCACCTTCTGTTTATGGGTTTTTGTCATGTAACCTGTTGTTGGCAAAGGAGGATGGGCAGTTTTTTATTAAGGCATCCTGTGGCCCTGGGCCCTGCGTGGGCCCCTACCACACGCTATCAACACACCAGTACATTTTCCATGAAAGACAAACGTTATCTAGGGGACAAATAACTGAATACAACCCCCTTATAGATCATAAATGAAATTGCAATATTGTAACAGTACAGTAAAGCCAGTCAGAAAGCTAACTGGTGTCATGAAGAGTACCAACTAAACCAAGAAAATGCAGCCTTTTTTGCAACAAATTTGATTTATATATATATATATATATATATATATATATAAAATTATATAGAAAGACATCCAACAGTTAGCAGGTTCTAATCAGCAGTTAGGGCCACACATTCTCAGTGTGTTGTAGCCGAAAGTTATAAGGCACGGGCCTAAATGATGATTATACAAAATAAAAAATAAAGTGGACATTCGCATCATCTGAGGTTGTAAGCATGAAAGATTGTCAGATACTTTCTGCACACATACCATCCCCAAGTAGTTCCCAAAAAATCAACAGACATTCACAGCAGCGGAGGATTGACCCAGCCATTCAGAGAGAGAGCGTGAATAAAGTCTTCCTTTGTATAAAAACAGACTCTTGTAAACTCTCTCAGACACTGCAAAAGGTGCATTTTCATATAGAGCCTTAATGCCTTTGCGCATCCATTATGACTGCAGCCCTTCTGTCACCTATATGCAGCGTCTGTTGAAAACGTTACCTGGGTCGTGGTTTCCACGGCATGAGCTCTTGACAGGTGGATTAAATCAGCATAATCACGGTCGGCAGAAGCTGCTCATCCCTGCTGCTCAACCAACAAATGGGCTTGCTTGATAACATGGCTTGGCTCTGTGCTGTTTTTGCTGACGCTGTCAGTAAAACTGACTTTATTTACATACTTAAAGACCATGTGTGATAGAAAAATTCTAAAAACAGATATTCAGCATAAAACAAGGTCTATCTATTTCAGTTTGGGAAGCAAAAAAAATGTACAAATGTTGTTTCCCAGTTTTATCTGTCTAATGTACAACATAGTGACAACATGAGTTATTTTATATGGGTTACCTATTTCAGCTTTAACTATCCATATTGAGTGCCATATTATGTTATACTACTATATAAGCCTACGATATACCATATTCTATTGAAGTTATAGTTAGGTCTACTGCATGTGCCTACTACTACTAGCCTACATTTTTAACTATATATGAAATGTGTTAGTTTTACTCCACAACATCAATTGTATTCTGATAGAAAAACAAATACAAGCAACAGAAAAAAAAAAAAGTTAAACTGAACTTTTAAGTTATGGTGTCTATCAGTCGGCCATACGTGCTCCATGCTGAAGCATTCTTTCAAATGAGAAACATTTGCCACTATTACAAAAATTCTACATTATGTTACCTATTTTATATATTGACATTTCTACAGGCACAGTTGTTTAGCTATAGCTAAGAGACGTAGCTAGCTGGGTTGCTAATGATGATCGAACCAGCCGGTCTCGCCTACCAGTCACCCAGTTGCAATGTAGCCTAAATAAAACAAAAAAAGCTCAATGTAAACCTGGTTACTTTGGACAGAAGCTCTGGAGGATTCCCACAAATTATGCTAGCTAATCACAAAGTGGTCACTCATATGCACCAGTATACCCAATAACATAAACCTCATGTAGGCAGCTATAACATGGTTAGTAACTTAGCTAACTAGTCCTACGTCTTGCTAATGGCAAGAAGTTGGTAACACTAACTTCCCTTCGCAGGTGTGCTTGTTTTCGCACTCTGCTCTGTGGGGGCACAGTCCTATCCATCCACAGAGGAATGCACTGATGCCAGTGAACCATCATTACAAATTAACTTTAACCTCCAGCACTGCTCCGAAATGTTTGGAGCTTTTTTTCCCGCACGTATCAAACATCAGTAAGCCGTATGACGCAGAGTGTGTGAGCCAGTAATTATCCAATTCAGTCTTGCAGTTTCCCACACTAACATCTTGCCATCGAGGCTGGAAAAAACATCACCGATATCTTTCTTTGATCTGTTAGCTGGCATTCGGTTCACGCCCTGCTACAAGCAGAGCATGTAACCAAAATTTGTTTTTAAAAAGTCTACAAAGGCAGGCGAATGCCCGCTAGCGCATGCACACGAAGTCACAAAAGCTTGCCGACCATTTAATGTTGTGTCAGCGTTGTTGAAGGTCGCTCAGAAATTAGTTTACAGATACGGCCTACAGTAAAGGATAGGTGGGGTGTGGGAGGCACAAACTATTTGAAAACAAAACAACGTGAGTGCATGAGGGCAGCAGCCACACCTGGTCCAGAACCCATGTCCCGCAGGTGACAAACCTGTGCACAGGGAATGTGGTGTACAGGGAATGTGTGAAGCATATGGATGCGCCGAACCCACCTCCTCAAGGAGAGGGCAGTAATACAGACATTCACCCCCTGATGTAGAGGGTAGTGTGATGGAGACTGTCACTCAGGAAGGTGAACACGCATGTTCTGGCTGCCATGTCAGAGAGGTGGCTGGCTAGTCTGGAGGTCAGCACACATGTTTACTGTCTGGAAGACCCTGGTTTGAGGGAGTAGACTGAAAGGTAGGGTGATGACATTCTCAGTTTCTGAAAACTCACAGTGGGCACCTGTAACAAGTACACAAACAAATAAACAGTTAAAATAATTATAAAAGCACCTCCCACACAACCTCATTATAAATACTAAAAACCACAAGTAAACTGCATTTCTTAGCACTCCTATTGGTATCAGTTAAAAAGAGTTAGGACATGAGTTTACTTTGTAGGTGTGGAGTAGACTGCCCATGATGCAAGTGCAGAAGTGTCGAGGGATTGGCTCTGTTTTTATGATGTGCACACTGGGGTAGAGAAGGATTGGTTGTTTTTTTTATGATGTGTACAGAGAGGTGTAGAGGGATTGGTTATGTTTTCATGAATGTGGTTGTGTGTTCTTTCTGTAATTTTTTTATTTTATTTTATTTTTTGTGGGGAAGAAAATGTGTTCCTCCAAACACACACTCACTCAGACGCTCCCCTGCATACTCACACCCACTGGCTGCACAGCCTCTCTCTCTCTCTCTCTCTCTCTCTCTCTCTCTCTCTCTCTCTCTCTCTCTCTCTCTCTCTCTGTCACACACACACACACACACACACACACACACACACACACACACACACACTCTCTCTCTCGCTCTCTCTCACACACACACTCTCTCTCTCTCTCTCTCTCTCACACACACACACACACACACACACACACACACTCTCTCTCTCTCTCTCTCTCTTTCACACACACACACACACACACACACACACACACACACACACACACACACACACATACACACACACACTTTCCCATATTTAAAAGTAATAAGTGAAAACTAAACAAACTGAACCAGTAAGTATTATAGCAAAGACTGCCCTCCAGAGAGTCCAACATGGCCCCAAAACAAACCTGAGCCTAGAATTCATCTATACGTTTCTTAGTCCCTTCTTACTCAACCCAGTTACTCTGCTCCATCAGTGTTTGGAAATTGCCCGTTCTGTGTGTATGTGGCTCTGTAGACCTTATCTATAGACGACTCAACTAAGCAGCCTAAAAGTGTAAGAAATATATATATATTCTAGGTAACATATTAATAATATCTGTTTTTATTAGTCAAGCTCAAGCTAAGGTTTGATATGCGTCATTGTCTCACAAACCCCACAGCCCTTTGCCATCCCTGACCGCCGGGTCGCAGTAGCGGACAATAACGGTAGTGTGCCCGAGCACACCGCGTATCCCGTTATTCGCTACAAGCACGCCACTTGTAAAAGCGGGGACTTTTCCTTTATCCAGACGCACACAAGCAAACGCGGTATTCTGGCGCACCCGGGGTAGTCTCGCAGCAACTGCGCAAAAGTCGGCGAAGAGCCACAGCACACGTGCGCCTCAACGCAACCGCAGCAGCGGTTCGTGCGCTCGGATGGTCTCGCTCTCGGGCTGGTCCTCGTGGATGTGCCCGGTTTGACAATAGTGGGGATTAACGAGGAATAGCGGCTGAACGCGACTTGGCGGCGAAAGACTTCTGTGTTTGATTACGCCAAAAAAAAAAAAAAAAAAAAAATTAATAAGCAAAAGTTCTGCACAATGTAGAGGTAAGAATGTTTTTATTGTTACATGTAGATCGATTTAATTTTCGCCTAGTTATGCTCTTAATACAGGTTTAGCAAATCTTAACATCAAGGTTTACCTTTACTTAAAGGTTTAAGGAAGGGGAAAACCCGTATTGAAACTATCATGTTGGTAATCCTTGCCACTCTCTAAGAAAATAATGCTTTGGGGGTGATGGAGCGTTCATCGTGCCATGACTTCACATGTTAGTTGAGTTTCAAACATTTTACAAACCATCTAGGACAGTGAAATATTTGCTGTGGTTTTATTGTTCTCTTTCATTGTCTTGTGTTATCACCAAAATACTGTATTCTTTACATGTCTAATTACCAATGAATTTAATATTAACAGCTGGCTAATTAACTGGCATAATATCTTATTCTGAAGAATGAGTTTGCTAGTAGTTATATGTGGTTGCTCTGTGATCCAAGATATTTATCAGCAAATATATAATATGTTCATCAGGAGGAGAGACACAAGGTATGGGTTGGAAACATTTTTCATTTCTGAGACTCCACCTGTAACGTATTGGTACCCAAATGTATTGATGAGTTATTGACGATTGACAACTGAGAGAGAGAGCGAGAAAGAGAGAGAGAGAGAGAGAGAGAGAGAGAGAGAGAGAGAGAGAGAGTATATATAGCCTTAAAGGTGGGTCGGCTGCACTCACTGATAGAAATCTACATGTCGTAACACAGGAGGCAGCTCTGTTCTTATTTCAGTAACTGAAGGAATAGTTTATTGCACAGCACTGTCACTTTGTGAAACTGAGTGCTTCCATCCATCATTCCGAAATGAAATGGATATCTGTGTTCAGCTGCACTGGCTGTCAATGTCAGTGTGTGGCTGGTGCCATTTGCTCGTCTGACTTGAAATGGAATTTACTCTGGAAGTCCAAACACCTCCCACATTTGTGTCTGCCTGACATTATTTTGGGATTGTGTGGTGGGCTGCAGGAAAGATCAGAGTGGAGACCTATAGGTGAGACTTGGGCTATATACCATGTATTTATTCAAAGCTTGTATCCACAGAAATACATCCAAAAGGGAAATTTAATGTTATCTTTATTGTTAAATACATAACTAATATTTCAGCCACAACAGTCTTCATTGTATAATCTATGAAAACAATATGTCTGTGCATATATAATAGTCACTCATTTCTATTTGGGAGTGTAAATCAGTGCAACAAAATATATTCATTGTATTTTGATGAACTTGTAAAGAAAACTGGACTTTTGTGACTTTTGAAAAGTCTGTATATACATGAGCTATGAATAGTGACTAATGCTCATATAAGGTTTTCATTAGTTTAGGAAGATTGTGCAATGATGTGTCAAAAGTTTGCAAACATAACAAAGATCAGGAGTCTCACACTTTCCAAACTTGCTGGATTGCCCGTTGTTGGGAGCAGAGACTTTCAAACATTTAGTAGGTTTCAAATATGCATCTACCAACATTTTCTCCATCCTTTTTGAATGCAGATGGACCAGTAACTGACCATCTGCTCTGTGTGCTGTGGAGCTGTGAGATCTGATTAGACTCGTCACCTCCTGCACTTGGGAAGCGCTCTGACTGTCTTTTACAGAGCTGCCGGGGGCTTTTAGTGTGACACCGAACATTCAGGCGAGGTTAACAGGTGGTGCTAGAAAATTGAGACAAACTGTTGGACTTCTTGGAATTATTTCTTAAAACTTATTCACAGACATGCTTGAATTCACTCACTCTTGTATCAATTATGCCCCTTAGAAGTTGTGGACTGTGCGTTATAGAAATATTTTTAAAGGGCTATCGGCAAGAGGAAGTTTCTTCCAGAGAAGGTAATGCTACCTTTCACAGAGTGACGGTTCTGAAACTGACAGTTATGACAGGTTGGAGTGGTCATTGTACCAAAATGACGATGCAAACTCCGTAAAGGCAGTTGACTTAGTTTTAATTAACAACCTTGAGAGAGAACATGTGAGCCCCCCCAGTCATGTCTTAAAGATACGTGTTAATATCTGGACACAGGCAGATTCCTGCATGCTGATTGGTCCACCCCGTAGCAGACAAACAGGATATTTATTCAAATGATCTACAGAATGTATTTGTGGCGCTACGTTTGTGGAAGTCCTGCTAACTGCAGCTGTTCTGCTGTGTGTGGGTGTGTGTGTTTGTGTGTGACAAAGACCAGGAAGCACAGGACATGGGTCATACAAGCAAAATGAGGACGTCCATCTGTTGCGTTTTAGGGATCAGCTGTAAAACACTGAGCTGACTTCATATTTATTGCATTTTTGTTCTGACATCAAACCACTTCTCTGAGCATGTGCTGTGGGATTAGGTTGTTAGCAGGAGTGCCCCAGTGAATAACGAGCCATGGAATAAGCCTGGAACTCTTACGGCTTAAGGTTTGACACCCAACTGCTGCTGCCCATTGAAAACTGCCCCTTCCCAGTGTGTGCGGTTGTCCGTGGCAGAAGATTTTCACGCGCACACAGTTGCCATGAAGACGGGTACAGAATCCAAGTTCTTCAGCGTTTGGCAAGTAGACGAAAGCATGTAAGGGGGAATTCCATTGGCCAGGCAAGGACAGGTGGATGGCAAGGTGTGTGTGCTTTGCATCAGTATTCACACTCCTTGAACCGTTTCACATTACAACTTGAAATAAAAATTAACTTAACTGGGTTGTTTACATTTTAACTGAGGCATTCCTCACCAGTTTTACTGTAATAACTATGTTTCACTGTGACCCAAAAGGTTAATTAAACAAAAATCAGACATCAGAACATCCCCCCCTTTAATACTTGGTCTGGACTTTGACGTGGCCATTCTGTTACGCTGAGGTTCTTGCCTTGGAACCGCTCTCATGTAGCTTGGCCAGCATGCTTAAGGCCATTGCATTGGTAGAAGGTTGCATTGTTCCGTCTCTTCAGAAGGAAAATATTTTCTTCGTCCTGTATTTGCCTCCATCCATCCAACTGTGACCTGTGTCCCTGTCCATACCAAATGAAAAACATCCCAATAGCATGATGCCACTACCATGCTGCCTCTATTTGATGCCAAACCATGACGACACTACCATGCTGCCTCTAACATGATGTCACTAACATGCTGCCACTACCGTGCTTCACTGTGGGGAGGATGTTCTAAGTCTGAAGAGCAGTGTTTGGTTCGTACCATGCTTAGCACTTTCCAGCAAAGCCAAAAGGTTTGATATTGTTCTTACCAACAAGACTTCCTTCTTCCAAAAGTCTGCGGAGTCTCCGACATGCCTTTTGGCAAACTCCAAAAACATTTTCAAATGGCTGTTTTTCAAGAAATGTTTTCTTCTTGCCTCTCTTCCATAAAACCTGTCTTTGTAGAGTGACTGGGGAATAGTTGTCCCATGCACAGCATTTCCCATCTAAGTGGCAAACGACCCCCAACTCCTTTCAGGGCAACCTTTGACCCTTGGATACTTCTGATTACCGCCCTCCATAATCGGTCACTGACTTTTGATGGACAGCCTTATCTAGGGCGGACTTATCTAGAGTTGTGGCTCTGCCATATTCCTTTTTACATCCTTTTCTATAATTGTGTCCCAGACTTGTTTTTGTAGCTTCTTGGTCTTCATGTTGTTTGTGTAGATAGGCTCTGAAACTCTGGGACCTTCCAGGAAAAGGTGTATTTACATGACACTTGCACACAGGTGGACTTTATTCAAATAATTAGAAGACGTTGAAGGCAATAGAACTAATTTAGGTGTTTCGAAAATACAGGTGAATCCTTGGGGTGAAACATTTTGAAAACAATATTGGCTTTCCTCACACTTGAATATTATAGACTATTTTGTGTAGATTCGTGATATCTAGTTCTAGGGTGTAACACACAAAATCTATTATATTATAACACTTATGCAAGGCATTGTATGTTATGTTTGTTGGCACAGGAAGTGTTTTTGTTATTTTTGTTATACCTGTATGATATGAACAGATTCACAGATTCATATTCATTGCGACTGCAGTATTTCCTGATATATAAGACACGGTGACTCACATTAACCTGTGCTATCCTGACCAAAATGATTAACTGACCTGTACAACAGTATTGCCACAATAATGTCGTGCTGATTATGAATAAGTCATGCATTGTAAACTTAACCCTGCATCTTTATTTAAATGGCTTTTACATGACAGCCAAATCTCCATACCGTAGTCCTGTGTTCATTGGGGTATGAATGAAAAGAACCCCCCCCCCCCACCAGGGCTTACTGCTCATTAGTTATGGTCACATGTGTGAAGGCCGTGCATGCTTCTTTATTCCGTAAAGGGGGGGGGGTTCGCTACAGTTCCAGTACGCCCATCCCCACCCCAGGACCACCCGGCACCACATGCTGTACCGCTAGGCCTGCAGTGTTACACACTAGCCAGGTCCTAATCTGACCCATGGATTCTTTTTGTTGGGTTGTTCTTTAATCGTTCATGGTTTAGTGATTATGTAGTCCAATATCTTAGTTATACAGTAGTCGATTTCGCTCCCTCATTTCCCAGTCTGGCCAGTTCCCGCATCCAGTGTCACAGTGGCTAACTCACAGCACACCCCGGCTAAATCTCATCCTCTAGGCCCTCTCCAGGAATAAACAATTTAGTTTTATGATGAAAAGCTGTCCATAAGACAGGGCTATGGGTTTTATACATAAGGAGACAGGGACTGTTGCTGTTGTCATCTGGTGTTTCATGGACAAAACACAATCTGTAGAATCTTCTGTGCCAGTAAATGTGCCGGTTCGTGTAGTGTATCGTGCTGGTAGCGGTATCTGGTTTAAAGCTATGCTCTCACTCTTTACTCCATGTGAACAGGTGGTCAAAACAATGTAAGCGAACTGTGTGAACACGACCCTTCCACTGCCAACTAATGTGTGTTCCATGCAAATAGGCATGCACAGTTGCATACACACACACACACACACACACATGTATTTTAGATCCTTTAAATGTTATGTCATACTAAGTGGCAAGAGTTGCATGGCTAAAAATATTCAAGCAAGGGGTTCATAAGTTTTCTGTTCTGTTTCACCTTACTAGTAAATTTGCTTCATTCTGATATTGCCTACAAATCCCCCAGAGATTTCATATAAAATGTAAACCAACCAAGCAGTTGTTTGTGTAATTTGTTGTTGTTTTGGTTGGGTTTTTGGTTCCGTTATGTCATTGTCTTCTTTATCATTCATTATTAGCCATAGTTACATTTTATATCTGCTCTCTGATCTCCGTGCTCATATTTCTCACTGACGTGTGATCTGACCCTTTGCCACAGTGCCACTTGTCTCTTGGCCCGTCTGGATAATGCCAACCATTTGAAATATGTCTCTCATATACACAGAGCAGGGTACGTGCCACAGAGCTGAGAGCAAACGGAGGCAGCCCAACTCGCAACAGCTGCGTCTGTTCCCATCGGGCCCAAGATCGTTAGCCGACAGGTTACCCAGTCACCGGAGGGGGCTTGACCTGTGGTCATGGGTTACTCACCATACGATAGATTGGTCACATCAGTGGATGCACACACACAAATCCACCGAGACCAAGAGCAAGGTGCTGTTAATCTCACAACACCAAAATGTCAGCGTGCAAGCACAGCCTCCAAGTTTAACAGAGCAGAATGCCGCGTTGTGGTTACAACGGATCGATGAATCGATCCGACTTAATCCCTCACTCAGTGGGATTAAGAGGCTGTAGATTAGACAGAACTGGAAAAGTGGGAAAGGAGTCTTTCTGTTTGTTTCATTCTGAGGAATGTGAAGAAGGCGCATTAAGACAATGATCTGTTCTCTCCCTTTCTCTCCGTCGGGGGAGGGGTGGGGTGGGCAGAAGACTTGCGGCCACATTGGAATGGATTCCCCTGCCTTGATTTTGATCTCATTGATTTTGCTCATCTTGGAGGTCTTTCATAGCCTCTTACCCAACAAGGTTAGCTTAGGTTCTCTGTATCACCATACAGTGGCGTCTGCGCGAAGTTGGAGAGTAAGAACTAACCGCATTTTAGGACCATTACCACTGTGGAATATCACATTATACAGCAGCTCGTGCCAATAAATGGATTTCACATGTACAGTGACCCGCTCTTACCATCATCACGTTTGCGAGCATATACTACACGCGTCATAGTCCTGAAGTCATTTGACATTGACGGTTTCTTAGTCATTTGATTTTGACTTGGGACTTCAGTCATTTGAATTTAAAGCAAATTAGTGACTGAAGATGCAGGCCTATTGGCTTTAATTTCAGGACATGTGTATCTACATGAAGCATGCAGAAATAGCCGCCCTTTTTATGCAACAGCCTCCAAATTCAGGAAACAAAAGTACATGAACAGTTGATGTCAGAGATGGAGAGTTTACAGGCTATGTGGATTAGTTCCCAGACAGGAGAGCTAACAGAAGTCTACCAAAATTCAGTTCTAGATGTGGCATTCAGTGTGAGGGTTAAAGAAATGTTAACGATACCCGCAAAGCACACAACTGTGATGCAGGGAGGGAAAAAACGGATGAAGAACAGCGTGCAGAATGTCCACGTAGATGTGCATGACCTCTGAGGCTTCACTGCATGATGCAAACCATCGGTAAGCCCCAACAAAGTTTCTACAGTTCTGAGGCAAAGTTGCAGACTGATGCAGCAAAGTTTAGCCTGTACCAGAAAGAGGTAGGTATAGAGAACAAGTGAGCTGGTGCCGATATAAGGCACAGCACCTCATCTGTTAAACTCAGGGGCATGGGCATGTGTGCCTGCCAGGGGATACCGCATGCCTGCCCCCACCTGGGACGCCTGCCTGATGGGAACAGCAGGATTCCGAAGCCAATGCCTCAAAACTCACTGGGATGGAACTTCAGATTACAGCGGGACAAGGAGCTGAAATGTACTGCCAAAGCAACTAAGGAAAAAACCGCATGAGTCAAAAGTGAGGGCCATAGGCAAACACCCAAGCCAAACCCTGGGAACCGGGTATCCCATTCACTGGGAGCCAGAGGGGAGGTGAGAACCAAACCAGTGGGAATGGAGATGGCTGCTTTACAGGCCTGACAGGCATGGGAGATACCAAGCATCTGCTGATGTCTATAGGTTGTAGATCTCTTGACTGCAAATCATTCATTACAAAGGAATAGCATTTTTTATGTTGTCCCAACGATGTACTCACTGTCTCATGGATGTGTCGATTTAATCATCCCAGACACAAAAGGGGGAAGTAATTACATTTCCTCAAATGAATTTAACAAAACAAACTGATAAATTAACAATGATCAGATGTAAAGCTGGCCTTGTATCTGGCCTGTGTGATAACCGAGGCTCCTAAAGCACTGGCTTCAACTCAAACCCTAATCTCCACACATAAATCAACCAATCATATCATTTTTATCTTGGCGAATGACACTGCATTTGCAGTCTGTCCAGATCGCTGTGGCTGGTGTATCCCTGCCATGTTGCAGTGAAGATTGTCATTACATGATAGTGTCTGCGAAGATCCGGCAGGGAGCTGGTTTTACTCTGCAACAGATGCATCCAGGCCTCTTCAGCACTCTGAAGGGTTAAACTGAACTTTAAAAGTGGCTTTAAATTACTGTGTTTTCTGGCTGTTCCTCACTCTTCAACCAAATAAAAAAATTGCATTCTATCAGCTAAACAGGAGTGATAGAAAGATTTTTCTTTTCTGCAAGTTTCAGTGGAGTCTGTCGTATTATTTAGGCATCTTTCAAATGGCACCCTCAAGAAAATTTAACACTTGGTCTGGAGCACACGTAAAACATTAAGGTGCACGT
This sequence comes from Electrophorus electricus, assembly GCF_041902795.1. Lineage (NCBI taxonomy): Eukaryota > Metazoa > Chordata > Actinopteri > Gymnotiformes > Gymnotidae > Electrophorus > Electrophorus electricus. The sequence continues at coordinate 6,821,450 of NC_137520.1, read as the reverse complement.
TTAAGGTGTGATCACCTTTCTCCTGTAATCATTAACCTCTGGAATAAGGAGGTCGGTCTCTTCTCTCAGCTGAGTAATGCAAGAATGAAGTACCTCTGTCAGAACACTGGACTGAAGTTCTAGCATTTCCAGACCAGACGTCATTAGAGTTAGGCAGGGCCTGCGTGAACGTGGGTTTTTTGGTTTTTTTTAGCTGTAAAAGCGCAGTAGGAGTCATCTACTTTGCCCTAGTGTGAAATGGACACGCTGCTAACCAGAAACGTCCACAAAAAGTCTTCTTGTCCTCTTTATTGCCTACTGTTGACTTGTAATGGAAAAAGAGCACAAGCTCATTAAACCTTACGCACAGAAAACACGGCTGACCAGCAGGAGAATCCCAAGCTGCTGGAAAACTGCTCCTGAGATGTATTTGTTTATTTTTAGGCCTGGTTCCTCCCGTCCTTTTGCATGAACGAGTTCCATTATACTGGCATCCTGTCATTACTGTCTCCTACCGCGAGCGTGCGGTCGAAACGTCAGGGCGATCCGTGCAGCTAATGTAACGTTTCTTCGTCTTTTCTTATGCTTTCAGATTTAGAGCGCGTGACGGCAGCGGGTCTATGAGACAGAGTTAAGAGGCACATGAGGTCAAACAGCTCACGCTGAGAAACCGGGACGTTGGGAGAGGAAGCCATGTATCTCAATCTTGCAATGTCCCCATGCCACTAAATCAGCCCGGCGACTTTGTTCCGAACACACACGTAGCGCAGTGTTTTCCCAGACCGCCCTACACCACGCAGTTCGTCGTTATAGTCCTGTTCCGCGCAGCTGCACTTTACGGGGTGGGCTGCGTGTGACGTCTCGAAAGTTCATCACAGAGGTGCTCAGAGAGGATCCAAGGGAATGTTTGTGTGCTGACTGCAGCCCTTTTAAACGTTACGACCTCCCGCCTGGGAGATTGTGTTGTTCTAGGAACAGAACGCCTTAACGCTCGCCATAACCGCGAGATCAAAGGCACAGCCTATCTCACGCCAGCAGACAGAGCCGTATAATACCGGCCCGCTCCGTAGCTGAGAAAACAGTCGCGCGCCTGTTGTTTGCCAACGTTTGCGTCAGGTCTCGCGCAGCGACGGCGGAGCAAATTTCAACCGCGTCGGCCGTCATCCTGGGGCCCAAGGTGGCGTCAAGTTCCACCGTGAGACAACTGCTGCCGGTGGCAGGGGGTGGGGGGTGATGGGGGGGGTGCGGACCTCGTATCAAAACACCCAGAGGTCTTTGCTAAAGCCATCAGATCTCCGGTCCAAGCTGCAGCCCACCGGCTGGGCACCGTGGGGGGGGGGGCTGCTAAGCTGGACTGCTCTGTTGTAGTTGCTGAAGCTCTTGGCCCGGCTGGCAGCGCCTGGGCTTCGCTAGCTGTGCCACGTCCTTTGTTCGGAGTTCGCTAGCACCACGCGCTACGGCCTTGCAGAGGGATTTTGCTCCACACCCTTGCAGTAGCGCTTGCGATATTTCATCAATATTTCATATGTTTGGTGTTTGGAAACAATATCTAATGTCTCCATGTCATATGTTTACTAACAGTAAACAGTCCTCGATAGTAAGCCTACACTAGACTTCTACCCACACTGCATGTTACCAGTACTGAATGATGCAAAGATCTGATTATTCGGGGTTATGTTTTAGTGTGGAAGACCCATGACTGAATTAGTCAAATTCAGCTAAATTGCTGCTGCTATTAATGTTGTTTTCCTCGCTTGCTTTTTCTATAAGGAGGAAATGAGCGCAGGGTATTATACTCCAGTAAATAACCAGTCCCATTCAGCACTGGGATCATGTCCATCACTTTTATTCCCAGCGATGTCGTAATCTGCATTCGTGTGATTCATATGCGCCGTGAATGCAACAGCTCTGCTTCGTGGCATTAGTTTGCTGAAACATAACTGAGCTGCAAATATTGAGTATTCCATTATTGGCATTTAACCAGTGTTAGATAAATATTTGAATATTTATTGATATTATTTGAAGTAACATAAACCATCACATGATCCTAGTAACCCTGTGTTTCCTAGTAACCTGATTTCCTAGTAACCGGATTTCGGTGGTAGAATTTATCATATTTGGTGCACTATTGTTTCTGAAGTTTAAGATTTGGCTTTTTGGTGCTCTCCCCTTCTCCTCAGTCTCTTACCAAGATGAAATAAATAGTAATATTTCCGATATGACTCCAGTATCAGTCGTCGCGGTGGCACCGCGTGGCTGAGACACTAAACTAAGTGGGTCATGAGCCGGAATAAAGACTTCAAAGGAAGAAGGGAGGCATCTGGCTGCTCAGATGCAGCGCACATCTCCAGCTCCACTTCCTCGCCGACCAGAGGCAGCGGGGAGAGCAGGAGCGTCCGCCCCTCGACCAGCGACCCCGCAGCAAAGCGGAGTGCGGCGTGAGAGTTAGACGAAATGGAGTTATTCGCAAAGCAATTAGCTCTTCACCGTTCCGACGCGGCAGTGGGCAAAATGTGTCCCTTTGGCGTGCTGACCCCCCCGGGCAGGGAAACGGCCAGCGAGGGAGGTTTTTTCTGCAGGACGCCTCTGTAGCAAAGGGTGACTTAAACGTGCCGCTGGATGTCTGGGTTGGGAATCAGGCTTAATCAGAGCGCCCGCCGATAAAGGCTTTGGCTTGGGCAGGTCTCGGAAGAGAGTGCTGAGTCTGCCCTGAGACGTGTTCTTTATCAGGCGCGTCTGGACAGTGGAGATAGACTCCAGAGACTCGAGAGCATGTCTCTCTGCCCACCGACTACTGGGGTTTGGCCTGGGAGTGACTCCTCTCGTATTAATCATTAATGTGGTTCCCAGGTGTTGGGCCTGTTAACCGCCTGGCACTGACCGTGGGGGCCTCCCCCTTGCGTTCCACCCCCTCTCTCCTCTCGCTCTCTTCCTCTAATCTCCCGAGACCACTCAAGCAGGCTGAAGAGTTAAGACCACGCGTGTTCCCACTCCATCCCTGATTTTGGAAAGATTGCTTCAATTAAGCGAACGGCAGGGTTCCTATTTTTGGAAGCCTTGGGTTTGTTTGTTTTTTTTTCTCCCTGTCTCTGCCTCTCTCTCTCTCTCTCTCTCTCTCTCTCTCTTCCTCTCCTTCTGTCTTTCTCCTACATAAAGACATAAATAATGACATGTGCTTGAAATGCAACGCGTGGAAAATACTGATTTGGAACACGGACGAAGATATAAACAGTGCAACCCTGAAAAGGCGCAACGTTACCCAAAGCTCAACCTAAAGTGGACACGCGTCCCGTAGGACGGCAGCAGGAGGAAACAAGAGAATGCAGAAGGAGACCGAAAGGGTGTTGTCAAAACGATGCAGGTCGACTCCCCGCGTTCTGAGCTCGGGCTGCAGCTCCCGCTGCGTGTGCCTGCGTGTGTCTATGTGACGGGCAGTTGCACGTGCTCGGGTGTGTCCCTTTGTCTCGGCTGCCGAGGGCAGATGCAGGCGGCATAGTGGACAGCTCTGCCGAGAGCCCTCTCAGAGAGAGGAGGCATCTGTTCAGCCATTCAAGCCCACCCCCCCGACACACACACACACACACACACACACACACACACTCTCGCTTCCCACCTCCCCAGTGCGCCGTCTTTCAGCTTGAGCGGAACTCGTCACCTCTTCACGTTGCCATCTCCTTTTATTCCCCTGCCACCGCTCGTGAGCAGGAAACAAACAGACAGATGTCTTGTTTCAGACCACCTGCAGAGCTCCGCCCACTCATTAGGGCCTGCCCCTCCTCCGGAGCATGCCGGGGCCCGTGGCCATGCCCGCTGTCAGCCCACGCCAGGGCCCTTCAGATTTGGCAAGCTTCGATCGCCAACGATTTCCTGTCAGCGGTGGCTGAGAGGCTCGAAGATTGATCACTTGCAATTGTCCACGTGTAGGTTAAGGTTGCTGTTGTCGTTGTGTGTGTGTGTGCGTCTGTGCCCTTCGGTCCATGTGGGTGGGTGAACACTGGAAACAGAAAAGATACGGGGCTTTATAAAGTGCTCAACGGTCGATGCCCTCCCACACCGAAAAGCCGCCACTCTCTGTTCTTTGGTCCTACGTCCTGCTCGGCTTGCCGCTGAAGACAAAGCGCGGGTCTTGTGGTAGCCCATTGTCTTACAAATGAAGTTGTCCGACTTCCAAAAGTGGAACAGAAGGTCCTGAAAGATCTCCCCTGTCGGTGACTAAAATGCTCCTCAGTAGGACTCCATTGCTGGTGCTGTTTTGGACGATCGTCAGTGTCTTCAGTGTCTTCTCGGTGTCTTCGCTGACCTCGCTCCTTCGCAGTCTTATACGCTTTCAGACGCCCAATTGCCTACGTGGCCGTGCAGTGCTGTGAAGTCATGTGCAGGGTTTCATAAAGCAGTGCTAGCATCGATTGGTTTGTCTGTCCCGGGCACTTTGTGAATCCCCGGATAGAGCTCATCTGGATATGACAGAGTCTGCTGAATTCTCCCTCAGCCCCGGGGTCCAAGATCTGTGGAAGAACCTGGAATGATCGATGAATGAGTCAACACATAAGCAGTCAGAATTGTTTTTCACAGTGATCCACGTCTCGGCGACTCTGTGTGGCCCCTTTGTGTTGTGGAAATGAGAAGAGCTGACACAGATGCTATCTGCCCTGGTCCTTCTTTATTTGGCTGCTTGCCAGAAAGAAAGAACGGGGGAAAAAACTCAGCAAAGTAAATATTCTGTGCTGGAAACTGCCAAAGGTGCAGTTTTAAGATGATTTGGGTTTGTCCCGTGAATAATGGAAGCGTTCGAGTTGGCAGACGCTTCCTTCCCTTTTAAATAAATCGGAGGGCTTGGTTGTGCTTCATGGCTGAGACACAAGCTACTGGAAGCCATTACTTCTGCATGGATCCACTGGCTGCAGATAAATAGCAGATAAAAGCGAGAGGCTTTTTGTGTCACGCTCGCGTCTGACGCTTTGCTGTGTGGCAGCCGAGTGCATTTTGATTCCGATTAAGCGTTATGAGGCACACGCGTCTGTCTCATAAACGCCCTGGGTCAGGGTCACTTGGGGGAATTTAGGCACCAATAGATGTCTGCGACAGTTATGGATGGGAAGAGTGTTTTGTGCGCCTGCACTACTGCCAAACCTCGTTTGAAAGAATGCAGTCCCACGCACCTGCGAATGAAATAACATCTCTTGCATCAGCTCCTATAAAGCCAGTGTCTCTGCTACCGTCCTTGGCCCGGACTTTCGTTTTCACACCCGGGCCGGGTTATCGAAACCTGGCCCCGCCTCTTCATGCTGTCATCACACAAGCATTCTCTCCGTTACACACGGGCTCAAACACGGACACGCACAGAACGTTCTACGCGGCCGTGCTAATGTTTGGTTTGGTGTGTTGTCAAAGCTCCCCCCCCTGCGAGACTGCCAAAGGTGACAGGCGGTTGACTTCCAAACAAATTCAGCTCTCGAACTTCTGGCTCTGTAGCATAGCTGCGCAGTTACCCAACGCTCCACGAGATGTAAATAAACTACCCACTTCTAGGGGCACTGGGGGCTCCGTGGACATAATTGAGAGGATTCTCACTTACCTCGGCTTAATCTAATAGGTGCTCTTTCAGAATTAAATTAAATGGCCACAGAAATCAGTGGAAATTGAAATTGTCTACCTGTGCTGCCTTCCCCTGTTACAGTGTCTTAACGGAATTGGGATTTTGTTCATCCACACTTGGACTTGTCAAGCAGCAAAGAGGATACGCTACAACCTAAGCAGGTTACAGCGGCCTGAGCTCACTCTGAAGTAAACTCCCCCCTTTGCTTGCTTCTCTCGGTGGGCTCCCTATTCATGTTACGCTGGTGTACTGGAGCAAACAGCCGGTGGTGCTGTTGAGGTATGTGAGCACAGGGAGTTAGCTGCTTAGCTGGGGGACCAGTGTCCCTGTTAGGGGGGTTGTAGTGGCGCTGTGGTCATTTGGGGGGCGATCTAATAGCCTATCCTGAGTGGGATCGCGCATACATGAAGCCCCTCTTCCCCAGACCACGGGGGTGTCGCCAAGACAACCGCGCACCACAAAGAGCCTTCTCAGTCCCATTCAAGAAGCAGAGAGAGAGGGGCTTTTGTGCCGGACCGCGGGGCTGTGGGTGGGAGGTAATGTATGCATTTAGTGTGCAAACAGAATGAGTGAGCGCGCACGCGATCGGGGCCACGTTTCGCGGCGCGCTCCGCGTCCCATGCGCCGCGCACAAAGATCGACTTTGTGATCGGCGCCGCTCTACCTACACGACGACGAGGTGGAGATGGCCAGAGGGGATATGAGCGTTTCCGTGCCCACGAGCAAGATACCCGCAGGAACGATGTTGATGTTGTCTCACTCTTTCATGTGCAGCCCACTTCATCGGCTGGGGTGGGATTTAGGAACTTCAAATGGCTCTTTGTAGTAGCGGTGTAAGAAATCGCAAGGATTTGGGGGGGGGGGGGGTGTTGTTGTTTTTTTGTTTGTTTTTTGTGGTGAGTTCCATTCAACTCAGTCGCCCGATAGAACTGAAACATGCAGAAAATCTCATTTCAAAGCGGATGTCAGTTAGAAGCGACATTTGATCTTGTTAGTTAAACTGTACGAACCGAAACTTCACTTTAATAAATAGTACTGGAATAAGCCCCGACCCTCGGAAATCCACCCCTAAAACGGCAAGGGTCCCGGGGGAGCTTGCGCACTGGCATGTTGCGGGACCATCTCGTCGCCCTAGCCAGCATTGCTGGACTGCAGTCCTCAGCACACCTGAGCTAGGTAACTGATGAAAGTAAGCCGAAGGTAATCTGACCTGGGGCCTGACTCCACGGCTGACCCCTACCTCAACCGCTCCCCTTCGCCTGAGCAGAGGCAACCTCACCTTTTTCTTGCTTCTTCTCACCACAGAGGTGTCAATGTGGATTCCCCAGAGTGTAAAGCCAGAGGTGCAAGCACAATAAACACATAACATCAGTGCAACCAGACAGTAAATACACAAAACAGATGCCATAAACTGAACACATTACTATGAATAAACAACATAGGTCTCTATAATATATTCCACAGAGAGGCATGTGGAACGTTGAAATACAAGATATTCTGAATAATTAACTGCATATAAGACAATTTATCTTAAAGTGCACGCAAGCCGATACTTGCTTTTCTTACAGTTACAGTTCATGAGTGATATGATATAAGTAAATTTTATTAAATTAAATAATTAAATGAATTATTGGTGTCGGTACACGTCTGAAATATGAGGACATTCGCTATTCAACTCATCACTCATTAAGTGATCCTTATGTGACTGTAACCTGGCGTTAGTCTGACAGGCTAATAAACCTCCACCCACATCTGGGGCGGCACCTTCATTATTAACACCTCACTGAGCTGGCCGGCAGCGAGTGGTCAGAGTCCCAGAGTCTGCTGCATAATTAAAGGCCCCATGGTGCCTGAGGGCCTCCCGTGGACGTCCTGGGTGCCCGTCGGGTCCGTGACTGAGCTAGTCCAAGCCGGGGGGGTGGGGGGTGGGGTATGCGTGGGGAAGAGCCAAAATGGCAGAGCTTCAGAAGCAGGTGTGCCTTCCCTCGATGTTTTGACATTATTCTGCTATTTGATGTTTTGATGTTATTCTTCTAAGTCCTTTGGTGGTCAGGCAGAAGAAAAAGCCCCTGCTCGCCGAGGGAGACACATCAGCCTGCCGAGATACGGTTTAGCAGTAAAAGGCATGAAAAATTCATGATTCAATGCAATATTTAGGAACTGCAGGGGTGGGGCAAACAGGGCATCTTTTCAAAAATGCTCAATCAAAAAAGCACAGTGTTTAACATGTGCCTTATTAAACTTTACCATTTTAAAAAGCAGGAGCTCTGTCAAAACCATATCCCACTTCATTCAGAAAAAATTTCTAAACATGCCATTGCTGTGATATTATTTGCGTTTATTATTTTAAAAAAAAAATTTTCATTGAATTTCTCCCTTAAGAGCTTTGGTTGCGTTTATCCTCTTTTTTGACAAGATTCCAGTTCCCGCCGGTGGTCCTTGAGCCGAGAGGCCTGAGTCACAATGCATGGAGGACGCTTTGTTACCTTAGCCAAGATTCCACGCAGACCTGTCATGTCCGCCTTTCAGATTACTGAAAAGGGACCTGTGAAAATGCAGACAGCCGCCCGTGGCGTAATTAACGTGGCTGTAATATTGTGACACACACACGATGTTCACCAGTTTTGAAAAAAGAACAGAGTATATCCATTCACTAAAGCAGGTAGCAGGAGCTTTATTTGGTGAAATGTGAAGCTGGACAGATGCTGCTGTGAGACCAGATGTCTATGCTGATTCATAACAGAGTGCAATAAGAGCCTAGAACTGCAGTCTGGGCACTTCCGCATATGGCAGAGTTCAGTTTGGTTAGTGATGCCCTTTGACACAGAAGCACTAGGACTGGGTGCCGTCCTGCGGCCCTCTGGCTCACTCGTGGTTTCCGCACTGGGCAGCGTCGAGTGTTTGGACTTTGCGGAAACTTTGGACTTTGCGGAAACTTTGCAGAAATAGAGGCCGAGGCCCGGGGGGGGGGGGGGGGGGGGGGGACGGGACACCCCTCTTTGCATGCATCTGCATTTCCACACCCCACCCATGTTGGACTGTCTAACCTCAGCCTTGATAGGTGGGGCTATTTATAGCAGTTGGGAAATTTCTCGGGGTACGGGGCACCGGTTCTTGACACCTAGAAGAACCAGATGATCTCTGCTGTTTGTTTTTACTGCTATGGCCCATCTGGGATGCGACTGGCTCAATCCAACGGGACATGCTGCATTTACTGCACTGACGGCAGCCGTGGATATAAACAGTTATTAACCAATCATGGCTCACTTTGCTTATACACACTTATACATGCTCTTATATGAACTGTTCCTTTCTGCTCTACTCTTTTTCCTCAAAATGTATAAATATTCCGCACTGTATGCGTTTTCTCTTACCATTTCTGTTGCATAAATGATTTGCGGACTGACAGTAGCCCCTCTGCAGAACGTAGTCAGAAAGCCTGACTTGGAAAGGCCATCTGTAATACGTGGTATGACGAGTATGCTTAAATACTGCTCTCTGACTGTAGTGTCTGTCCAAGTGCCCTATAAACAACCTCTCTCTCTCTCTTTCTTCCTCTCTCTCTCTTTTCTCCTTTCTTTCTCATCCGTTTTGTCTCTTCTTCCCTTCTTCTTTCTACAACCCCTAACTCTCTCTCTCTCTCTCTCTCTCTGTTATTTTAGTCTCCCTGGCTGCTGCCCACATGCCTGTCCCTCTTCTGGTCCCTTCCGGTAAATCTCTCCATAATTGTAAGCCGTGAGGCAGCTGCCAAACAATAACCGCTTTCTAAAATGTTTGCACTTACGAACGTTCCTCAGCTTTAGCCCAAACCTGCCAGCACCTCATAGGCTGCTCAGCTCCGGCCTGCCTTCCAGTGACATCGATTTGAAAAGTCATCTTTTTCCACAGCGTAAACCAGGCTCAGACGTTCTCGCTGCCCCGGTGAATGGCCACATTGTCCCCCCCGGGTACGATAAATAGGTTCCTTAATCACCCCGAGTGGCAACTTCTCGTGTCCCTTGTCAGGCCCAATGAGGCGTGACGGCGATACGTTCTGCCGAGGGCCATAAAAATCTGGGGTCAGTGCCAGCGCCCGGGTCCGGGGACGGCGGGGTCAGCCTCCCGCCCTCTCCCGCCACGGGAGAAGGCCCTGGCCGGCTCGGCCTCGCTCTGCCGTGCCCCGGCATCCATGCCCTCGGGAATGCCTCCAGACAATGCTCGCCTTTCAGGCCAGGCCTATTCAGCCTGACAGGCGGGAGGCTCTTTTGCTCAGGCCCGGCTAGAAGTACTTGTCATTCTTGGAGGGGAACCTCTGCTCCGTCGAGGCTTCTGGCTTTTTCAAATTTCGGCGTGACTGATCTGCGGAAGGTGGGACCAGATCTTCGCCTTGACCGTCTGTGGTGTTAAATCTACAGCACATCTGCCTGTCGGTGGTATTAAAGAGTCATTGTCATGTGACGTGTACTAACTGACCTCCCCATATCACGCTCTCTCTTTTTGTCTGTACTGATTCTGGTGGAAGAACATTCTTGTTTTCTTTTTTCTTGTTTTGTTTTTTTTAAAAACATGTCAGGTTTTTGCTCGACGGAGCACCCGCATTCCTTCATTTCTTCATCCTGCGTCGTCGTGGGAAGCGCAGGAGGTGCTGCGTGGAAGACTCTCTTCAGCGGGTTAAAATGGAGGCCGTCTGTCCACCATTTCTCCTTCTCCTGCTTCCGTCGACTGCCAGAACACGCGGGACGGTGCGTTTTAAGTGCGAGGCACCGTGGACCGACAGCAACGCTAATATTTGATTGGGCGAAGCGCTGACCCTGCTTTCACTTTCCAGCCCACGTCCGAGGGTCAATGACATTCCTTACAATGAGGCCTGCTTTCTCCATCCTGCTTTGTGCGTGTCTGTCTGTCTGTGTGTGTGTGTGTGTGTGTGTGTGTGTGTGTGTGTGTGGTGGTGGGGGGGGGGGTGTGCGTGTGTGCCTGCGCGCATGCATATGAAGGGAGCCTGTGTCTGAGAACGGACGATAGTATTTCTTTCTCGACGAACTGACTAAAGTTCACGGAAGAAAGCGAGAAAGCAGACAGTAGGAGGGAGAGAGGAGAAGAAAATAAGAGACAGAAAAGGAGAGAGAGAGAGAGAGAGAGAGAGAGAGAGAGAGAGAGAAATAGTTGGGGAGTGTTTGCATTTAAAAAACAGCAAAAAACACTTCCAAAACCGGATCCTCTCGGTGTTTTGACTTGTCGGTCACCCTTATTAGGAGATTGGACGGGTGAAACTGGGCACTCCATTATGCTGTCAATCGTTAGATCTTATCGATAAGAAGCAGTGAAACAAGCGCAGGCTGGCATGGGCAGACGGCCAGCGGTCGGCGTGCCGCGCCTGGTGTGGGCTGATTTGTAATTTACAGTACCGGAATCTGTCTGAGGGCAGGGGCGCTCCGCTCGGCCTGCCGGGCTTATCAGCGGCGCAGCTTTCGCGCGATTGATTCTGGAGGCTCAAATTTAAAGTGTGCGGTTCTCCCGCAGGCTTCCACGGGCATGCGCTACACTGTTTGATGACCAAGAAGACAGAAGCCACCCGAACCCACTGTCTCTGACAAATGGTAGGAATCGTTTAAAAAATGATTCAGAGAATGATTAAAGAAGAGGGAGTAAATAGCAATTATTGTTGTTTGGAGTTTAGATCCACTTGCAGAATTTGTGTGTGTGTGTGTGTGTGTGTGTGTGCCACAACATGCCTGCTAGATAGTTGCTAGATGGTCATTTCCAACTACCATGAGGACTTCCATTACTATGTTCCATGTTGTTATCATGGTACCCTCCATGCTCCTTTTTGCATTCTGTGCTCGGTGTGTTTGCAGAGCAACGTGGGATGGCTCTCTTCCTCTTCCTGTTACTCCTCCTCCTCCTCCTCCTCGCAGCCGGCGCACCCTATCCCCGCTTCTCCTCCAATGACACCGTGTTTCAGCACCTGGCCCTGCACCCGGACCCTGCCGTGGGCACGCTCTACGTGGGGGCGCGCGACCGCCTCTACCAGCTGGCCGGCCTGGACGGCCTGCGCCTGGAGGCGGAGGAGCAGACAGGTCCCGTGAGAGACAGCAAGGAGTGCCTGCCTCCTGTTACCACGGACAGCTGTCCCCAGGCGCGGCTGGCAAGCAACCACAACAAGCTGCTGCTGGCGGAGCCGCACTCACTGCAGCTCGTCACGTGCGGCAGCGCCCACCAGGGCACGTGCCAGAAACGCAGCCTCGCCAACGTGAGCCGCGTGCTCTTCTCGGCCGCGAGGCCCGTGGACACGCAGTACGTCGCCGCCAACGACCCGGCCGTCTCCACCGTCGGGCTTGTGGCGAGGCCGCGTGACGGGGCCCCGCCCCTCCTCTACGTGGGGCGGGGCTACACGAGCAGTCACCCACCCATCTCCACTCGCCAGCTGTCAGGCGAGCCCGTCTTCTCCTACGAGGAGACAGCCAAACTGGCCGTGGCGGGCCGCCTCTCGGAGTACGACCACAACTTCGTAGCCGCCTTCGCGCGTCATGGCCACGCCTACTTCCTCTTCTACAGGCGGGACCTCAAAGCGGCTTCGCGGGAATACAGGTCATATGTCGCGCGGGTGTGTCTGGAAGACCAGGCTTATTATTCCTATGTGGAGGTGCCGCTAGCGTGTCATTCCGGCTCGCCTGGGAAGCACTACAACCTCCTCCAGGCGGCACAGGTGGGCGGGAAGGACTCGGATGACGGGCAGGTCCTGATGGCGGTCTTTTCCACACCCCTCAACGCCGCCAGCAGCCCGAGTGAAGAGTCGGCACTTTGCGTTTACGGTCTGGACGAAATGGACCGGCGTATAGATGCCACGCGGGACCTGTGCTACACACAGCATGGCCACAATGGAAGCGCTAGGGTGGCATACATCGAGTACGAGGTCAAATCCAGCTGCGCTAATCTGCCCATGGTGAGAACATGCTGGATTATTTCCCCCTGGGGTTTGTTATTTCAATATAACATTTGCATGTTATAGCTGTCCTACTTAGATTTACATTTACATGTATGGTATTTATCATAACTTACAAAAGATCTTGACCCAAGTCAACACATTTTTTTAGTCATATAATTATACCATTTTTTAAGAGTAAAAGGGAATCAACTGTTGCCATCTGCCATTATATTTGAAAACAGAAAAAGCCCGTGTTGCTTATGATCCACTAGCCTTTATATCTGACACAGATATCATTATATCTGACACAGATTACTCTTGCCTAGATGTCGTGGTCGTCTAAATGAGTGATGCTGACTGAGGAGGGTTGAGCAGGCATGCTAGAGAGTTCCAATTCAGTCCTAACAAGACTGTTCGACCAGTCACAGATCTCCAGAGTTCCAATTCAGCCCTAACAAGGCTGCTCGACCAATCACAGATCTCCAGAGTTCAGAATCAGTCCTAACAAGGCTGCTCGACCAATCACAAATCTCCAGAGTTCCAATTCAGCCCTAACAAGGCTGCTCGACCAATTACAGATCTCCAGAGTTCAGAATCAGTCCTAACAAGGCTGCTCGACCAATCACAAATCTCCAGAGTTCCAATTCAGCCCTAACAAGGCTGCTTGACCAATTACAGATCTCCAGAATTCAGAATCAGTCCTAACAAGACTGCTCGACCAGTCACAGATCTCCAGAGTTCAGATTCAGTCCTAACAAGGCTGCTCGACAAAATCACAGATCTCCAGAGTTCAGATTCAGTCCTAACAAGGCTGCTCGACCAGTCACAAATCTCCAGAGTTCCAATTCAGCCCTAACAAGGCTGCTCGACCAATCACAGATCTCCAGAGTTCAGAATCAGTCCTAACAAGGCTGCTCGACCAGTCACAAATCTCCAGAGTTCAGATTCAGCCCTAACAAGGCTGCTCGACCAATTACAGATCTCCAGAATTCAGAATCAGCCCTAACAAGGCTGCTCAACCAGTCACAAATCTCCAGAGTTCCAATTCAGCCCTAACAAGACTGCTCGACCAGTCACAGATCTCCAGAGTTCAGATTCAGTTCTAACAAGGCTGCTCGACCAGTCACAGATCTCCAGAGTTCAGAATCAGTCCTAACAAGGCTGCTCGACCAATCACAAATCTCCAGAGTTCCAATTCAGCCCTAACAAGGCTGCTCGACCAATTACAGATCTCCAGAATTCAGAATCAGCCCTAACAAGACTGTTCGACCAGTCACAGATCTCCAGAGTTCAGATTCAGCCCTAACAAGGCTGCTCGACCAATCAGAGATCTACAGCGAGGAGGCCCATTGGTGCCTATAAGTCTCCTCACTCCAGCGTTGTTTCCAGCTGGCCAGCCAGAGTTCCGGCCTGCGGTCCCGAGGTCGTTAAACATCAATAAACCCACTTGCCTAAGATACACTAACAGATCCTGTTGGGGGGGCGGGGGAGCGATCTTAGAAACGAAGGTTTTGAATGACATGAACTGGAATTAAAAACCAAAGAATGTACATAAGCAGTCTGACATCATAGATGGGAAAATCCCAAGAATTAGACACCCAGAATAGGCGAAACCACATAGTTGTGTTCACTAAATAAAACGCACATAGACAATAACATACGCAAACACACACACACAAAATCGAGCAAATTATGGTTATTATAGATTTTGGTCGGTACAGGTTAAACCACACGGCGGGCAGGATGACATCACAGTCTGTCTATTCCTAAAGGAAGCACCTCGTACACCAGGCTTAGCAAAAGATAATCTCATCTTATTTAAATCTTCTTATATGAGCTAAGAGGATTTTGATGACTCCAACAATAACCCAGATTTTTACAGTACATAGACACGAGCCAAGAGATGATGCATCCCAGCAGGATGTGATGCTGGCAGGTAGCTAGGGTTCAGGTCGACCATACTAGGAAAGTTCTGGTTTGCTCTCTGTGCTCAGAGCACGTGCAGTACAACGTGGGTGTGTTTTTCTCTGCCCCTAGGACACGCTGAACGCCTACCCATGCGGCTCAGACCATACTCCCAGTCCAATGGCCAGCCGGGAGCCAGTGGAAGCCGAGGCGGTATTGGACAGCCCGTCTTCTCGTCTCACAGCTGTGGCAGTCAGCGTGAGGGAGGGCCACTCCATTGCTTTTCTGGGAGACTCCAAAGGAAACTTGCACAAGGTAACTAACCGATGGTGCTTCTTTGCACAGATATGGTGGTGTCTGTGCTAGTTTTTTTTCCTACTTCCTGTATGTGCATTGCTACCTGTTTGGACGTGCTTGTACAGGACCCAGCCTAAATGACACACACATTTCCGTGAATAATCCTACATCACTGTGCTCACCGCTCATCTGATTAAGGCCATGGCTTCACATCTAATTGGAGGAGTGCTGAATTCAGTGCCATAGCCAAATCGACTGGGGGGTTTCTGGCTTTTCAGATCCCAGGAGCAACCGTTAAGCCCAGTCCGAATGATATTTCCTGTTTGAGGCTCAGGCAATAAACTTAGCCGCAGGCAATATCCGCGATCAGGCAGCCTTGTGTCAGTATGCGGCATTAACCATGCAGTCCATTCCTTTCTAATCCTCGGCTCGGCCTTGGATCAAAGGCTTGTGTTCGGTGGGTTCGGTCTTAGACCAAAGTCAGCACAGCAAATTCCGTAGTCAGCAGGCACACCCTCACACACACGCATATATATTTTATTCTCACACGTACTCAAATCGTGCTCTGTCCCCAAGTACGAACGGTCGTATCCGTAGTCAGTTTTGCATCGTAAGCGCATGTGATTTTGGCCGTGGGCTGCAGTATCTGGCAGAGGGTCGATGGTAACGCGTTTAAGCCTGTCTGAGCTGAACGGGGGAGGGAGGCCCCTGCACAGCTCTTAGGCTGAGGTGTCTGACACTCGCAACCACGTCACCTGCTTGGCTGATGGGATTCTCCGGGCCGGGTAATCTCATTTCCTGAAACCTACTCCGCTCCTGATAGGATTCGGGAGGCATTAGGCACCTTTCACGGATGTATTCTGTTGCCATCGGCCTCGGGTTTTCTCCAGACCCGGGGACGCGCGGCTCCTCTCCACAGACGATCATGTCTACAAAATCCACAAATGCGTTTTTTTTATGATGCGTTCAGTGCGCTTATTTTTTCTGTGTGTGTGTGTGTGTTCTGGCATTCAGGGACAGGTTGTACATGGAACGCCAACTATATCCTTGACAAAGTCCATTCTAGAGCCTTACTGTATTCCCTGTTTGTGTCCGGTTCTGTGCTGCACCCTAGGTGTTCCTGGGCAGGCCTGGAGAGGTGAAGAACTACTCCACTGTTCCCATTCAGGCCGGCTCCCCTATTAAGCGAGACCTGCTGCTTGACGCCTCCCAGACACACCTCTACATCATGACCAGTAATACCGTGAGTGCTACGAATTATGACGTGTAAGGTGTATTATATAGTGCTGTATACGTGACCTGTCACTCCGACATACAGCAGAATGAGTGAAAGTGGGGAAAGCATCATTCTTTGGTCCTATGTTATTGTTTGTGTGTGTGTGTGTGTCTGATATGTTTCTGATCATGTGTGCAGGTAGAGAAAAGGCCGGTGGCAGAGTGTGAGAGACATAGAGATTGTCAGTCTTGTCTTGAGGCGCAAGATCCCTACTGTGGTTGGTGTGTCCTCGAGGGGAAGTAAGTGTTGTCTTTCCAACCATCAATTTGATTCAAATTGATCATGGATTTACAGGACTTGTATTATGCACTGCACTTGAATTCCAAAGCTTATCTGGTTTCGTTCTCTTTCTCCTCACCTCGTCCTCTGCGTCCTTGGCCTCGTTTCTCACCCTCACAGGTGCGGCATGCGCTCCGAATGTGGGCGGGGCTCGGTGGATGGCCATTGGCTGTGGAGTTTCGATGGGGAGCACAAGTGTTTGAGGGTGGAGTCACTGAGCCAGTCCAATATCAGCCTCGGAGTGCAGAAGAACGTAGGAGCAACACTCGACGCTATTGCTCTGTGCTCTGTCATGAACGTTAAGACAGCATGATCATCAAACCTTGAAATAGCAGACTGATGTGGCAGTTGATTTTGAATTGAACAAAATGTGAATGACCCACTCTGTCCCCCTAGGTGGCCATGGAGGTGCCTGGTCTGCCCAGCCTGTCTGAGGGGGAGGCCTACTCCTGTTTTTTTGAGGAGGCGCGGAGTACAGCTTTCATCAGCGGCACCATGGTCATCTGCTCCACTCCTCCTGGTCACAGGGCACCTCCAGTACCTCCAGGACAGGGTAGAGGGTTTCAGTTGCACACTGACAAGTTGGTGGAGAAATTCCCCAGCTGCAACCACAAAAACAGTTTTTTAAAATAGCTGCGCAGTGCCCATTGTGAAACTGACAGATGTGTATCTGTGGTCATTGCTGAATTGTGTATGATTTTTGGCCAGCCCATCTGTTAAATTATATTTTTAGTCAGAATAGCCACTTCAGTGTAGATGTGGAGCATCAGGGTGGGGGGGCTGTTTAGTCCAGTGGGACTAGGGTGGGTGGCTGTTACTAATTTTAGTGAAACCCTGTATTTTGAGAGTGCAGTAGGCGAGGTGGGTTATACTATGCAATGAATTCACTCAGATAATATGGGGCATTTAGCACTTTATGTCAGCTAAGGAGTTTTAAAATCGATGTGAAACTGGGAGCCAGTGCAGAGCTGAAAGATATGGTCTGAATTGCTTTCTGTATGAGTTTATTTAGTGAATTTTTACAGCATCCTATTAGAAGACATTACATTAGTTCACTCTTGATGAGAAAATCATGGACCAGTTTCTTTGCATCTGATAAGGAAAGTAAATGTTTAGAAATATTATGCTAATGGGGAAAAGTAGTTTTAGTAACATTACATACATGTGTCAAATGAAAGGTCCAGCTAAGCTACTAAGACCAGTCGTACATAAATCAACACTTGTGTGTTTCATCCATGGTGCCTTAATGCTAATCATCTATGCTGAAATCAGTATAGAATGACTTCGTCTTAAAACAGAGTTTAACTTCGTTATTAATGTAACGTTTCGAGACAGGATAGAAATTTGTGGAGTGTAGTAAGAAAATGTTTTGATAAAATAGACCAAAAACTGAAAAGAGTAGTCACAACACAGAACAGGAACAAGACGTCTTAGCCGTAGTCGGTCCAAAAATGCAGAAACCAGAGAGTAATATATAATCGGGCGAACAAATACCAAAGGGCAATCCAAAAGACAAGACTTGCTTTTCTTGTTATTCTGACATTTCGCTCATGTGGATGGGGATACCCAGGGCATTTTCTCTTTCAAAGGGAAGTGGCAAATATTTAGTGTGCATTGTGACAGGCGCAGGGAGCGTCTTGATACTTCCAGACAAAAGCGTAAATAAAAGTGCACAGCAGCGAGCTAGCCACAGACACAGCCATAAAACACAGCACAGCCATAAAACACGACCATAAAACACAGCCTTACAGAACAGCCATAAAACACAGCCATACAGCACAACCATACAGCACAGCCTTATAGCACAGCCATAAAACACAGCTTTACAGCACAACCATACAGCACAGTCATAGAGCACGTCCATACAGCACAACACAGCCATACATCACAACACAGCCTTACAGCACAGCACAGCGCAGCGCAGCCATACAGCACAGCCATACAACAGCACTGGCGGTAGATCTCCAGCTGGTTAAGAACTTAGCCCTGGAAGAGTGTTCCTGTGGGATTAAGTAGGCACAGGTGAAGGTAATCAATAGTTAAGGGATTGGGCTTCTTACGGACTGTAGTCTACTGAGATTACACTCCAGTGACATAATGATATGGAGTTTTACTAGTTGTCTGTCTCTCGTGACAGATTTCGTGTCGGTCACTCTGTCTCTACGCTTCGGGGCTGTTACCGTGGCAATGCAAGAGTTCACCTTCTACGACTGCTCTCTTGTACAGGAACTATCAGGGACCATGCCGTAAGTTCCTCGCACACCCGTCCCGCGTTTGGTGCATGTGAACAGTTGGCTACTTTAACCTGCGCCTGATCGCTGCTCATAATTATTTTACCTTTTCATGCAAGTTCACTTGTGCAAGATCCCACAAATTTGCAACTGTAAAGTTATGAACTAGAAAAAAGTATCACCAAGACTACATGCTAAATGTACTAGAGAAAGACTCTTTCCCCTCTCAACTGTGCTCTTCCCTGTGAAAGCCACACAACAACTGTCCCGGACACCAAGTTATCAGAAATAAGCGTACCCGTGGCTTATTAAATTATGAAATTCTTAGCAAAGAAAGGTTTATGATTTCTGCAAGGACACACAACCTTATATTTACCTGACCTCTCCTGATGCACACACTGGCCATATATTCTACACTGTAGACTGTTCAGATTTGCAGTGCTTGTTAAAACTCTACATTCTTCACGTTCAGTTCAACTGAGGAAGACTGGTTTAGTAACAGACGTGCTCTGGCAAAATGAGTACAAATGTCATATTTAGCTAACCAGGCTTTTCTCTGGCCATCCTCCCCTTCCCATAGCCTGAGCTCCCTGCGCTCATCCAGGCTGAAGGGTCCGGCCCCGAGAAACTGGCCTGGATTGCTCTTTGGCTGGCTTGGAATTCCCAAAAGGGATCGGATGATCGTTGAAGTTTTTCACATTTTTCTTCCTCCCTCTTTTGCTGGCGCAGGTGTACGGGGTGTGTGAGCAGCCGCTGGAGGTGTAACTGGTGCGTCCATCAGCACGTGTGCACACACAAGACCACATGTGACCAAGGAGTGCTCGTGTACAACCAGCATGTAAGTGAGCGTGACGGGGCTCGACAAAACGTTTGGTAAACGTGGCAGCTTGTGAACGTTATTGAAGTTTCCCAAATTCTCTTTGTAAGTAGCAATGGAAGTGCGATAGAATAGATTAGCCCCAGAGCTGAGCAGTTCTACTGATTTGCGTTTGCTTGCTGTTAAAAACGTCTAGGAGTAATCACATTCATCATTGTTGTCTTGTCAACATTTTTGTCCATAATAACAAGTGTCTATAATGCTTTGTTTTTCTTTGCACATTCGTCACTAATGTCATCCCATATTCCTATTGTCCTCTCCCTCTTTTCATCCTGACCCCTCTCCAAGTTCCAACTTCCGACCTCTACTCCCCAAACGACCCACGTCGTTGATAAGTTCACGTCAGCCACTCCTATGCATTCTACCGTGGCGCTGACCAAAACCTCCATAACAACAGAGGCCGTAGCCTTGACTACTCTCCCCGCGGCCACTGCAGAACCAACCACAATCCTTACCCCAGCTGTCATGAGCACACCCCCCCCCACGACCACGCCCACCACCCTACGGCATACCGCGCCTTTCCTGGCCGCACAGGCTCCGGTCACAGCAGCGGGGGCTCGTTCTTTCCTTAACGACAGCGTAGAAGGTAAAGGGACTGCCTGGGTAGCTCCCGTTGATCTGCCCCACAGAGAGTCGGCTTTAGAGCCAGTCCAAGTTCCCAGCCCGGCGGGGCCCTCCGGGGAATCGCCCCCCGCCCCCTCGGCCGACGTGGTGACCCTCTGGTCTGGGGAGGCCGATGAGGGGGAGGCGGCCCCGGAGACGGGGCCGCCGGCGTCCTCGGCCTCGGCTCCGTCCGGAGACGGCGAGGCGGGTCACGACTCAGCCAGTTTCCCTCAGGCCCCCGACACGGACTACCAGTCCGACCCAGACGACTTTTTCCTCGCGGTGAGTCTGGTTTATCCGGCTGGCTGCACAAGCCGAGGCCATTTGAACCAATCCCAGTGATTCTAAGAACATGTTATTGGCCAGCAGTTTGGATATACATTGTTACGCGAACGATACATACCTAACAAGCACGTTTTAATGCTTGATTTGTGGCTCATCCAGAGGGATCAAATGGCCGAGCATGTGTACACTTAGGCTCAGGGATCAGATTATGTGTGTGTTTCATTTTTCCTTCTATTTATATCTTTTCTCGTCTCCTGAAATCTCTTCTTCCAACAACCTAACAAACTCAGACCAGGCCTTCTATAGGGATTGGAGCAGAGGTGACTGGGAGATTGTGTGTGTGTGTGTGTGTGTGTGTGAGGGGGGTGTTCTTGAGTGAACTTTAGGCTGTAGTCATGTGCAGAGGAGGGTGGAGTTTCAGGTGTGGTTTGAGATTCCTCACATGGAGAGAGGGGAGGGTGGAGTTTCAGGTGTGGACTTCCTCCCAAACTTCACGTTGTTCCATAACTCCATTAGCTGAGAAACCTTTCCAAGCACGAAGTGTTTTAACTTGCAGTTATTAAGCTTAGTTTGTGCAATAGAATCAACTTGAAACAAGCAGCCATGAGTAAAGGAAACATTTTTGAATTTATTTCATTTGTTGTTGCTTAAATATTTTACATTCACAGTCATGTCATAAAAGGTTTAAAGAGGGCGTGCGTGTGTGTGCGCGTGTGTGTGCGCGTGCGCGTGTGCATGTGTGTGTGTGCGTGTGTGTGTGTGCAGGGCGAGGAAGACTTGCTGGTGACTGGGGGAGTCTATGCTTGTCCCTGTGTGGAAAGTGTTGAAGGGTCCTCCCTCCTGCCTATAAACACAGAGAGGAAGATCACTCTGGTAGCACGCAACCTGCACCTGTACCAGGTGAGACGTGACACGCCAACCTGACACTGCAGTGTCACTCCCTTTGGCCTCCAAGGCAAATGAATGTTAATGAAAATGAAATCTATGTTTTTGATGTTCAAAGGACTAAAAGACTCGTGATCACCAAAGTTTATAAAGGGGAATGGACATACATATCTAACTAAAGCTGTCTGTCATTTAAAGAATTCCAAGCAGTGTGATCACTAATGCTAATTAAACTTATGCACAGCTTATGTACAGCTTAAACTTTTCTGTTATGAGACACCAGTAAGATTCTTATTTAAATTAAGAAAGATTACATCAGAGCAAAAATACTGTACTTACTGTACGGACTGTACTCACTGACACTCACTGAATTTACTGTATCTGGACCGTAACAGAATGGCTCACGACATTAAATTTGCCCAGTTTTTCACTTGGCCCAAGTACAGTCGGCTAGCCCAGACATGTTGGTGTCTGCCATTAATGTGATGGGTACTTTTGCATTTGAACTATGAAGCTAATGTAGCTAGCAAGAATTGGTGTGTATATATAAATAAGTACATTTATTTGTTTATTTTTTTAATTAATCATCCATGTCAACGTTCAGCTTTCCAGTACGATTTAGCCTTCAAAGGAAGGAAGTGATTCTAGTTAACCAAGGTGGCTTCCCACATAACATTACAGCTATTAGCTATTAAATATTACATAGAACCATCACTTTAGGAGAGGCTCATAAGAGATTTGTAACCTTTCTTGTGTCTGCGTGTGTGTGCACGTGTGCGTGTGCATGTTCTCAGGATGTGGACCTAGATTATGAGTGTGTGCTGGCCATCGAGGGCACGTCTGTGGTGGTCACAGCGTTTGCGGAGGTGGATGACACGCGGCCCTTCCTCTTCTACATCACCTGCCAGCTCCACCAGGTCTGCTGCAGCTCCACCAATCATCTCTCGCAGAATTCATAACAAAGTCTCCTGGTGGTTTTCCGAATAAACTTATGTGCAATTGTCCTTCAGACTCCAGTGTTGGAGTATGGACAAGATTCTGAAAGAAGCAAAACTGAAACTTGTGCGTGTGTGCACGTGCCCTTGTGTGTTTCAGTATTCCTACTTTGCGGATGTGGATGAATACAACGCTACAATTGCTGTGAGGAGGCGCGACTCGTTTGTGACGGACCGTCCTCGTGACTTGCACGGTAGTAGATGAGTGCCATTTGAGAACCCCACCCACCCCCCACATTGCGCCGTGCAGCCCTGCTTGGACTTTCCTGTCAAGCAGTGTGTTTGCAGGCCGTTTGTGTTGGTCACCTCGGCTGTGTGTGTGCGTGTGTTTCACAGTGAGGCTGTACAACTGCTCGGTGGGGCGCGCCGACTGCAGCCGCTGCTACACAGCCGAGCCGCTCTACGACTGCACGTGGTGCGAGGGGTCCCGCTCCCGCTGCGTCCACCGTGACTCCTGCACCGCCCACATCCAGCACATCTGCCCTGCGCCCCACATCCACCTGGTGTGTGTGTGTGTGTGTGTGTGTGTGTGTGTGTGTGTGTGTGTGTGTGTGTGTGTGCGTATGTGCATGCGTGCGTGTGTGCGTATGTGCATGCGTGCGTGTGTGCGTATGTGCATGCGTGTGTGTGTGCGTGCATGCGTGCGTGTGTGTGTGTTTACGTGCATGCGTGCGTGCGTGTGTGTGTGTACGTGCATGCGTGCGTGCGTGTGTGTGTGTACGTGCATGCGTGCGTGTGTGTGTGTACGTGCATGCGTGCGTGTGTGTGTGTGTGTGTGTACGTGCATGCATGCGTGTGTGTGTGTACGTGCATGCGTGCGTGTGTGTGTGTGTGTACGTGCATGCGTGCGTGGCGCATGCGTGCGTGTGTGTACGTGCATGCGTGCGTGCGTGCGTGCGTGCGTGTGTGTGTGTGTGCGTGTGTGTGTGCGTGCATTCTCCAGGTCTCCCTGATAATGTTGTCATTGTGTGGTAGATAGAGCCTCTGTCTGGTCCAGTAGAAGGCGGGACTCTGATCACCATTTCTGGATCCAACCTGGGTCAGAGGACAGAGGACATCCAGCACTCCGTCACTGTTGCCGGGGCGCCATGCACAGTCCTCCCTAGTCGATACGAGATCTCTTCTAGGTATACGCTGAATACATTTACACTGTCTGTTCAAACTAGTAAACCCAACCACCACCAGTCAGCGGTGGAGGAAATACTTAAACAAATACTTATTTATTTTAAGTATTTTTTTATTTAGTCTGTAAGCACAGGAGACACCTGTACTTTGACACTTCTGGTTTAATAACAGAAGCTTTTGGAGTTTAACTTCTGCTGAATTAGTGTGTGTGTGTGTGTGTGTGTGTGTGTGTGTGTGTTTGTTCGTGTTCAGTATCGTGTGTGAGACCACAGTAAGTGGTGCCGAGAGAAGAGGACAGGTTTCTGTGGAGGTTAAAGGCGGAGGGTCAGGACAGTCAGCCCAGCACTTCCACTACCAGGTAACCGTCCCCTCGTCCCACCCCAGCAGGTTGACCCCTGTACACAAATGACCCCTCAGATTTATGGTGTACCATTTTACAAATTAACCAGACTTGTGTTAATCTAAATCCAGTCACCTTGCTTACCCTAGATTGTCACACTCTAGTGAACTGGTTGGTTCAAGCATATCGACCTTCTGATTCTCTCAGGACCCAGTCTTACTGAGCATGTCTCCACTAAAAGGCCCAATATCAGGAGGCACATTACTCACCATTGTGGGGCGGGGCCTAATGACAGGCCAGGCCAGTGAAATCAGAGTGCTGATTGGTGGAGTTCCCTGTCTCATGTGAGTAGCGCCATTCAACGCTCTTCGACATGTAAATTAAGACCCACTGAAGTATCTCACACTGAAGCTTATAGGAGCCTTTGAATAACTACACAATCAAGAATTAAAGGACGAGTTTGCTGATTACTTGCATGTTATTAAAATGATCGCATGGGGAAACTATCAGGGAACGTGCCCACTGTTTTCCGCTACAGTTCCTCACCGTGATTAAATACATTCCAGTGTGGCGATTGTTTAAGCATTCAGACTAATAAACCTCCTTCTCGAAAACGGGAAGCTTAAGGTGTAGTCGCATGAATGTTAGCGCATTTTGTGTTTATTCGGAACGCGCTTTGAACAGTAGTAGGCTTTGATATCTGATTTGATTTTGGGAGCTGTGTACATTTGCCACGGTTCATGCCAAGTCTGCCTGCAAACCTCAGCATAAGCAGGAGTAATAAAAGCTGACAGAAAGCAGAGATTGCCACTTTCCTTTTTTTAGCAGAACATCTGAAGTGTCTCTTGCTTTCATAAAGGAAATTTATCTGGGGCTTGAAGATTTCAGTGATCGTCCGACTGGAATGTGTTTAAGCCCACAGAGAAACTGAAGAAGAGCAGAATGTTGCTCAGTGCTAAAGGTTACCAGTCACGCAAGAAACCAGGGACTTGAATTAACACGCATTTTAATGTGGATTTTAACGGGTACATATTAAAACAATTAAAAAAATATTTATCATTAAAATTTAAATCTCTAAAAGCATTAAAAAAAACCTTCAGTCGTACCTTATTTATCATTGCGCTGCCTTTTTTGGCCTCACTCTTTTAGCAACAGTTAAATCTAATATTACTCGTGAGGTGTGGTTTTTACAGTAGGGAGGGTGACTATGACCATGGAGAGTTCAATTCTTTTGTTTACAGCTCTCCTAAATGGGAAGATGAACGAATTGAGTGCGTGACCAGTGGCAGTAACAAAACAGGAGAACATGGGGTCAGTGTACAGTTTGGAAGAACAGAGCGCCATCTAAAGACAGCCCTGTATCACTACACCCCAGACCCCAACATCACCAACGCATTTCCCTCTAAAAGTTTCCTCAGGTATGTCCTCATTCCAAGATTCCTCGGAAATATGCAGGGAAAAAAAAAACT
Organism: Electrophorus electricus; assembly: GCF_041902795.1. NCBI lineage: Eukaryota > Metazoa > Chordata > Actinopteri > Gymnotiformes > Gymnotidae > Electrophorus > Electrophorus electricus. Next base: position 6,796,404 of record NC_137520.1, on the reverse strand, counting down.
TCATTTGCCTAAATAAGGTAGTACCTTTTGGCCTTGGTCTGTTCTAGTAATGTTCACTGAGGCTGTGGTGGAGCAGTAGTCCTGTATGGCTTATATCCCCTACACACCATTTACTGGCTTTTCCATCAGTGACCTGGTTTTGACCAAAGGGCAAATGTTAACTGCACGCTTTCAAAATACATTTATACCAAAAATATTGTAATCACTGTAATAATAACAACTTGTAAATACTTCTTATTTAAAGACTTACAAATTTAGCCTTAAACTGTATACAATACATGCACAGAATATACAGATATCACTTCTCCTTTTTTTTTAAGCAAATCATTGATCAAATTGACCTTTAGGAACATGGCATAACTGTGCAGAGAGCACATTTCTATCAGTCCGTTAACTTCTGAGTACATGGAATTAACCAAAAAAAAGACTGGTAACCTACAAATTCAGCAGTAGCTCAGGAATACCTAATACCTCAGCACCTCGAAACATCTTTACAACAGTGGTGTGCAGGATATGAGATGGGTAGGGCTGATGCATGATGTTTGCATTAGTTTTTTAATCTATACTCTGGCCACTTTGGGCTGTTGTGTAAGCAGAAAGGGGGGTTGTACCCAGAACGAAATAGTTGCCCGTAATAAAGTGTCCAAGGTGGTGTAATCAGTACGTGTGTTCCTCACCGCATGGGCCCAAACTGTCACTCATCACGCAGTGGAGGTCGGGTCATTCGAGTTTATGGTCAGAACCTGGACGTGGTCCAGGAACCTCGCATCCGCGTGACCCTTAGACCCCTGGAGCCGCCCTTTCAGGTGAGGAAGAGGAGGAAGAGGAAGAGCGAGGGTCACTCGGGAAGAGAGAGCAAGCTCTGGCCTCTCAAAAGGCAACGGCGGATAGTTCCAGAAACCGGCTGTCCTGAAGAGAGCTTCTGTGATGTCACACAGGTAGGCTTTGAATGAGTGTGTGTGTGTGTGTGTGTGTGTGTGTACATGCGTGCATGTATAGATATGAATTGCAGTGTGGTCCCTCCACTGACCATGTATCCCAGGGTACAGTGCAGTTGCGTTTACGCTGTGTTTTCCTCAGATGGAGGAGCGCTGCATGCTCAACACCTCCACTCTGCTCCTGTGCCCCACGCCCGCGCTGGGCCCCGAGGCTCGTCACGCCGCTGTCGCCGTTCACTTCCTGCTGGACAACCTCCGCTTCGACTTCCAGAGAGTCGGCGGGAGGCCGTTCGTGTACGAACCGAACCCCATCCTCCGCCCGCTCAGCAGGGATGACCCCGGCAAACCATACCGCCACAAACCTGGCAGTATCATAGCTGTGGAGGTACAGCACACCGCGACACATGTTACACTTCTTGTAACGTGACAGTACTGCTCTGAGATTTGGCGACAAAGCTAAAAAATATCTGTACTTAAACTATTTCCTTTTTACAACCCGACTTTAATCACTATACCCTATATTAGCCTGAGACTGGAGGGAATGATTTGTCCGTTTGGATGCAGGGAGAGAATTTGGACTTGGCCATTTTAAAGGAGGAGGTGGTGGCTCTGATTGGAGATGGGGTGTGTGCGGTGAAGACCCTCACGAGGAACCACCTGTACTGTGAGCCTCCTTCTCAGCAGCCGTCCGTGCCCGTGAGCGTGAAGCGGGAAGGCCCGGATGCTCTGCCCCAGTTCACCGTGAGTCCCTGGAACCCCCATCTGGTTTCTTTTCATGCTCTGGAATGTATGAACGTCCACTGGGAGGAATGCATGCGTTCGTTAGTTACATCACACTGACATGTAAGCCACATCTAACTGCAGTAGCCCTCGTAAGGTCTATGGTTTGTTAAGTGCTGTCCGTTACGCTATGGTCCTACACCATTCCTTTGTATAGTTTTATAGTATAGTATCTACTGTTTTACCTGTTTGTATTCTGTTTTCTGTCTTTGTTCTGACTGATGCACCAATTTCACTAAGTCACATTCCTTGTATGTGGAAACGTACTTGGCCAAGAAGCAGGTTCTGATTCTGATTTCCATTCTGATCATTTGGGCCAGTACCAGTGCAATCAGATATGTTTTACTATCTTTAAATGCTCCATATGCAAATTGCATGCTGTGTGTGTGTGTGTGTGTGTGTGTGTGTGTGTGTGTGTGTGTGTGTGTGTGTTTAGGTGCGGATGGGGAATCTGAACTTCTCCCTGGGCAGGGTGCAGTATGACTCCCATGGCCAGCCCATGTTCCCTCTGGAGGCTCAGGTGGGGGTGGGGGTTGGTGCCTCAGTTGTGGCTCTCATCGTACTGGTCATTGTGCTCGTATACAGGTACGCCAACAAGCCCGGTAGTCACTTAACTCTCTGGGTTGTGAAGGCGCGTGCGTAAGTTTCCGTGTGCAATATGTACGGTGAACAGGAGGAAGAGTAAGCAGGCTTTGAGAGACTACAAGAAGGTCCAGATTCAGCTGGAGAACCTGGAGACCAGCGTGAGGGATCGCTGCAAGAAGGAGTTCACAGGTACACTGCTCCGGTGGACGCAGCGTACGGTCTACGTTTCTCTCGATATGGTACCAGCGGCCATTTCATAACCCCATGTTCCGTCTTGCTCTTCCTAGATTTGATGACTGAGATGATGGACATGTCTAGTGACTTGGTGGGCTCAGGTATCCCATTCCTGGACTATCGCTCCTACGCGGATCGGATTTTCTTCCCTGGCCACCGGGAGTCACCGCTGAGGCGAGACTTGGACGTGCCTGCCTGTCGCCGGGCTACGGTAGAGCAGGGCCTCGTTCAGCTCTCCAACCTGCTCAACAGCAAGCTCTTCCTCACCAAGGTAGCCCCCTCTCCAGACGAAGCCCACGCACAAGTCTGAGCATGCGGTCCGAGGCTTGCTTTTGAACACGCGCGCCGCACGGAACAGGGCCATTCCCCCCCCGCACACTTGGCACGGTGTGACTGAACCCCTCCTGCACCCTTTTCGCAGTTCATCCACACCCTGGAGGGCCAGAGGACCTTTTCTCCGCGGGATCGCGCCTACGTGGCCTCCCTCCTCACCGTGGCACTGCACGGGAAGCTGGAGTACTTCACCGATATCCTGAAAACCCTGCTGGGTCACCTGGTTGAGCAGTACACCTGCAAGAACCCCAAACTCATGCTACGCAGGTCAGCTCTCTGACGGCACATTCGTCGTCCAAGTTAGCCTCCACCGTGCTGTGTCTTTCACCCAGCACCGCCGCCGCGTGCGTCTTAAGGACCTTTTTGTATACGTGACCGTGTTAGTCTTGTTTTGTTTTTTGTGTGACTCACGGCGAAACCTCCTCCTTCTCGTCTCGTCTCGTCTCGTCTCGTCTCGTCTCCTCTGCTGTTGCAGGACCGAGTCGGTAGTGGAGAAGCTGTTGACCAACTGGATGAGCATCTGCCTGTACTCCTTCCTCCGGGTGAGCTCCAGACATCCGGTTCCCGTGCACCCAGATTAGCACGATGCTAATCCGGCATTTTATGTCCACATCCACAACCGTCAGGCTGGATTACTAACGGGATGGGTACAGGCGCTCGTTCTAGCCCACTTGGCCTAAACTGTCTTTAATCTGTTTAACAGGAAGGCAATGCGCTGTTATCTTAGATGACGCTTCCTTATGCCTCAGCCTCTGGGGCAGTGGCAGGGAGGGAGGTGGGGTAATGGGGCAATGGCAGGGAGCCAGAGGCAAATAACACCGCCGAGGCCGAGTGTTTATTCGAGTGAGCCGGTACATTTGGTAGAAGGGACGTCACATGAGGCAGCAAAACGGCTCGTATCACATCAGCATAAAGGTGAAACGCACCACAGTTATGGACAGGGAAAGGCTCACTGACAAGTCGCGTATAAGTAAACATCGTTTTGTTAGCTATGTCTGCTTAAGTGTACTTGGAGTCCAGGAGTCTACAGTCCAGACCTGGACTTGGGCGTCTAGGTGTTACTGTTGGATCTGAGCTGTCAATCATGCCTCGGTGAATGCTGGTTTCCTTCACCTCAGGAACAGGAAGCTCTGCTAACGATATTTAAACATATAATTGGTTTGGTAGTGGCAGCATCTGATGATCTGATTTCCAAATCAGACTTTAAGATGACCAAATGCTGTCTTGTGAAGGGACCTTTTGTTTGTTTGTCCTTTTCTGCCAACTAGCTATGAGGCAGGTATCTCCTGCTGACAGCTTTAAAACAAAGATCAAACATTACTTTTTTCTTGTAGCCTTCTTGTGGGTTTTTTGCTGTTGTCTGCAGTTCTATTTGCCATAATCTAACATTATTCTTCCCTAGTGTTATATTGGTTCCATCCTAACTTGCTGCTCTGCTCTTTCTGTACAAATAAAGTAATAATAATATTAATAATAATAACCATAATCACAATAATAACAACAACAACAACATTATTAGTGGGAATGGCAGTTAATGTCATTCTGTATGTGCGGTGTCTTCTGCAATGTAGGACTCGGCGGGTGAATCTCTATACATGTTATTTCGAGCCATAAAGCACCAGGTGGACAAGGGCCCCGTGGATGCTGTGACGGGCAAGGCCAAGTACACACTCAACGACAACCGGCTGCTGCGCGAGGACGTGGAATATCGCACGCTGGTGAGAGACGCACGGCCTCTGTAAAGGGTGTGGCGTCACGCCGCTCAGCGCCGCTGTCATTGTGAATCTCTCGTCAGAGGAAACGCAGTGCGTGACACGTGGCTTCTCTTCCCTGTCTGTCAGATCGGTGTTTAATCTCACGGAACGGCATCCTGTAATCAGGTTACCGAAGTGTTTAATCGCTGTCGCTGACGAGGAATTCTTGCTGACAGCAACTGCCGTCTAAATGTCTCTCGAAACGTTAGGAGAAGCCTTTTTCATTTCAACAGTACGGAGAAATATTTTTAACAGCAGACCGCAAGGTGTTTTCTCACGTATTCCAAATATATCTTTATGCCGATTTGTCCCGCAGACGCTGAATGCCCTGGTAACCAGCGGGGGCGCTAGTGAGTCTCAGACGGTTCCTATTAAAGTGCTGGACTGTGACACCATCACACAGGTGAAGGAAAAGCTCCTGGAGCACACGTGGAAAGGCACGTCGTACTCACAGAGGCCCTCCACAGACTCGGTGCACTTGGGTAAGAGCAGAGGCCAAGTGGGGCCACTCTCACGAATATAAAGTCTGAGAACAGGCCCTTATGTGCTGTAGCTGTGTTTGTCGGACCGTAAAGCAGAGGGGCACCAAGGCTGATGATTAATGAATGTTAGACACACCAGCAGCATGTCGTGATGGTTCCAGCTATTGATCCTCTATTTATAAAAAAGTATTTTCGCCAGTTAACGTATCCATCCCTTCATTCTCAAACATGTTTGCATGACTTGTGCCTTAAAATAATAAGAATGATAAGCTTTATTTATATATTAGCTCTCATACATTAAGAGGGAAGCTCAAACTGCTTTACAGTATAAAATAAAACAAAGAAAAAATGTTTCCAAGAAATAAAACAGACAATAAAAAATGCAACAAATAAAAGCAACGAGAAAAAGGAGTATAATAATAATGATAATAGTGCAAAAAAATAAAAGAAATAGTTTTAAATAATAAGTAATTAATTTGAATTTTAAAAATTAATAAAATCTAGTTAAGCGCTAAGTAAAGAAATGTTTTAAGCTTTTTTTTTTTTTATCACTGACAGAAGTAGCCTGACAAATGCAGTGTGTTACAGATCCATGATGCCTCTCCACTTTCCAAGTTTCATTCAGTGCTGTGATTTTGCTCTGAAGTCAGACTGGAAGTTTTAATGGATACTGTGTTAATTTAAGAAATCATTAAGACCCCTTTAAGAAAGGGCAACACCTGAAATCTTGCAACCTCTTCCATTGCTAATGTAGAGTGGCGAGCAGGGATGGCAGGTCACCTGATCTTGTCTGATGAAGACCTGACCTCAGTGATGCAGGGGTCATGGAAACGCCTCAACACTTTGCAGCACTATAAGGTAAAATGTATCAATTATTATTTTTAGTATATATGTAAAACAGTCAATTCTGGTTGTATACATCAAAGACGCTTTATCGGTATGCAGTTGCCTTGGTGATTGTTTTGAGTTTTCTTACAGCGACTCTAATCTGCTCCGTGCAGGTTCCGGATGGTGCCACGGTAACCCTTGTGTCTCGGCAGTCCAAACAAGTCCACCACGACAGTCACGACTATGTGCCCGGAGAGAGTGAGTCTCCCAGCGTCCGACTGCGTATCCGAGCGAACACTCCTGCACGTCCGAGTCGTTCTCCCTGTGTTCCCGTCTCTCCCTCTGTGTCAGAGACTCCCATGTTGGAGGATGGGGAGGAAGGGGTGACGAGGCTGTGGCACCTGGTGAAAGCCAGCGAGGAGCCCGAGATGTCCAAGCACCGGCGAGGCAGTCTGAGAGAGCGAGAACGGGAGAGAGCCAAGGCCATCCCGGAGATCTACCTCACACGCCTGCTGTCGATGAAGGTAGATGCGCGTGAGCACGCGCAGTCGCGCACACGCAACCCAGCAAGGACACGCGTGCATACTCCAGCTGCCCATCTCTTTGTTCCAGGGAACTCTGCAGAAGTTTGTGGATGACTTGTTCACCGTGATCCTTAGCACCAGTCGGCCGGTTCCCCTGGCCGTGAAATATTTCTTCGATCTCCTGGACGACCAAGCAGCACAGCACAACATTACAGACCCAGAAACCATCCACATCTGGAAGACAAACAGGCAAGGGCTTCGGCAACTTCACACCGGGTCATTAGTTGTGTAATGAGTCATAACTGAAAAGCAAAAATAAACCTTATTTTAATAAAACATAACGAAAACGCCAAACCTTAACCAGTGCGTATCTTGTTTTTACAGTCTGCCGTTGAGGTTTTGGATCAATGTTTTGAAGAACCCACAGTTCATCTTCGATGTTCAGGCCTCGGACAATGTGGATGCAGTGCTGTCTGTTATTGCCCAGACCTTCATGGACTCCTGCACCATAGCCGACCACAAGCTGGGCAGGGTGAGTCAATTAGGACCAGAACCTTACAAGGCTTAGCTAGCCAATCAGAGATGGAGAAAAGGAGCCAGCAGTGGGTGCGATTTCAACCTCTCATCTGTGCATTGCTCCAATCAGGACTCGCCCATCAACAAGCTGCTGTATGCTCGAGACATCCCGCGCTACAAACAGATGGTGGAGAAGTGAGTGCGTTTCCATGCTCTTCTGCTTCGGCTCACGTGAGGCCTTTCTGCGGTCTGACCGCTGTCACTCTTGTGTCGCTGCAGGTATTACGCAGACATAAAGCAGACCATCTCCGCCAGTGACCAAGAGATGAACTCGGCCCTGGCAGAGCTGTCCAGGGTGAGCAGTTCCGTTTTTATCTTCCCAACAGTCTATCTGCTTCCAGTAGTCAGGGTCAGGGGCATCCTTCCTTTGTGTTCCTTGGAATGTTCTAGATCGATTGCACTGATCTCTTTATTTAATTAGCATGGAAGAAATGGGGAAATGGCGAGAGCGCTTGTTGCCACCCTTAGCAAATCGATCAGGTATTTTGCCGTTTGTCTGCTGCCTAAATGTCTCCTGCCTTGCAGAACTACTCGAGTGAGGTGAATCACCTAGTGGCCTTGCATGAGCTATACAAGTACATCAACAAATATTACGATCAGGTGAGGGGATATCAGAGTCCGTCCAGTTTCACTTGCGTCCACTGACCTCCGATTGGCCTTTGACCTTCCTCAGCCTGATCGTCTTTTTTTCGTCTGTTCCCCTCCCCGGCCACCAGATCATCACAGCTCTAGAGGACGACTCCACGGCTCAGAAGATGCAACTGGGTTACAGGCTTCAGCAGATAGCCGCAGCCGTGGAGAACAAAGTGACCGACCTCTGACCTTCGGACTCCGAGGAGGAGCTGAAGCTCCTAGAGGAGCACTTTGGGTTAGGAGGTCCTTGTTGCAGGCATGCACACGTCGGCGGCGAGCGTATCCTACAAGGAGAGAAGATAAGGAGGTTATTCCCTGGAACAGTGAATCTCAGTGCAGCCACTAGCCCAACGACGTCAAGACTGTAACGGGAGCTCATATGTAGTTGCAGCTGGACTATTCTTGCTCAACTCCCAAGCAAAATCCATTTCAGTGCCTAGCAGGCTTGCCTGGATACCCTCTGAACCTTCAGCAGATGTTCACTGATGCTTGAGAAGATTTTATGCAAATTGTTTTCCCATAACTCTTTGCTTCGCATTGGGCAGCAGGAACTTAAGATCCTTCATAGCTGCTTTTTAAAAAATGATGCCAACGTGAGTGACACCACAAGGTTTGTCTCCGGAGAGCCCTGCTGGTTCGATCAGTCTGACCTGTTCAGAGTTATATATCTAAGTGCTTAATGTTCCCTCTCTGTCTTGAAAACTATTGTTTCATTGAAACCATTTCAGACAAATATAATCTCATCTAGCAACTTAACATAACATGAGATGCATGGAATGAAAATTCCAGGCTTCGGCTGCATAGCGGTCATGGAAAATCAACGCAAGACGCGTATGTAATTGCTTTTTGTATGATGTGCAGTACAGTTTGTATGTACAGTCCAAATCTGTCAGTGTTGATATGATGCGAAAGGGCAAGCAAATATTCAGGCAGTATCGTTTCTATATGAACTGGGAGAGAAGTTAAAGGGGGTGTTTTTTTCTTTTTTTCTTTTTTTTCTCTCTCTCTCTCTCTCTCTTTTTTAAGTATTCCTAACCATCTGGGCAGCGCGCTGGCTTGCGGTTTAGCATGTTGGCCTCCCACGACTGGGGTCTTGGGTTTGAGTCCCTAGCGGGGTGATGTTTCCATGGTCTCCATTGGTCTGTGTGGGTTTCCTCCAGGGTCTCAGGTTTCCTCCCACAGTGCCCAGTGGTGGATGGCCCTCTGTCCTGGGTGTTGTCCTCTCTCTCTCTACTCACTGCATCCGATTCAGTCCGCCAGGGGACTGACGTTTACGGTCGAGAGTTGGCTGCTGCTTCTCGCTGGCGTGTGACTGGATATAAAGCCTTTTGTGTTAATTGTAGAGCGACTTTCTCGAAAGGCGCTATATAAGCATAACTTTATCCATTTTATAATAAGCACTAGACACAAAACCATGCCTGCACTCACAAACCTAACCTGAGCCCTAGCTGAAATGGAACTGATTTAACACTAATAACAAATTGTTGCATTAACACCCTTAAGGCTAAACTAACACAGTTCGTGCCAGGTGTCCTGCTGTTAATTCGCTCATCGTTACTGAAGACTGACTTGGGCAGTGTGTACTGCCATATCGCTTTATGCCCTTATCTTCCTTATGGCGTTCAGAAGTGCGTGGTTGTGTTGTGTACTCACCACGCGCTACGCACATCAACGTCAGCAATTCAGTGACGTGAAAAGGCTTCTTATTCCAGAATTACAAGTGGAATCCTTATCAAGTAGATCTCATCAGTCATTTTCACTACTTCTTCTTAATTTATTTGTCTATATTAATTGTAGTGATGTGGGTTTTTTATCTAGCTCGTTAATATTGCTTTAATGTTCTAACGTTTGTGCGGTTATGACGTGCGACGTAACGAGGCACTGTTGGTATCGACAAACTCTTAATGACTAGTCTAGTTTAAACGCTTAACCATGTGATAGTACTACTGCTTTTGGGCCCTTGCTATGGGCCGGCCTGCCACCAAATAATCTCCCCCCGTTAGCTTCTGTTTCTAAAAGAGCGACTAACGATTTTGAGTGTTTTGAACATGTCCTCGTTTTCAGGTCGAAAACTGCTCACCGGTCACCATATAGTAAATCCCGGTATCCCCAAATGCCAGAACTCACCACACATTAGGGACGCCATTGTGAGCTTTATGTAAAATTTCGGCATGCACTTAGCGTTCATGTGGTCTTATAATGCTTTATGGGTGAGTTTCACTGTCGACTTATAAAGAACAAAAGTTCTTTGGTTGGAACGTATCAGGCGCATTAATGGGTAATGCAAGCCACTGTGGGCCTCCAGTTAGACTGCGTAATGTTTTCTTTAGAGTGATCCTGGCTTTCTATTTATTTATTTATTTATTTGGAGTCTAATTGACTGCTACAAGTGGATTTATGTGACGACCAAATTCCCACAAATGATTTTTGTCTTTAATTGCTTTGTTTACCCCAGAGAATGGTTTTTGTTTACTGAATACAGACATTTGCAAAGATACAGGTCTTATTTGGGGGGGGGGGGGGGGGGTACTTCATGTGGTGGTGAAATGTTATGTAAATAATGCTTTGGGGGTATTTTGATCTACTTTTCTGTGCTCATGATGTCACGTTAACATTTGTCTTTTTTTTTTCGCTGCGCCTTTGTAAATAGAAATGTTGTGATCACTTGTATGCTTCCTGACCTGTTGCAGTGGAGCAGTGGTACATTTGTGTAAGCTGTCCTTAATAAAATTGTCAGAAAAGTAACCTTACCAGTCATGAGAGCCAAGCTGTCTGCTCGATTTGGAGTCCGGGGTTTGTAACTTGGATCTGGTTTTTCATTCCAGTGTCTAATTATATCTCAGGCCTGCCATGAGCTAAATATTTAGATTTACATACTGATTAGTTTAATGTGAATTCCGTTTCATTTCAATGTTGGAAATCTTTGTCCCTGAACATGCTGCGCTGTAAGGTCACTGTATAATGACCTTATCTAAAAACGGAGGCCGTGTTTACCATCGTAAGGGATCTACAGTGTACACCCACTGCACAGACTGGGATAAAAAAAAAAAAAGTCAGAGAGGGCCCCAACTGAACCAGAATATGCTCGTCTGTCATGGCTAAAATCGGCTGCAACAGGTCAGTGAGGGATGTTGTGTGTCAGCGTACGTACACACCTCTGTATGAGAAAGGTCTGACAAAAGCGGTCAGTTACAGCATCGGTCCGTTCCACGTAATGACAGGGTAAGATTCGGCCTTCAGAGGAGTTCGAAACCTTGCAGTCACTTAATATCCGAGGTGCCTGGATCCGGAGCTGCTGTGGCAGAGGTCAGCACAGTTTGGTGGTTTCCCTGCTCCAAGACGTGTACTAAACCTGGTGATTAACTGAGTTTGAGTCATAAGCATTAACACGGATATCACCAAACTTGCCCTAACTCTATATAAACCCCCCGTTTGTATAAATAATACCAATACTCGGTGCAACATCTGTGTTCTGCTTTGATTATAGCTCTTAATCCAAGTCGGTCGATTTTAAGTAACTCTTAAAATTAATATGAAAGGATTTACAATGTTTAAGCGGCAACACTGTGGAATACGCGTCCACTTGCACGTTAACCCCATGAATGGCACTGAAGTACCATGACTGAAATTAGAGGCACTAGAAGTGTGTTGGTGATGCAAGTGAGAGCCACTTTATTTTAGGTAACAGTGTCACTTCTAGAGAGCGAGAGCCAGATCCTGTGCACTTAAGAAGCCAGTGCCCTGGTTCACAAGCGCAGTTAGTGATGTGCTATATTTAGCAATACAAATGCCTTGGGATCAGTCGGGCATGCACCTATGATCTATATTCAATGAATCCTGTGTTGACAAGTACTTCAGCAAGATAAAACAATAGCCAGACATCAGGTTAAATCCAGCAACAGCCAGTAAGGCTGTGCATAGATGACTTTTCCACACAAGGATAGAACAACATACCCTCACCTTGCAGGTCAAATAAAAAAAAATTATTCACAGCTGTGCTTCAAAACAACAACATTAAAAGCTTTTTTTTTCCAAAAAGTACTTTTGGGACCCAGACGTGAGGCGGTGCGCCTGCAGAGGTTGCTGGATTCTTTGACTATTAGACATGAAACCCGATGTCTTTCTCATCTGCTTCTCTCATGCTACTTTCTAGTAACCCTCAGCTCCTGCTCTGTGGAACTCCGACCAGCCTGAGCTCAGAGTCTCCGAGAGGGGGATCAGCAGTGAGTGTTATCAGGCTCACATTAACTGCAGGGTGAGCCACTCTGCCAAGCTGCCTCTCAGCTCCAGCTGGCTGGGGGGGTGGCTGAGGGGGGGGGGGGGGTCACCCACTCTTCCATTTCCAAGCTGCCACAAGGGGGGGGGGGGGGCAAAAAAAATAAATTCAGATCATTTTCCATTGGTTGCCACTGACATGCCAAACTCTCCAGGAGACGGCATGGGTTATAAATTGCTGTGGCTTCTTTTTACAGGCCTTGAACTCATTTCTGACAACTTCTGAACCTTTTCAGGCCCAACTGAGATCTCTGGCTAGAGTGAAGAATTGGCTTTTGCTAGTTTTACTTATGATATATGCCTGTGGCACAAAATGATCACTTACAAAGCCCTAAAAGTTCTATATGAATGTCACCAACAACACATACATACATCGTTAGTTATGAAAGTAGTGTCAGCTTTTGTTTTAATGTTTGACCTGTCATTAAGAACAGAAAACAATAACGGGAACGACGCTACTGCTCAGTTTGGTTTTGTTTGATTGGGCAAGGGATTATCAGTATCAAACACTATTACAGTCCAGAGAAGTCTGCCTCAGCCACCTGTCTTTCCTCAGAATATCCCCCAGCTGTGTGTGTGTGTGTGTGTGTGTGTGTGTGTGTGTGAGAGAGAGAGAGAGAGAGAGAAAGAAGGTGTGGCAGGGTTACTAAGCGAAGGAGAGTGAGGGATTTCTCCTCAACACACCCACAGTGCACAGCAGGTCTCTGCCCGCAGCCAGAACCTCCTCCGACATGGCGAGCAGCAGGGCCCAGAGCGCCTCCACCCAGATCTGCACCGAAGTGTAAGTCATCTTCCTCCACCCAGATCTGCACCGAAGTGTAAGTCATCTTCCTCCACCCAGATCTGCACCGAAGTGTAAGTCCTCTTCCTCCACCCAGATCTGCACCGAAGTGTAAGTCCTCTTCCTCCACCCAGATCTGCACCGAAGTGTAAGTCCTCTTCCTCCACCCAGATCTGCACCGAAGTGTAAGTCATCTTCCTCCACCCAGATCTGCACCGAAGTGTAAGTCCTCTTCCTCCACCCAGATCTGCACCGAAGTGTAAGTCATCTTCCTCCACCCAGATCTGCACCGAAGTGTACATCATCTTACCTTCTTGCACTTTCACAGTGTTGGTTATGTTGTAGTAAGGTACTAATGTTTCAAGCCACGTGCGCAAAAACATGTAAAGCTCATCTCTGAATGCACATGTGGGCATGTGACTTGTTCACCCACAACTTTGGTTTTGGTTCAGATGTCTGCACACAACGGATGTGTATGTTAATGTGGTTAAACTGGAGAATGGTGCTTTTGTTGTTATTGTGTTCTTTGCAAGTGTATGTTACAGGGAGCGGGAGATTTCTATAAGAGTGGTGAACATCAGACTTTCAGAAATGTTTATATTTATATATATATATATATATATATATATATATATATATATATATATATATATATATATATATATATATATATATATATATATTATATATATATTCAGGTTTCAACCAAAAAATATTAGCTTCAGGCACTTGATAGACAGACAAACTGGCAGGATGAGAATTTGTAGGCAGTGATAAGGCCAAAGGTCAGAATACACATTTTGATTTCCTTTGCAAAATTGAGTAAGGGCACTAACACAGATATCTTAACACAAAAGATAAATGGTATTGCTGGTAATAATGTTATTAGGGATTTGAGTGATAGTTTTGTTAAACAATAATGTGACGTGAAAAACGTTTTGTGAGTCAAAACCCTAAACTGCATGTGAAGTTAATCTGGGGTTAAAAGCAATCAAACAGAGCTACTGTTTGGGACTGAAGGGTGATTTTAAGAACGTTTCACTGTGCGTACAGGGCGCTCTATGAGAGATGTCTGGGGTGAGATCTTTAGCTTTCTGCTGCATAAGACATTCATTTGCACCACTGGGTTTGGTACAAGGACACAACTGTGTGTCTGTAAGTAGTGCACTGATCCTGTCCTTCTTTACTAGGGCATTATGGGACACGTACCTTAAATAATAATTAGTAGTTATTAATAATTGTACGTTAATGCTATAGAGCTAATGTATGAGAGTCTAAATGTGGTGTACTGAATGTGTGTGTGTGTGTGTGTGTGTGTGTGTGTGTGTGTGTGTGTGTGTGTGTGTGTGTGTGTGTCCGAAACAGGAGTTTTTTTCAACGTCTGGAGCCTGATAACACAGAGAGTCATGAGGATTCCAGAGAATACTGCTATGGTCTGCAAATCTATGGTTTGGTATACTTAACACAATGGCACCATTCTTATGTACGTGACAGTCACAATGAGCGTCGGTGGCATGTTGACTGCCTACGGTACAAATAAGTCGCTGGAACCACTAACCTAGAACTGTTTGACTCTTGTGTCTGCTCGGTCTGAAGGAGGCTACCACCCTGTACATGTTGGGGATGTTTTTAACAAAAGGTACCAGGTTCTATCCAAGCTGGGCTGGGGCTACTTCGCTACAGTGTGGCTCTGTGTGGACCTCAGGTATATCCTGATAATGGTACATGCTACATATTCAAATGTGTGACCTCTAAATGTGTATGTAATATGTTTATGTGAAGTTAGAGTTTGTGTGTGTGTGTGTGTGTGTGTGTGTGTGTGTGTGTGTGTGTGTGTGTGTGTGTGTGTGTGTGTGTGTGTTTTAGGTCCGGCAAGCATGTAGCAGTTAAGATCCTGAAGAGTGGCTCTGGCTTCACCCAGGCAGGCCAAGACGAGCTAACACTACTTCGCTGCGTGAGTCTCTTTCTCCCTTTCTCTCTTTCTCTTTCTCTCTCTTTCTGTCTCTCAGGCTCACTTCAGTCTCTTTCTTGATCCTCCAGGCGAGTGGTCCCGCAGGCCGCCACCCTCAGAGAGACCGCATTGTGCAGTTGCTGGATGAGTTTAAGATAGCAGGTGTTAATGGCGTCCGTATCCTTTCATGACCCACAACAAATCATGTTTAACACCCATATAAAGCAGGCACGTGTTCTTCATACCAGCATTAGTTTATTTAGAGATCCTCAATACTAATTTTCCATTGAGTGCATCCGGCTATACTTTTCATTTTATTAAAGTCAAAATCAACATAAAATCCCTCATTCAAGATGGAATATATGATTACTCAGAAACTACAATTGTACACATGTAGCCATTTTATGGACCTCGGTGATGGGTATTGTTTTGAGGCTTAGCCTGGCCGTACAGACATGTGTTTGGTCCTGGAGCTGCTGGGGCCAGACTTGCGTTGTTGGCAGGTGTGTTTTGGGAAGCCTGGTCTCTCGCTCGCCTGCGTCAGAAGCCTCATCACTCAGGTAAGTCCTGGAAGCCGGACGAGCACGGTACGCTGTACGCAGCTGCTTTGTGACATCACAATAGTCCTTTAGCCAATCGGAAAGCAGCTGCATCAATTATAACTGGAAGCTGTGTTGGCTTTTGAGCCCTTTGGACCACTTCTTTCCCAGGTTCTTGAGGGTCTCGACTACCTGCATACCAACTGTAAGATCATCCACACGGACGTCAAGCCAGAGAACATTCTGCTCTGCCCGTGCCGGCAGCCTTCGACTTGTAAAACAGACATCAAGGGAAGACAAGGTGAATTCATTTGTGTAGCACTTTTCACAGAGTGACAATTCAAACTCTGTAGGCCTACAGCACACATCAGAACTGGTAGGAAAACTGAGAAGGAAATAAGTAATCCTACAGCAAACCTAAATACGGTTTTTCTCCCACTACTCATTTTAATATCCAGGTAACATTTCGGTGAAGATTGCAGACCTCGGTAGCTCCTGCTGGGTGGTGAGTCCAAGACTTTGATGCATTTCATAGCCTGTTACTAGCTTCAACGATAAACTATCCATGAGGCTAAACAGAGGAAAGAGGGCTATTGTCATAGACGATGTGTCTGCATGTGTTTCAGTACAAGCATTTCTGTGAAGAGATCCAAACTCGACAATATCGCTCGCTAGAAGTTCTGCTGGGCTCTGATTATGGCCCCCCTGCTGACATCTGGAGTGTAGCCTGCATGGTAAGCCTCCAAACTTTTAAGCAAACATTGCATTCCATTATATTGATCTTACTTGTCTGGCTTCCACTGGAATTTCTTTCACCATTGTAGCTTAGTTTACATCTTATCTCTCTGGCAGATTTCAGTTTGATAAATACTGTTTAAGGCCTTTTGCCCCTGTTAATCAAGGAGTCCCTCAAGGTTCAGTTCTAAATCCCCTTCTCTTCATCATATGCGTTCTCCCTTTTGGTTGCATAGTTTGGCGCCGTGATCCAAAATCCGATTTGTTTGCAGGTGATTTACATCAGCACTAGATGCACTGCAGCTCTGCCCCAACATCATTAACTGAATCTAATCTGAAAACGTAGATGGTGCCAATTTTCAATTAAATTAAAAGAAATTCATTTGCTTCGTTTGTCATGTGCCCTTTTGTAGCAGGTACAAAGGTACAGTGAAATAAAATGTGACAACTCCAAAGTCAAAAAGAGTTAAGACAGTTAAAACAAGAGCACACAAATTTCACAAAAATGAAAAATGTGTAATTTGCATACATGAATATATATATATATATATATATATATATATATATATATATATATATATATATATATATATATATGTACCTAAAGTTAAATCCAGACAAAACTGAGATCTTACTTGTCAGTACCAAACCCTCCTTACCTGAAGTCTCAAGTGATATTAAAATCATCACTGTTAAATCCTCATCTAGTGTTAACAAGTTTCGTTTTATTTTTAATCCCCCCCCCCTCCCTTCTAGTCCAGTATTAGATCACTAGCTAGTAGCACTTTTCTATGTGTGTGTGTGTTATTATCACTATTATTTGTGTGTTCATGGCACTGACCCGTCCCTGTCGTGCCGGATCAGTGCTACGCTTTGCTCTAGTCTACTGAACAATTAGGGACATGGTGTCCTTTGGTTGGACTGCTGAGCACTGGTGACCAGGTATTAACGTTCAGTCTATATATTAAAGGCCAGATTAATAAGGTTGCCTCTTTTCCCAACAGGCTTTCGAGCTAGCCACTGGTGACTCTTTGTTTGAGCCCAAAGCCGGGAAGAACTTTTCTTTAGAAGAAGGTAGGGTATCGTTTAAAAATACGGAAAATATAGTGCATCCGATAAAAGGCTGGTTTTACTGTTTATACTCCCTGTTCTGGATCTGTTAGATCACCTTGCACATATCATTGAGCTCATGGGAAAGATCCCTGCGTCAGTGGCTCTGTCTGGTAAATATTCATCTGAGTACTTCAACCACAAAGGTGAGCAGAAAAGAAGCAAATAAATCATCATTTTAAATACTTTTGATTTTCTTACAGACATTACAGGAGTCATTGATCTACCACTCCTAACACAGAAAGCTAAATTCAAATCTGCGATGCAAAGAACAAAGAAATCCTCTAAATTGTACTTTTTTTCCTAAGGAGACCTCCAGAGAATTCCCATCCTTCGTCCATGGGGGTTGTATGATGTCCTGGTGGAGAAATATCACTTCCTTCTCCAAGAGGCCTCTCTCTTCTCTGACTTCCTGCTCCAGATGCTGGACTTCCTGCCAGAACGGAGGCCAACGGCAGCTCAGTGTCTTCAACACACGTGGCTAAAACTGTGACTGTACACGTCACCTTTGACCTATTTCTTCCTTTAATATAGTGATTGGGTTGATAACGGAATTTCACATTGTTTTGCCTTAGCAAATTGCTCGTATTTGGTTGTGATGCTTATATTAAAAAAATAATAATAAAACAGGTTTTTATGTTTGACAGATGATTGAACAAGATTTCAGACTTCATCATGTAAACAACAAAGTTCAGGTAGCACTGGATTTTTAAAGCTGACTGCTTTGTGTAACATTGATATTTTGGAGATCAACTAGAAGACATGACCATATACATTCCACATATTAAACATGACATTTTTTGTTTTAATTGTGTCATATAACAAATTTTAAGAGATTATACAGTGTTGTTGAGGTATTTTGTTTCTTTACTGGACAATACTGGTTAATCTTGGTGCCAAGATATTTCTCTTTGGTTATTTAACCAACCTACTGTTATTACTTCAGCTAACTATGTGCTAATTTTGAATAATATACAATGAATATATGAAAAAAATGATTTAATTTCCTGTGACAATGGTTATTATACATATATTGTACATACCTTCACATTCGTAGCCATTTCTGAATAATTTTATTAATATACTCTCAAAAATATGCCCATATAATAAAAGAAAACAAGAAAATAGCACTAATATTGGTAGTCCAAAATGTCATAGCCAAAAGAACCATTCTAGCAACATCGGTACAATAAACATCTTGTTTAAAAACATGAATGAAGGAACTTTTTGCTTGCGGTGTAAGCCTGGAGCATTAAGGCTCTTTGTTATCTGAGTCTGTAAGTTGCTTCTCCTGGTTGAGTTTGATGTTCTGCTCGCTATCCTTGGTCTCCTCCATGGTAGCAAGCTCTCTTGCAGAGCCCATCGGCAGCTCCTCTCGCTTCTTCTCATGCTCCTCCTGCTTCAGCCATCTGTAGTTGAAGAAGTTCATAATGAAGAGAAAGAGACCAGGGACCAGCATCATCACACCGCACGCAAAGTACATGTACTTATAGTCCATGAAGATGTCGACCAACGCACCTAGAGGAGAAGGAGTCCACAGCACACATCCGTTAGCGTGACAAGTTTCAAGTGATCTCTGGGTTGTAAAGTGTAGATGATGGACGGTAGTGTGAAATATCAGATTGTTGACTTTACTGGACTGAGTAGATGTAAATCTGAGGATTATACAAGACTTACCAGAGATCGGGGGCCCCAGGAGAACGGGGCCACATTCTATGATGGTGGCGAGACCAACTGCACTAGAGAACCGCTGGGCGCCCACCAGATCCATCAGCACCTCAAAAAGCAGCGCGCACACCATCCCAAAGGCCAGGCCGAAGAACACGGCGTACACCACCAGGCCTGTATAGCCAGGCAACAGGGGACACACCAGATGGCACGCCCCGTTGTACGCCACAGAGAAGCTGAAGAAGTACTGAATCCGTGGCCGGATCCACCGCGTGTTGGACACCAGGCCTGTCCCAGGCCGGGCCACCATGTCCACCAGGGCAAAGATGGAGAGCAGGCAGGCGGCCGAGTACTCGTCGGTGCCCTGGTGCTTGGCGTAGGGGGCCAGGAACACAACAGGGGCGAAGAACCCGAAGAACATCACCACGTTCCCCACCAGGTAGATGAGGTAGCCACGGTGTTTGAAGAGCGACAGGTCGATGAGTTTGTTCACCCGTGCTAGACATCCCGCCCGCTCGGGCCGCTGCTTCCCGTCGATCAATCTGACTGCCTGAGGGTCCGTCTTCCCGACTGCTCCATCATCGTCGCCACCACTCTGGTTCGCAGGTGGCTTGGCTGTAATCGTGATGGGCCTCATCAAGGCCCCTGCCACGCAGCAGTTGAGCACTATGGCTCCCAAGATGAAGAAGCTCCCTCTCCAGCCAAAGTTGTCCAACAAGAACTGGTTGAGTGGGGCCAGAGTGAACAGCAGCACTGGACTCCCTGCCATGGCCAAACCATTCGCCATAGGTCGCTTTACCAAGAAGTACTTCCCAATGATCGTCAGTGCAGGCTGTAAGTTAAAGGCAAGGCCCAGACCTGAGACATTGGATTACACAATGACACAAGTGTTTATTTGCCCTTCTGTCTCATTGCCTAATGTAGATCAATACCTTAAATATTTTTCATCCTATGCTTGTCATACTTGTAAAGGTGTTTGGGGCTTCAAAACCACCCAAGATAAAATTTCATCTGTGAGGAAAGACGTCAACTTATGTGTAAAACGTCATTGTTACTAAGGGCATGTTTGTTCATTTGCAAAAAAATAATTTCTCGAATCGCATTTGTAAAATCTACTGGGCTGATACCCTGCTGGGCTGCTTAACGGTTGATACAGAATGCAGGACAGCAGCCGAGAGAGCTTGGCGGAAAAACTGGGATCTTAGGCTGACCGTGGACCGGTGCCCTGTTCAGTTTTTGACCTTTAGCCATCAACAAACACACACAGGGGAGGTTCCCCGCTCTAGTAATCCTGACGAATCAGGGAGTTACTGGCCAAATGTCCTCGCATGACAAATGCCTGAAGCAAAGTTTCACCTCGTGCCTTCCAAGCTTTTGGGGACAACTGATGAGTAACATACCTCCAATGACTCCTACACATATGTACAGATGCATTATGGTAGTGCCAAAAGAAGCAGCCACCATAGCAACCCCAACCATCAGGCCGCCAACCATGACCACTGGCCGGCTGCCGTAGCGATTGACTAAAATGCTGCTGACAGGTCCTGCAGACAGAGAGAGAGACAGATTGAAGGACGAGGGAAGAGTCTAGAAGGCAGGGGGCCAGGCCGAGGATTACGCCTGCACTCAAAGCTACCGCAGTGCGTCTCACCAGGGTATGACCTTCGGTTGCACACAGCGGCAAGCTAGCATCGACAGCGTAGGTCTGGGTGGTCATGCAGTTGTGTGCTCGTGAATGTAATCTGTAGTTAATTGCTTTGTTTAAGTATTTGCTGACTACTTGTAGACTTCGTTGGGGACATATGGTTGACCAGAACGCTTTGCTTACAATCAAACAAACAAACAAACAAACGTGGGAATCTCCTCACCTCCTGCGTACATGGTGGCCAGCATGATGGAGGAGACCCATGCGATTTCACTGTACGAGACGGAGAAGTACTCCTGGACCTCCTTGAAGTAGATGGTGAGGGACTTGGGGAAGGCGTAGGAAAAGCCGATGGATAGAAATGATCCAAACACTACCGCCCAGCCCCAGCCTCCGTCAGGAGGGGTGTAGCCCAGGCTAGTCACGGTTGTGGAGGGCATTGTGGCTACTTTGCAAAGAGACAAGAAATCACATACATATGTTGGATTAAATCTATAAATAGGTCTTCATCTCTGTATTTTAATTAAAGCTTTGATCAAAAATGGGAATTGAGTTTTTGTAGTTATTCAGTGTTTTATGTAAGAATTATGTAATTAAAAATCTGACAGTAATATTATTGAAACCAATTAAGAATATTTCATACATTTTGCCTTGTTACAGTTGCTCTCTAAGTCTCTTTTTTTGCGCCAATGCCTCATGGAGGGAAAAAATATAATTCATTTAAAAATCCTTTAGAGAATCATTAGAAACTGGAGCTTTCATGTGAACATAAAGGAAAATGTAACGCATAGACTATTACCTTATGCTACTAATTCATTACTACAATATATATTATATTGTAAATACATTTTCTTTTTTATTTTTATTGCTTCAGAATTTCTCAGGGAAAAAAAAGTGGAAACATTTCTGATTTGAATTGAGAAATATCTGTTATTAAATGAGTGTGGTTATTAGTCATAGGCTTACCTCTATGTGCAGAGCTGAGACACGGTTGTAGATAACCGCATGGTCCTCTGTCTCTTTATCAAAGAAGCGCTCGTTCTGTTAACCAGACCTTACCTGCCCTGGCCCCCACCCTCTCTCTTTCAGTTTACATACACTGGAAAGGGTTTGATTATTATTTTAAATCCTTGTTTAAAGTGGAAATCCCTTTGATTAAAATGCTGTGTTAACACATATAAGTGACCTGACAATGTTTTTAACCATCAGTACAAAGGATGTACTAGTAAGTTGATAAACCTTTAATTCCATTTTAAAAATTTGTTTTTTAATTCAAGGTTGGCAAAGCATATTTAAATTATTTTCTGCATACAAAAGGGAAAATGTGAATTTTTACACATTTGAAAGTCTGAAAGTGAAAACATAAATTGTATTTTTTTTTAAATAGCTGCTTTGAACTTAAATAACAAAACATCATAATATAAAAGAAATATAATATAAATATAATATAAAAGAAATTGTAGAGGACAGTTCAGCTGACTACAATGTTGAGTTTAGTCCAATAAGTTCAGTCTTAATCTTTAGTAGGAGTACTTAAGATTAAGTGGTGTGTGTGTGTGTGTGTGTGTGTGTGTGTGTGTGTGTGTGTGTGTGTGTGTGTGTGTGTGTGTATTAGAAGAAGATTGTAGGTGAGTAACTGCAGTGTACTGTAGTAAGGGATGTAGAGATATTCAAAATTGTAGTGAAGTACACAAAGGTCCTTCATCAGATGTGCAAGCAAAGTACTTCTGAATCAGTAGTAGGATGAATTAGTTTAAGTATGAAAAAGCAGGCGTTTGAATTGTAACATTTATTCCATGTTCCAAGAGTGTGGATCAGTTCTTTTTCTTTGAGTTTCCAAATTTCATTGTTGCCATAACAAATGGCAATGCAAACAGATATTTCATTAACACAATGTCCATTAGTAGTACGTAATGTCCATTAGTAGTACGCAATGTCCATTAGCCTTGCCACTGGGAAAGACAAATCCTTCATTTTATATATATATATATATATATATATATATATATATATATATATATATATATATATATATATATATATATATATATATATATATATATGTGTGTGTGTGTGTGTGTGTGTGTGTGCAAAATAAACAAACATGACAAACATGCACATAAACATTGGTCAGTTGCACATCTAAAATGCAAAAAGGAATCTGTATATAAATATTACAGACTTGCAGATACTTGCAAAAGCAATTCATGTATGAAGCACAAAAATAAAACCTCTCTCCTACAGCATTCTTTAGAAGACACCTGAACTAGTCAAATAACTTTACGATGATATTACCATTCTCTGATTGTCCACTAGGGGCCAGTATCAAGCAACAAACGTTTAAAAGGAGCCTCGCATATAAAATCCAGACCAGTGTTGCACATTGAGTTCTCATATTTTGTGTGTTCTTTTAATAATAGAACCTAGATATCCATAAATGCCTGATGCCACAGCACTCCATCCATACTTCCAAAACGTCATTCTACCATTGGAAAGCCTTAAATAATTTAGGCTAGCAGTAGTATTTAGAGACACCCGGTTACTGACACCAGGCTGACACTGTCACTGAACCTAGTTGAGCACATGATCTCAGAACACCAGCCAAAAACAAGGCATAAGACACAAACTGCAGCATGATGAATCAATTGTCAGTGTCTGTATAATAACAAATATATATCTAAATAATATGAAAGATAAAGCTCACAGCTAGCATGGCTAAGGCACAGATCAAATGGCTACTAAAATGTATTGCAGGGACACAGGTATTGGTTGTTCTTAAAAGGTCCCAAATTACAGCAAATGTTATTGGAAATGCCAAACTGGGTGAACTGCAGATGGTAGTTCAGTGACCTTGGATATCTTAGAGGGCACTTATAAATAAAAATTCTATTATTATTATTATTATTATTATGTACCTGGTGTGCGGTTCTCTTTTTTCACTACATTAAAAGTGTCTCCTCAAATGTCTGTGTAAAGGGGAGGGATTTATCAGAAGCCTGCAGCTTTACATAGCCTTCACCAGAAAAACAACAACAACAACAAAAAAAAGGGTCCAATTTTCTGATCCTTGCTGATTGGAAACACCGATTTTACTCTCCGTCCTGTTACAAAGAAAAGCCGTTTTAACATGTATTTTTTGAAAAAACACGGCCTAGTTCTCTCTTTGCTTCACTCCCTCTGCTCTCTGCCTGCTCCTGCCAGCGCTGAACAAAGATAATTACTCAGGAAGCCATTTGGCCAATCAGCTGTGGCCTTACATCCTGTCAGTGGGAGGGTAGCCAGTCACGGCCCAGCTCTGATCATACAGGCCTGAGCGCTGGGTGTAGAGAGGAGAGCCCTCCCTTGTCTAAAGGCTGAGACTGTCCTCCATGTTTCATAAGTATTGACATTACACTTTTCAGCCATGCATCCACAGAGGTAAGCTTTCTGTTTTATTCTCCTTGTCTGACCTTTGACTACTTACGTTGCCTGTTAACAACTGTTCATTTTCAGTTTCTGGATCTACAGTAAAAGGCCTTGGCAAAGGCCTCTCACACAGAAAAACAGGGCAAAGGGGTGGGGGTGGGAGGAGGAGGAGGAGGAGGAGGAGGAAAAGCAGGCTTTTTCTCTCCTCTGCTCTGTCCCTCGCTCCCGAGCTTTGGCCCGTGCATGTCACGTGACCACAGAGCAAACTCGCTCGGCCATTACTCATTGCTGAAGAGGCAAACAAACATCTGGCAAAAGGTGCATTCCCCAGGAACCGCGAGCTGCAGTGGGGATTAGGAGCGAGGCCGTCTCCTGCCCCGCCCCCCCACAACCCCACAACCCCCCACCCCACCCCCTCGCTGCTGGAGTGCAGTTGGGGGAGGGGAGCCCTGCCTGCCTGCCTGCCTGCCTGCCTCCCTGCCTGCCGGGTCTCCTTTGTGAGCTGGCCGCCTGGGCTCATTGTCCTCTTGTGTGTCACTGAGCCTGGCAGAGAAAATGGTGGCATACGAAACAGAAACGGACGAGGAAGCCTAATGTCAGCGAAACTGTGCCTGACACATGCCTCGCAGGTTTCCGAATCCGGTATGCCTTGTCATCCTGTGCAGGCAGAGACGTTTAGTTCATTTAGTCTGCTTTGTTGTTGTTTTTTCTAATCAATGGGTATTAAATCCTCTTTTTTTCCCCTTTATTTGGTTAGTTGGAGTTTGATAAGAGAAGGAGAGACTCAGTAAGAAAGAGTCCGGCACACTTGCGTGTTTAACTTGCCTTCTTATCTCCCCACATCTCTCTGTGCGGTGAATCTGGGGGATCCACTGCGAAAGCACGCGTGACACCAGCGGCGTCTCTCAGACACGGCCGCGCTGCGCGCAACTCGAGGCAGGGCCGACTGTCTCACGCAGAACTGGTTTTCGCGGTGAAAGGTCTTTGACCTTTAGTGTTTGTCCTTTCGGCTGTGTCCCAGAACACACAATGGACGACGACCTGCACTATGTCTTCGGCCCCGGTAACATACTGCTCTATGGGCGGCCCGGCGTTGGTACGTTCTCTCTCTAGCGACTGCATGCTGGGTGACGAGCCGGAATGGCAGAGACGACTGTGCCCTCCCCGATTATGAAAATGCAGATATTACTCCATCATTACTTTGTCTTTATTCCAATACACTTTAATCCTTTGTGATGGCCAGTTTTTCTGTAGGAGAGGTTAATAGTACGTTTTCTTGCTGAACGGATCCCAGCGCTTCTAAGAGGGTTTTTTTTTCTTTTCCTGTCAACGGTACAGACCCACAGTGATTTTAAGCGATAACAAGGCTTTCAGTATGATTGTCTCAAGCCTTTGTCTTGAGTCAAAGAAAAATAAAACATCAAAAGGCCAGAACCATGCTAAGTTCTCTTTATCTCCTTAAACTCTTCTTTTGTTCGACAGTGCTTACAGAGAGAACTCTAAAGAAATAAATAAACAGAAAAATATTTTAAAAAGTTAAAGCATATGATTTTGGTTAAGGTTAAAATGAACCATTGTCTCTGGTTATCTGATAACGTCTTTAGATTTTATGTAGAATCAGAGCATTTCGCTGTGTTCTTGTGTCAGAGAGTGAATTATAAACACTGGATAGTATGGCAGCACCCAGGCACCCAATCAGGTGGTTTTATGTCAGTATCTCAGCCAATTGGAGACACGGAGCTCAGGCAGTGCAGCAGAAAGAGGCCTGTTCTGGAAAATTACACAACCATCTTTGATTCACAAGCACAGGTCACCAAATGGAAAATACATCATCTTTGTACTTTAAGAGAAGGTATGATTATACGTTTCTGGTTATTCTGAAGGACTGTTAGTAAAAGACATTTAGTCTTTATTCATACACTTTCTTTTTTTTTTTCTTCCAAAATTGAAATGAATGCTTTTATATAAGGTGGTTTGTGTGTTGCCTGGAACAGCAGGTGTTGCAAGTCATACGTCTGTCAAGGAAAGCGCGTCAGGATTCGTGTCACTGAAGCCTTCGGGGGAATCCACCGTGTTCTGAGCCCGAGAGCTTTTCAGCGCAGTCGATGAAAGAGAAACAGTCCGGTTATGTTGGGATGTAATATTTGTGTTCTTTGATTACTGCCATGAAGGGCGTTGGGCTTCTCTCCATGTTCTTTTAAATCCCCTTTTTAAGGGCTCTTTCTTGTTGCGGTCCGTCTAACCGCCAAAAAGATTCGCTGGCACATTCGCCTTTAGCTGCATTTGACTTGTTTATGTTTCTGGGGACTGACCTGTGCCGACTGCCTCTGTCTCGCTCGCTCTCCTGTTTACTGTAAAGCTCCCGTGGCGTGGACGTGCCAGATCAGGCCTAGAGGGAGGGGGGAGGGGGACGTTCAGAAGAGCTGTGGGGGAGGGGAAGCACCAGCCATTCTCATTTCCTGTGAGCAGAGAGAGAGAGAGAGAGAGAGAGAGAGAGAGAGAGAGAGAGAGAGAGAGAGAGAGAGAGAAGGGGGGGGGAAAGAGACCTCAGCTCACTCACTCTCTGACCAGTTATCTCCACATTCACAGCCGACTCTCTCCCCATTTCTCCTCTGTCGACGGGCCCTCAGATCGGATGGCCTTTGTTGACAATGAAAGCAGTCGTTTGACTCCTTAGAACATTCTAGAAGACTTTGCCCTTTTTTTCTGGTTTGATTTTTTTTTTTTTTCCTGTGTACGTTTGGTGGAGCTCATTGTGACAGTGTGGCGGGTTTTTTGTTTTTTGTTTTTCCCTGTAGCAGCCCGCGGATCGATTCCAGGACCTGTTCCAGGACCTGTTGTCTTGTTTACGCTGACATTCTCATCTAGATCCTCCTCTACCCAAAGCTGGCAGCCTGGACTTTGTGACCACACCACACCTTTCTCATGCAGGGAGTGAAACTGATGAACAGGCTGGTGGCTTGCACGGCCCGCGTGTGAAAAAGTGATGGCACACGCAGCTTCACCATAGGCCAGCAGGGAAAGGCCCCAAAGGCCTGCCAAGACATGACTTCTTTGCTTTCCTCTCGGGCGTTTCCGAATCACGTTTTGTGGTAATCACCCCCTACACCAGCAAAAGCCCACCTGGTTGGTGGTGCTTCTATCAGCCAGAACACTTAACACGCCATCTGGACTGTTGAGGCCTACTTGTAATCAGGTGAGTTGTGGTCCTTGACGTGGACAATGTGTTGTGGCCTTTTCCTTTGTCCAGCCGACTCTCACTAGCTGTCTTTTCGTTGGAACTGCATGAGAAGTGTTAGTGGTGTTTGAGTGCTTTCAGCTCCCTTTACCTAGTCCTGCTCTGCCACTGAAACAAAGGGAGCGTGTCGGCCCCGATGCATTCCTCCAGCGTCGCCTGACACGCCCTCTCATTCCACAGTCGAAAGGACGCTACTTTTCTAACGCCGGTTTCTCGTCCCGTGGCGTGACGGGTGCCTTTGTCTGCCGCCATGCTAATTCCAGCTTATACCTTTCGGATCTTCGTGGCAAAAGAAAGGCCCGGGGAGGATTGGGTTTCAGCTCCGGTTTCGGCTGTCATGCTAATGGTGCGCCGCTGAGGAGCACGGCACGGCGAGACCCTCGGTTCTTTATCCTTCCTGCAGTCTGGTTCCTCTGCCTGTCATTTACCCATGTGCCTTCCTAGGGAGCACCTCTGCTTTACCCCAACTCCCCCTCCCGGTGGTTAAGCTTGTATTTGTTGGTCCTACCTCTGTGGACATGCCAGCTGGTGGCTAAATGAGACCTAAGCTGCCTGGCCTGTTCCCCATTGTGGCCGGAAGAGACGAGTGAAGCTAAAGCTCTGGAGGAGCCGCGTCGGCCATGACGCCCACAGCCCCCTTTCCTCCCCCGCTCAGCGAAACCACAGGCCGTGCACTCTGGGCAGATAACCGGGCCCTGTCTTTGTCTTTCTTTATCTTTCTTTTGGGGGAGGCGGGGGAGCTGTTTGAATGGATTAAGAATTCTGCAAATGCTGTTCATTCTCACTTTCAATGTTTTACTACTGTGCTTGATGCCCCCCGCTAACGGCAAAAGGGTCTGCCAGTGGCTGGTGGTCTTCGGCTTTTAGTGCGGTCGAGTCCTCTCATCACTCGGCTGTGTAATGGGAATAACGCATTGAAGCAGTTAGCAGATGGAGCCCAGTCGGCTAGGAGACGCTTGAACTTTAGAGTAAGCCTCACGAAGGCGACTGGCCCAGCGGGGACACAAGGGGGTCACCAGGGAATTGCCCTTATTTTGCTGCTGTCGGGAGCATCGGCACTCCCGTGTCTGCGCACAATACCTCACAAGTGACCGAAATGAAGAAGACCCTCGCACGGTGCTAGCACAAGCTGGCGTAGCGAGCTGCTGTACTAAACAACAACAAACCTCTTGGGATTCAGTTGCATCACCTTGGGTTTCTATCCGAGGAGCAAACCTTGTGAGACTCGTCCTGACCTTCTCACACTGTTTTTGTCTCTCTAATGTTCCCTGTCTCAACTCCCTTTGTCTTTTCTTGCACTAGTTTGGCTGAGGAGGAGATTAAGACAGAGTCCGATGTAGGTGAAGGGATGGAGGTATCAATACCACCTAAGGGTAAGTTTGATGTCATGTGCCATTTCCCTGCTATATAATTCAATAAATCAGTTTGAATTTGTATGGGAGTACAGGAGGAAAATATCCTTCTTGAAATAAAAAGTCTTAGCGATACCCGTTGGCGAGCGGGACGTTGTCACCGGGTTTTGACAAGGCCGCACAGTCGGGCCTCTCGAGTGCAAGATGGGTGTTCGTTTCTGCTTTTTATGTGTAATGGCCGTTTTCATGCCGAGTCATTAAAAATTCCCTTCGTCACTGTGCCAAGTCCCTGATCTAGGATCAGCAGAGTCTGCGCTGGCTGCTCAAAAGCGGAAGGCCCCCAGCCCACCTCACTCCTCGAATGGACACTCACCTTCTGACACGTCTCCCAGTGCCATCAAGAAGAAAAAGAAACCCGGATTAGTCACCAACAACAACAAAGACCAGGTAGAGGCCAGCCTAACTAAAAACACCGGATATTCCCGTTTTGTATTAGCTTCTGTTAAAAACTGTGATAAACGAATTATCATACTGAGTGATGGTATGGTAGTTTGCTTTAGTCTTGCACAAATACCTGGAGGAGCACTGTTTGCATCCAGAGTGTGATTTCTCCGGACACTGTAGTTTAATTGTAGTTGTTCAAAGCTCTGCTCTTGAACGTATGACCGATTTTTAAAGAAAGGAAGGACAGTTTAGCTAAGCACTACGTCTTCTGATTTACTTTAGATTGAGGCTTTATAGATGATTGGTGTTGATCTGCTTTATCACTCAGGTTGATCCTAGCTCAGTATGTTAGCATTATTAAGAATGAATTGTATGTACTGCAGTTGCGTTGGTGTGCTGTTTGTAGCTTTTGTAAATATCATGCAAGATACCAATTGCAGAACAGTAGAACATGAAAAGGTATAACCAAATATATTTTCATGTAGTTTTTTCTACAGAATGTAGTTTTGGACATTTAAAAATATCATGTAGTTTTTGAAAATTCTAAATATTTTATAATATTCATGGGTGTAATATTTAAAATGATCCAAATTGTTCTAAACCGAACTGTTTTAGTATGCCGTTTTTGGGGTTGTCCATCGTCTGGTTCATAACGATATGCAATATTTCGGTTTTTGACGCAGGCAGTGTCTGTAATTGGTATCTGTAGCTTTGTGAGGAAAGCAGTCAACCCTCCTCCTGGAGAGAGCTATCGGTGCTCCCGGCCCGGCACTGCACCGGAACGCTCCAGAACAACACTCTCCGCGTCACCTGCGGTTCCTGACCTTTGAACTTCTTACCGCGCGTCTCTCCAGCGCGAGGGTTGTCTGCCCCTCGCTTGTGCCTGTACTTGACTGCGCGTGCTCTTGTTGACTTTTGCAGAAGCCTTGCTACTTCTTTCCCCTGCCGTCCTGTGGCGTGTGTTTTATTTGACCCCTCCCCCTCCCCCTGCCCCTGTCTCTCTTGCCTGCGTTTCAGTGTGAGCTAAGACATGGTCCCTTTTACTATGCCAAGCAGCCAGCACTCACCACAGACCCTGTTGATGTTGTGCCGCAGGACGGGAGGAACGACTTCTACTGCTGGGTGTGCCACCGCGAGGGCCAGGTGCTCTGCTGTGAGCTCTGCCCGCGCGTCTACCACGCCAAGTGCCTCAAACTGGCCGCAGAGCCCGAGGGCGACTGGTTCTGTCCTGAGTGTGAGGTACCCGGTGGGAAGGAGTGAGGTGTTAGGGTTCAGGGCACACGGTTGCAGCACAGAGCACTGGCTTGTGCTAGTGTGCGAGGTGATTAGTAATGATGCGACACCTTGGACGCGAGTCTGTCGAGATGTCAGGACTTGCCATGTTCTTACCAACCTTCCATAACCAGTTCTGCTGGTTTCGCATATAAACTTGCTAACTTGCTAAATTAGTGGAGACTTCAGCTAGATGCAGTGGAAACGTTGAATGCTTCCACAGAATCTATACATAGCTTACTAACGCAAATTCTTACATTTCCACTGTCATCGTAGGTACGTTTTGGATCTGTGAAACCATTCTATCAGCAGAATAATTCTTAAACCTTGACCGTAATGCCACAACGGACATATGATAGAGTTCCCACTGCATACATGTCCTAGCTTTGCTTTTGCTGCCTCAGACTGCAGCTGCTTAAAACAGTAGCCAGTGTACGTTAGGCGCAAAGATGCTGTCTAAAAGGCTCCAACTCTTTGTTTCAGAAAATAACTGTAGCAGAGTGCATTGAGACGCAGAGCAAAGCCATGACCATGCTGAACCTGGAACAGCTGTCCTACCTGTTGAAGTTCGCGCTGCAGAAAATAAAGCAGCCCGGGGTAAGCTTTCACACCCAGGAGCGATCTTCTCTTTATTTACCGCACGCTAGATAGTTCTCCATGTTGATCTTCCCTTTGCTTTGTATTGAAGTGACCTATGGCTTTAGTCTTTATAATGAATATGAGCAGGTATAGTTGGAAGACGTTTGTGAAGTCTACAGAACTACCTGCAGGTCTGCACAACTGAAATGTGATCAGATCTTCTAAATCACAGTAATAACAAGCCAAAACAATCGTTACCTGTGCTTCACAATACACTGCCATGGCAATGTGAGAATAAGATGCACTGTAGGTCAATGGGAATGATAGAATACATTTGAATAAAATTTTCAGAAGCTAGCAAGACCAGAAAGAGTTATAAATGGATTTCTAAAGATTATGACCGTCAACTGGAAGAAATTCAGCACTATTAGTGCTCTGTGTAGGAGTCACCGTCCCCCAGAGCACATGTGCCATAGAAACCCATACCGAGAACAGAGATCCCAGTAATGCAGGGAAAGATCTTCCCTGCATACGCAAACATTTGTAGTCTTCAGGCTACAATAAAAACAACACAGAACAGCAAAGAGGAAACTACTGTGGGGAAAAGAAAGGTTAACTTTATGATAAATGTACCTAGCATAATACTACATGTATAATGCCGTAGACCACATCAAACCCTCATCCCAGCTGTGGAACGTGAGGGAGGGAGTTTACTGGGATGATGGCGGGAGATTACTGGGATGATGGAGGGAGTATAATGGGATGATGGAGGGAGTATACTGGGATGATGGATGGAGTTTACTGGGATGATGGATGGAGTTTACTGGGATGATGGAGTGAGTATACTGGGATGATGGATGGAGTTTACTGGGATGATGGAGGGAGTTTACTGGGATGATGGAGGGAGATTACTGGGATGATGGAGGGAGTATACTGGGATGATGGAGGGAGTATACAGGGATGATGGAGGGAATATACTGGGATGATGGAGGGAGTATACTGGGATGATGGAGGGAGTTTACTGGGATGATGGAGGGAGTTTACTGGGATGATGGAGGGAGTATACTGGGATGATGGAGGGAGTATACTGGGATGATGGAGGGAGTATAATGGGATGATGGAGGGAGTATACTGGGATGATGGAGGGAGTTTACTGGGATGATGGAGGGAGATTACTGGGATGATGGAGGGAGTATAATGGGATGATGGATGGAGTTTACTGGGATGATGGATGGAGTTTACTGGGATGATGGAGTGAGTATACTGGGATGATGGATGGAGTTTACTGGGATGATGGAGGGAGTTTACTGGGATGATGGAGGGAGATTACTGGGATGATGGAGGGAGTATACTGCGATGATGGATGGAGTATACAGGGATGATGGAGGGAGTATACTGGGATGATGGAGGGAATATACTGGGATGATGGAGGGAGTATACTGGGATGATGGAGGGAGTATAATGGGATGATAGAGGGAGTATACTGGGATGATGGAGGGAGTTTACTGGGATGATGGAGGGAGTATACTGGGATGATGGAGGGAGTTTACTGGGATGATGGAGGGAGTATACTGGGATGATGGAGGGAGTATAATGGGATGATGGAGGGAGTTTACTGGGATGATGGAGGGAGTTTACTGGGATGATGGAGGGAGTATACTGGGATGATGGAGGGAGTTTACTGGGATGATGGAGGGAGATTACTGGGATGATGGAGGGAGTATACTGGGATGATGGATGGAGTATACAGGGATGATGGAGGGAGTATACTGGGATGATGGAGGGAGTTTACTGGGATGATGGAGGGAGTATACTGGGATGATGACATGTGGCTGCTTTACTCCATGTGGCCTGGACTGACTGGTTATTCTTGAGAGCTGATTGAATTTCAAGCTGTAGGAGGAAACTGTCGCAGCTCATCAGCGCGCCTGTCTCTGATCTGAAACTCCAAAGACATCGGTTGATGCAGCAAAACACTAATCCCAAAACACAAGGCTGAATTACCAGCAGAGAGGCTGAAACAGAAGGAACCATGAGTTTTCCAATGGCCAAACCTTAGTCCAGGCTGTCGCTCTGTGGCAATTCTGTGGCATGATCTGTTCAAGTAGGCTGTTCAAGGAAGTCGTCCCAAAAGTGGACCCAAACAGTTCTGTAGAGAGCAATATGCCACAGTACACCAGGAACAGCTGTAAATGACTGGAATATATACCACAGTGCAGCAGGAACAGCTGTAAATGACTGGAATATATACCACAGTGCAGCAGGAACAGCTGTAAATGACTGGAATATATACCACAGTGCAGCAGGAACAGCTGTAAATGACTGGAATATATACCACAGTGCAGCAGGAACAGCTGTAAATGACTGGAATATATACCACAGTGCAGCAGGAACAGCTGTAAATGACTGGAATATATACCACAGTGCAGCAGGAACAGCTGTAAATGACTGGTCAGCTGCTAAAGCGTTTGGTTGAAGTTATTGCCACTTTAAACACTAGTTAGTAAATATAAGGCTTCACATGAACATTTTTTTCCATGAACATGACTGCGCAAAATGTTGTGTTTGTTCTTTGTTAAATAAGTCTTATATAAGGCTTGTTTGGCTCAATTGAACTCTATGGCTTAGGAATGTAGGATGAAGGTGTTAACAAATGTTTTCTTGCAATTTCTGTTGGCATACAGAGGAGTATCTTTGTCCTGGCCTTGATAAAAACCCATTGTGATTTGGGGAATATTATTATTATTATTATTATTATTATTATTATTATTAATATACTTATGCATAATTTCCGATGTGTAGACGGAGCCCTTCCAGAAGCCTGTATCTCTGGAGCAGCATCCAGACTATGCAGAGTACATCTTCCATCCCATGGACCTTTGCACCTTAGAGAAGGTAACTCAAAGCTTCACTTGCACAAGCGCAGTGGGCCAAACACCTCCATGGACAGGCATGTATACTCTGCTCTATATCTGCACTGAGCCAGCAAACCGACGCATGCTGTGATATTCCGCAGAATATCAAGAAGAAGATGTACGGGTGCACAGAGGCCTTTTTGGCCGATGTGAAATGGATCCTGCACAACTGTATTATCTACAACGGAGGTCAGTTAAGACGGAAAACTTCGGCATTTGATTTTGTGTCCCAAGCCATGTGCTTGGCCCCATGGTCCCATGGGCCAGTGGCGGCCCCTGGAGGCCAAAGTAATACTTGAAAATATAGTGGAAATATACTTGATTTATTTAAAAATATATATATTTAAAAAAGAGGCATCTCTCTTCTCTGACTTCCTGCTCTGGATGCTGGACTTCCTGCCAGAACGGAGGCCAACAGCAGCTCAGTGTCTCACACGCAGCTAAAACTGTGACTGTACATGTCACCTTTGACCTATTTCCTCCTTTAATATAGTGATTTGAGCTGGTAACAGAATTTCACATTTCCAAAATTTACACACACACACACACACACACACACATATGAATATTATGAACACAAACTACACACATAAAGTGGAATAGACTGAGGACTATTTTTGCCTTTCGAGGTTTTAATGAAAATAGTGCCC
The DNA here is from genome assembly GCF_041902795.1 of Electrophorus electricus. Lineage (NCBI taxonomy): Eukaryota > Metazoa > Chordata > Actinopteri > Gymnotiformes > Gymnotidae > Electrophorus > Electrophorus electricus. Next base: position 6,762,178 of record NC_137520.1, on the reverse strand, counting down.
CCCACCCCCCCAATCTTTTGTTTCTCTGGTGAAACTGGCTCTTCTCTAAAATGTAGTACAGCACACTTTATTAGAAGTCCTCACCACTAACTTTTATAAATGTCTCTTTTTCAGGGAATCATAAACTGACCGCAACAGCAAAAGTTATTGTCAAGATCTGTGAGCATGAAGTGAGTATCACACATTGAGAGTGGCCTAATGACACATTTATTGTAGCGTACAGGGAAGTCCACTGTACTTGCAGTCTATCAGACACTTTCTTCATGTTTCTATCTGCAGATGAATGAAATTGAAGTTTGTCCGGAGTGCTACCTGTCAGCTTGCCAAAAGAGGGACAACTGGTTCTGTGAACCCTGTGTAAGTAGATCGGCCTTTTCAGCCCTTTTATGGACCAGTACACTGAACTTCCTCTGGGACTGAATTACAAGGACAGTGTCATTTAAAGTCTTTTGACTATTTAATGAATGTAAATTGAGAATTAAAGATGATGACTTTGCGTGTGTGTGTGTGTGTGTGTGTGTGTGTGTGTGTGTGTGTGTGTGTGTGTGTGCGCGTGTGTGTGTGTGTGTGTGGGGGGGGGGGTTAAGTCCCAGCCCCATCCACTGGTGTGGGCTAAACTGAAAGGTTTCCCTTTCTGGCCTGCTAAAGCCCTGCGGGATAAAGATGGCCAGGTGGACGCTCGCTTCTTTGGCCAGCATGACAGGTGAGCTCGCCGTGATCTCTGCCCACAGATCACCCACTGTGGTCTCTGCCCACAGATCACCCACTGTGGTCTCTGCCCACAGATCACCCGCTGTGGTCTCTTCCCACAGATCACCCGCTGTAGTGTCTACACACAGATCACCCGCTGTGGTCTCTGCCCACAGAACATCGGCTGTAGTGTCTACACACAGATCACCCGCTGTAGTGTCTACACGCAGATCACCCGCTGTAGTGTCTACACACAGATCACCCGCTGTGGTCTCTTCCCACAGATCACCCGCTGTAGTGTCTACACACAGATCACCTGCTGTAGTGTCTACACACAGATCACCCACTGTGGTCTCTGCCCACAGATCGCCCACTGTAGTGTCTACACACAGATCACCCGTTGTGGTCTGTGCCCACAGAACACCGGCTGTAGTGTCTACACACAGATCACCCGCTGTGGTCTCTGCCCACAGAACACGCACTGTAGTCTCTGCACATACAGATCAACAGCTGTGGTCTCTCCACGCAGATCACCTGCTTTGATCTCTGCCCACAGACCACCCTCTGTTGTCTCTGTACACAGCTCAGACCATAAATCCCCCAGCTCCCACACTGTGGTCTCTGCACACAGTTCTACACACAGCTCACCCACTGTGGTCTCTGCACACAGTTCTACACACAGCTCACTCGCTGCACACCAAACACATTGTTTAAACTCAAGTTCAAAAATAATACAAACTTAACTGATATGTAGTGATCATTGTGCTTCGGAAAACCCAGCCCAGACTTAGCAAAGGCACGGAGACTAGGATTCTGTCTGAAAACTTGACATCACTCAACTTGATGAAATCTTTGGGGTTTTTTTTTATTTCAGAGCTTGGGTGCCGATTAATAACTGCTACCTGATGTCAAAAGAGATCCCCTTTTCCGTAAAGAAGACGAAAAGCATCTTCAACAGCGCCATGCAAGAGATGGAAGTCTATGTGGAAAACGTGCGCAAGAAATATGGAATTTTCAACTATGCCCCGTTCAGAACGCCCTACACGCCCAACAACCAGTTTCAGATGCTCCTGGACCCAGGCAACCCCAGGAAGGGCACGGCTATGCAGGACAAGCAGGAGAAAATCAAGTTCAACTTCGACATGACCGCGTCTCCCAAAATGCTCCTCGGCAAGAGTATGATGCCTGCAGGGGCGGGACGTCGGATCTCTTTGACGGACATGCCCAGGTCTCCGATGAGCACCAACTCCTCGGTGCACACGGGGTCGGACCTCGAGCAGGAGGCTTCGGAGCGAGGAACAAGAATGCCTTCTAGTCACTACAGCGCGGGAGAAGATTCGATGGACTTCACAGGTACGCAAAGCTGCGGTTTTGTGAATGCGTATGTTGACCTTTGGTCAGCGGGACTTAGATTGGTGCTCGATGGGGTACTGTCCATCTCACATGGAATATCAATGGATGGTTCCATTGCCTTTCTTGGTCATAGCTTCCCCTGGATCTCTGAAGACCTCAGGCAGCCCCAAGCCCTTCGTGCCAGTAGCTGTTAAACAGGAACGGAGTCAGGCCACTGGCAGCATCCTCAACCTCAATCTTGGTGAGTCTTACAAAAACCGCTGCATGTCCTGACATGTCCTGCCACCTGGGGTCATTTTTCTTTAGGGCCATGACCCCACTGGGGCGCGTATGCCGAGTTCAGTAATGCTTATGTGTGGCCATATCCACACTGTAAAAAGGGTTACACAAAGTAGAGCTGGTAAAATGACACCAAGATCACCAGAAAATAGTCCAGCAGTGCAGTTCAGGGTTTGTGGTCGCGTCTGACGTCCGCATTCTGCTCCCAGACCGTGTCAAAGCAGAGATGGACCTGAAGGAACTGAGCGAGAGCGTACAGCAGCAGCAGTCGCAGCAGCAAGGGGCTTCCATGCTGCTCACCTCACCCAAGAAACCCACCAGGAGCCTGGACAAGACCATCGAGAGCTGCAAGGCCCAGCTAGGTAAGAGCCCCACGCCTGACGGCCCTTCCTCATGTTCACGGCTCACCCTCTAACCCTGTGTTTGAGCACCACGCAACGGGCTTTGCTTTCTGATCCAAAACTGCGCAGGCATTCATGAGATCTCAGAAGACGTGTACAGGGGCGTGGAGCACAGCGACTCGGACGACTCGGACAAGTCCGACTCCAGCGACAGTGAGGACGCCAGCGAAGAGGAGCATGGCCCGAAGAACGGCAACCACGACAACGGCGTCCATAAAGAATCCAAAAAGAGGCCCAGGTCTCTGTCCTCTCAGCCGCAGGATGGCAAGGGCCTGTCTCTGGTCGCGGCAGACAAGGCAGCCTCCGAACCACCGGCGAAAAAGAAGCAACCCACTGGCATGCTGGAGAAGGAGTCCCAGGAGAAGGCCAGGACAAGCCCACAGCAGCAGCCCCAGAGAGAGAGGCTCTCTGCTGGGCAGGAGGTCAAGGCCGCCGGGGACCTGGAAGGAGACTCGGACTCTGACAGGGAGCTGGTGATCGATCTCGGTGAGGACCACGGAGGACGAGAGAGGAAGAAACCAAAGGCACCATCGGCTCTGAGCTCTGCAGCCAAAGACCCGGTGGCCATCAAACCTGAAGGTACCCGGTTCCTCTCTCTGTCCTGTATTGCAGTTGGTGGAGGTGTAATGTGTTTACTTCAGTGGTTCATACTTCAGTTCTCTCCTATTTCCTCTCTTCCGTTCTGCCATCTCTGTTCAGGAAAAGCTGCCAGCGCGTCTGTCTCTTCATTCCCAGCTCTCTCCTCCTCGCCTTCCAATCCCAGCGCGAAGGACTCGGCCCAGCCTGTCATCAAGCCTCCAAACAGCACGCCCGTCCAGCCGTCCACCTCCACCAACGCAACCCCCGATGCTGCCCCATCAGGCGTGCCAGTGGCCCCTTCCACAACCACCCCTAACTCCGCCCCACCCTCCTCTGCTGTGAAGAAACAGCGCCCTCTGCTGCCCAAGGAGGCGGCGCAGCCTGGCCAGCCGACCGTGGTTTGGACCCAGGCCGGGAGCAAGTTCCAGACATCGTCTCAGAAGTGGCATCTGCAGAAGGTCCAGAGACAGCAGCAGCAGGGTGGACAGTCCGCCTCCCAGCCTCAAACCCAGCCCCAGAGCCCAGCGGCACCTGGCAACTCTAGCACCCGCTACCAGACCAGGCAATCTGTGAAAGGTAACGAAACCATTACCTGTGACATGTATCCCCACCCTGCCCCACACCGAGCTGACTTTCCCATGGGGTTCTCCCACAGTTCTTTGCACTATTGCTTGAAGCTGCAAGGCCACGTCTTTCTCACTATTACACTGTTACGAGGAGGCTTCTTTCCGGCTGTCACAGACTTTTGGAGTCTGCGACACAGAGTGGACAAAGCTACATAAGAGGGAAACCTTCAAAAACAGATTAGGTTATCATGGCTGAAACTGAATGTAAAGGTCACTTTTTGCGAAGCGTTTGTATAGTGATTTGGACCCAGAGTGACTGTTCTGTTTTCGCCAGCCGTCCAGCAGAAAGACCCCTCATCTGGTTCCTCCAACTCCGCCCTGGCTGGAGACTTCCTCGCCCCACCTGCCTCTGCGGACGTAGCCGCTGATATAGCCAAGTACACCTCAAAAGTAAGTCAGCACAAACAGCCATGCTCTAATGCACGCTGATGACCCAGTGTCGCGGAGGAGAGTTCTGTGATGCCTCACTGTTATGTCCATGTGCTACATCCTCAGGACTTAAATATGTCTGTTTATTCTATATAATAATATACTATGTAGTATATATAATATACAATTACATTTCAACATATTTTTTGAATTGTTGGAGTTATTTTATCTCCTTCATTTTTGTAGATGATGGATGCAATTAAAGGAACAATGACCGAGATCTACAACGACCTTTCGAAAAGCACAACAGGAAACACTATTGCTGAGGTGTGACTCCCTTTGCCATCTAGTTCTGCTGGTTACGGTACAAAAAGAAGGAATTGAATGTATCTAATTTACACAACTAGACAAAAAATGCATTAAACTAGTAGACTAGACTTAGATTTTTCATTAGACTGTTTCTTCAGAATGTGAATCTGTTTGATGGTTTGTGCTCTTCTCTGATAAGATGCAGTAACTCATTGCTTTAACACAGATCCGAAGGTTACGGATCGAGATTGAGAAGCTACAGTGGCTACATCAGCAAGAGCTTTCGGAAATGAAACATAATTTGGGTAAAGTGTGTGTGTGTGCGTGTGCGTGTGCGTGTGCGTGTGTTTACACATACGCGCATGCAAATTCACAGCACGGTGGTTTCATTGCACGTGTCTGTGTGCAGAGCTGACCATGGCGGAGATGAGGCAGAGTCTGGAACAGGAACGAGAGCGGCTGGTGTCAGAGGTGAGAAAGCAGATGGAGGGAGAGAAGCAGCAGGCTGTGGATGAGACCAAGAAGAAGCAGTGGTGCGCCAACTGCAAGAAGGAAGCCATTTTCTACTGCTGCTGGAACACCAGCTACTGCGACTACCCCTGCCAGCAGGCCCACTGGCCCGAACACATGAAGTCCTGCACACAGTCAGGTATGCAGCATGCAGACAAAAACACACACACACACACACACACACACACACACAGACACATGCATTGGCAGCAAGATTACCATTTGCCAAGATCGCTCAAATATATTGCTCGCATATCACAACTTCCGTTCACCGATGGCTTCTCTACCCCACGTGTACATTTAGCCACCACTCATATTTACCAAAGCCCAAACCCCCATGTCTCTCTCATTCTCCCACAGCCACGGCTTCTCACCAAGAACCAGAGGAGGACGCGTCTACAGCTCCAGCTGCCAAGCACACGGGCCAGTCGCCGAAACCTCAGCTTTCCCCCCCAGGCAGCGTGCCCACGCACAAAACCCCCTCCCCGACAGCGGACAACACCAGGGCCAGCGCCGCCGTCTCAGTCTCCTAACCAGAGCACTACACGCGTTATTATTACATCTCTTCTGCGGAGTTCCTCAAAAGGTTACGGGCTTGATAGCCGGGGTGGAACCAAGGGTCATTCTGGATCGGGGTCTTGTTTCTTTTCTCACCCTCTTTTCAAAGTTCTGGTTACAAAGACATTTGAAATCTACACTCCTTTCAAGCCTAGTTCACTACAGTTGAGGCAGTTGAGGACATAAGATGGTGCTTGATGTTGTTTGTGGTTTTTTTTGTGTACATTATTGACTGTCATTTAATGTTTGTTTTTTTTTTAATCTACACATGATTTTGTACAAAGGCCGAAACAAACTTTCATATGAAATATGCAAAGATAATACTGTTTTTGTACACACAGGTGAGTTTTGTATAGTGCAAAAGTAAATGAATTTGTCTGCTCAGTCATTTTTTTCTTTAATGTGATCCCTGCACTTATAGGTACCTCTGGAAATTTGGAGATTACTTTATACTATGAGGTTTTGGCATTTGTGAACATGTTGTGGGTTTACTCATTCACAGCCTGTTATGAAATTCTTGTTAGTTCATGTTTTTTGTCACTACATCTCCCAGGAAGACTCTTTAAAACTCTACATAGCCTTCTTAGTGATACAAATGATCAAGAATGTTTGTGTGACTTAAAGCTGAGGAATAACTGAGCTATTAAGGACATATTTCATTTCAACTTTTATGTTTTTATGTCTTGCCACTCCTTGTTTACATATTGTAAATAACAAAAAAGAACGCCGCTATCTGTAAGAAAAATTAAATCAACTTTCCTCTGAATTTTTTAAACCCTTGTGAGTCTTGTACCTTTTAAAAAATCCTCTGCAAAGGGCCCCAAAATTTGAGTGGCACGCCAAAGATCAAGAGTAATGGTCAGAGAAAAAAAAATGGACTCCCTAGTCTACATGCCCTGCAGACAAGGAAATGTTTGTGCAAGTTTATGAACTGACTGTAAAATTAATTCAGCCATTACCTACATTTGATTGCCACTTTTCCTGGAAATAGACCATCCTCTAGCGGTAAGCCTTTTCGAACACCAGCCACAATTTAATTTAGGCTATATTTAAACTGACTGACTGACAGACACGTTCTTTTGAATGTGATTCGGTCAAAAATCTACTCAAAGAGTAGCAGAGAGCTAAATTATTTTCTAAACTAAAATATCCAGACATTTGTAAAAACGTGTCAAAATAGATAGCATCTAGCTGTTGCCGGCGCAAAACAAGAGCACGACTCGACCGCGGCTGTGACTGCCCAGCCCGTTTATTGAAAGCGCAAGGCCGTCGCTGCGTTAGTGCACATTGTTTAGCACGTTCCGTCTTCGCCGAGGCTTTTAATTTGTCGGGCGCTCCCTCTTTTTCCCCCACAATCCTTCGGACCCAGAGCCCTGCGTCGTGACGTCAACATTTGTCGAACAAATCGACGCAAAATCACAGAAGAAGGAGCGCCGGCAAAGAGGAGGTAGTGCGTTGTTCAACTTCATCGATGTCCGTAACATGCGTGTAAACGTGTCCAAAACGGCCGCGGTAGCGAGTACGTGTGGTAAGGTAAAACGACACTCGTTATCGTGGCTGGAGCGAGGTGCAGGGGAGGTCTGTGGGCCGCGGTACGGGCCGGCTGGGTGTTGCTGCCATCGCCGTCCAGCTGGCCGGAGGGGTGGGGACAAAGCGCGAGCGCGGATAATGGCACGTGCGCCTGGCTTACTTTTATAACGGATTGACGCCTCAAAATAATAATAGTACTAGTGATAACCATTAATTAATTGATGAATTTGTGTCCGTCGCCGTTGGATCGGTTTGGTTTTTTTTTTTTTTGCTGTTTAACGTGGTAAACCTTGGCGTGTAGGAGGAGGGGGGGGGAAGCTAGCTAACCGGTTAGCGCCGTTATTCGCGCAGCTCGACGGCTAGCGTTAGCGGTTAGCTCGCTACAGTCTGCGGGATTAGCCCGCTAGCGTTATCGGTTAGCTCGCTACAGTCTGCGGGATTAGCCCGCTAGCGTTAGCGGTTAGCTCGCTACAGTCTGCGGGATTAGCCCGCTATCGTTAGCGGTTAGCTCGCTACAGTCTGCGGGATTAGCCCGCTAGCGTTAGCGGTTAGCTCGCTACAGTCTGCGGGATTAGCCCGCTAGCGGGTATCTGACCTTACTTCCCGTCTTTACTGCTAAGAATAAAACGGCTGCCTCGGTTCTTTTGTCACTGTTTGGAAATTCGGCACCTAGCTATACTGGGTCGAAAACGACTTGGCTGGTTAGCTACCTTTTAAGGGCTATTTAAATGCGCAGTTTCGTTTTTTATCCGGCGTTAACGGTTTATTCTTGCTAGGCATGCTAACCTAACCAACGCGCAGTTCCGAGTGTTCTCTGCTGCTGGTGGTTAGGATTTAGCTAGCTACTTAAATCTAACCAGGGTTGTGTTGAACAGCAGGTAAGATGTGGGAATGTTTTTCACCGTTACTTTAAATAGCTCATTCAGCCGGAACCTAATCAGGTTCATCAGGTAGACTGTCGGTTTTTAATGGACACCTACAACGATTGCATCTATTGTGACTGAATGTGTCGCCCTCAGAAATTGGGTTCTGAACGATCGATTTCAAGTGTACAAGTGGTTTGACATTGCAGTTCAGCAATATGATATTCTGTCTGTTTGTTTCTCCACCTCTATTATTTCACTGTAAACCTCCAGATACATCCATAACTTGTCAGTCAAGATACTGGTACCAAATAACCTCTAATGAGTTGGTTAATACGCCATTGTTTGCTCTGCAATTCTAGGACATGGCTGTAAATGTATATTCCACCTCAGTCACAAGTGACAACCTGAGCCGCCATGATATGCTCGCATGGATCAATGAATCTTTACAGATGAACCTCACCAAGATCGAGCTGCTATGTTCGGGTGGGTGGTCATTTCTCGCCATCTAGTAGCATGCATATGAGTTCATAAATTCTTTTTTCGTGAATGTTCATTTAGAATGTCTAAAGCATCTTAAATGTGAAAGTGAAAATTCGAAGGGTTTAATCTTGATTTACCCTGCAGGTGCGGCCTATTGTCAGTTCATGGACATGCTCTTCCCTGGCTGTGTGCCTTTAAAGAAAGTAAAATTTTCAGCCAAGTTAGAGCATGAGTACATTCACAATTTTAAGCTATTGCAAGCTGGCTTCAAGAAAATGGGTGTTGACAAAGTAAGTTACTCTTGACCTTTATTCTTAACCGTATTGTTTCAATTGTAATGATAGCGGAAGAAATAATCCGAACGTTGTGATGTTGAGGGCCTTATCGAGTTGCCAGCCCATCAGACTCATCTTTAGAAATCTCAAGTGGTCCACTTTTTGTGTGTAGCACTCTTTGTACTTGATGGTGTCTATTGATTCCAAGTTTTTCTACTCTAATGTGGGCCTACATGTCTGTGCAGTGATAGTGATGCTAGCTAGTGGGCCAACTCTTCTACTGCAGTGTGGCAAATTGTTTACCTTTTGAATTGGTGTCTGCCAGATCGATCACAAGTAAAAAGAGTCTTGTATTTGTTTTAGGCATTTGGCACAGGAGCTGGAGGCCTATAAAGCGTCAAAGACCAAGAATCACAGTACAGAATTGACTTTGATAGCTGGGAAGCCAATCTGAGGGAGTTTTTCAGTGTAGTCCTGTAGTACTTGTACACAGATCAGTTGTATGTATAATAAGTTAGAATGTAGGAAAGACATTGACCTCGTATCTGCTACAGTGGTGTAAAATGCATCTGAATTAAGGCACTCATCATTTTCTCTTCATGTGGTGTTCAGGTTTTGGCATTTGATTTGATACCTTTGTTTTTTGTGATGGATCCTTTATTTATTGTGGTCCACTTTCCCCTACCCTAGATCATCCCAGTCGACAAGTTGATAAAGGGCAAGTTCCAGGACAACTTTGAGTTTGTTCAGTGGTTTAAGAAGTTCTTCGATGCAAACTACGACGGCAAGGAGTACGACCCAGTGGAGGCACGGCAGGGCCAGGACACCATGCCTGTGCCCAACCCTTCCATGTCTGCCCTCAACAAGCCCAAGAAAATCTTGAACACAGGTCGGTGGTTTGGATGGGGGTTTAGTGTGAAAATATCAGATAAGATCTTCACTTGCTAATACTGTTAATAATTAGAGTATGGACATTTACATGCATTTTCAGAGGGCTTGCTTACAAACATCCGAATCCTCTAGCTTGCATACGTTCTCCAGCTGTATCAGTAATGGTTGTGTTAATATCCTGTGACTTTGCTCCAGTTCATTCTGTCAGCACAGCAGCCCTACATCTCATGCTCACCGCTCTCACTTAACAAAGCCAGCTGCAGTCATTAGGCTTGTGCAAGATCAGATCATCAACACAATATTTCTTATAAGAATATCATGGAATGGAATGTTGCACTTTCATAGAATCATAATTTCATGCTGTGTATAGTAACATGAGTAATACAGTTAAAATTGATAATTATTCAAAAATGTTGATGTATTTGTTTTATGGCTTAGTGCCTACACCTGAATTGTTTGTGTGTATATTTTGCATTATTCTGCCTATACAAGCACTTCCAATTTGAGGCATTACTGTATCAAGTGAACTACCACAACATTGGAAAGTTACATGATGATGTTTGATGTTGGTTACTGTTCTAAGCATAACTGCTGTAAGATGGTCACAGTCTGCACCTGGGGATTCAGTGGAGGTTTTTGGTTGGTCACCTGGGTGGCAGTACTATGATCATGAGTATAGCTGTGCCTCAGGTTTACCTTAGAAGTAGGAAGATTGTTTTACTCTGTCCCTTTTTAAAAAAACTGAATATTTCTCTCCTGAGCACTTGAACTTTGGTGATTATCATCAGGAAACTTGCAGCTTCTTCCTGTTGGCTGTTAAAGCCAAGCTAATATCTGATTTCATTGAAATCAAAAATTATTTATTTATTTTTGATTATAATGAAATGTAAGTTTCAGCCTCCCCTGGAGAAGTCTGAAACATGCTTACCAAAATTAAACATATTTTAGCATGTTGGCTTAATATCATTTCATGGACCCCCCCCCCAAAAATAAATAAATAAATAAATAAAAATAAAAAACCCAGAAGTTTGAAATAAGTTTAACATTTCTTAGCAGTGTCGCAACTAACATTCCTACTTTTTTTTTTTTTTTTTAAGCATGTTCTTGCCTTATAAACCATTTGTCAGCAGTTAACAGGTGGTGGTGCATGTTTACTATAAATACAAGAAAATGTTTATGGGTCCTGAATGTGAGGGAGTAAAGTGGGGCAGAATGGCTATGGTTAATTATGAGAAGAATGAGGTTCGTAATTCCTTTACAAAAGTCAGCCTTTAGGATAAACCTTAAGGGTCTGCCAAGTTTGAAGAAACTGCCGGTGACCTCAGAATTGGAGAATGTTCGAGTCACGAGTCTGTGCAACCTGTGATTAGCCACCCATGAAACAAGGGCACTGTGGAAGAGTCCTAGACGTGCAGATATTTCAGCATGGGCTCTTTTAGAGCAGCTCATACGAGCCACAGTCGATGAATCTCAGCACTGAGGCTGCAGAATTGGGTCTCCCCGGCCAAAACTGCAGCTTGTCATGTCTAGAGTTTTTTTTTTTTTTTTTTTTTTTTTTTTTTTTTTTTTTACAAATGTAAACCTATCTGATATGTTGCTCTCTTAACAAAAATTGTTTTTAGCAAAGAATGAAATAATCAGCTGGTATCAATACAGAGTAGCACAAGTAGAAATAGAAAAATACCTTAACTAATGCATAGCTTGCTTCAAGAAAGGGGAAGAGGGTGCAGGCTTTGTTGTGAAAATGTAGTCCATAGTTCATGATTTCCCTTCCCTAATTTATACTGAAACAGTCATTTTGAATCACTGGATAAAGGACACTATTGAAGGTTTTTTGCTCTGTTAAACTGTACCTGATCTATTATATTTAAATGACATCTCTGATTTGGACCACTTTAACACTACCTGTAGATCTAATATGGTTGGTGTTTTACAATCTAGCATATTTTAATTAGCCTTTATTTTCTTCTACCTAAATCATGCAAAATAGTTTTTTTTACTTATGTATCTATTGTTGACTTGTTCCCCTTCAGCACCACAGAGGGCAGCTGTTGCCAAGGTAACACCCAAGATGGCGCCCAGCTCTGGACGAAGACCAGGTGCCGGTGGGGATGACGAGAAAGCAGAACTTATCCAGGAGGTGCTTTCGTTCGTCTGGTAGTTTGGCTCTTGCGTTGGCGGTCGTGCTGACCAGGAGGAGTTTCTCTTACAGTCTGTTTCTGCCCCCTCAGGTTAACCTGCTGAAGTCTACAATCCAGGACATGGAGAAGGAGCGGGATTTCTATTTTGGCAAGCTGAGGAACATAGAGTTGATCTGTCAAGAGAAGGAGAGCGAGGGAGACCCCACCTTGCAGAGGATCGTGGATATTCTCTATGCCACAGACGTGAGTTCAGGGCCACGTTAGTGTTCGCAGCTGTGTTCTTTGTTGCCAGTTTTCAAAATAGCTGCATGAAATCACGAATAATGCATTAATATTTCAGGATTATTAAATTACTATAAAATAATTCAATGGCAGCAAGCATTTCTAATGACTCAAGATTAATGGGCATATAGTAATAAATATAGCATATTTAAGATTTTAATGGCATTTGTTGTACCTGCAGTTTATATAATGTTGTGGGATTTTTCTTTTGTGTCCTGCAAGTTTGTCCATGGGGTTAGCCCAGACTAAGAGACATCTTGACCAGACGCACTCTGGAACTGACGTTCAATTCCACAGAAACAAAAACTCCTCTCTCATAGTCCATCTCGCCGTCTGTCTGTCACTCCTTTAGGAGGGCTTTGTCATACCGGATGCTGAATCGGAGGACCAGGAGGAGTTCTAATGTCCCCGGCGGGAGCCGGTCCTGTCCCCGCATCACCCCCCCCCCCCCCTTCCCCTACACGTTCACACTTCTCCCGCTGTCCTAGAAACGCCTCCCAGATCATGTTATGCATTTGGACTCCGAATGAACTCTGTATGGAAAATCGTTTGGGCTGCATACAGAGCTGAAGTTTTGAAGACCCTCGTCTGACGACCCCCTTCGCGAACAGCACAAGACGGCAGTCGAAAGCAGACTCGTTCGACTGCGAGGAGACGGACCTTTCTCGCCGCAGAGACTTAGCATCGTGTTCAGTTCCTTCTTCTTCTGTTGCTTGTTCCTGCAGCTGTAGCAGGACGTGCAGACGTATGCATCATGTTAAACATTGCCTCCATGTCTTGACACTTTGGTTGCTATTGTTTGAACAGAGGGCGTGTCGCCACTGTTTCCCTTGACAAAGGGGTGCTTTCACACTAATATTATGCTAATAATGTTTCACCCCGTTAAGAGTTAATTTTCTTTCTTTGTTTTTTTTTGGTTCGTTTGTGCGCGTTTTCCTCTCTCCACAAAATCGCATCAGTTTTTACCCTTGATCGAGAAGTAAATTGGCGAACGAAAAGAAAAGTTCTTTTAGCAGACCTTGCAAATTGAATCGCCCCATTTTCTTGGGTGTTTGCGCTGCTTGTTTTAGACCTTGTCGATTCAGTTAGAGGCCAGCAGCGGTCAGCCTGTCTCCAGCTCTGAGCCTGTGGCTGTGCCTTAGAGAGAGTGGAGGGAGACCCAGTCCCGTGTCCATCAGCTTTGTCTTTGTCTCACCAGTGTAGAAAACAACAACTTTTGTTCATGGTCCAGAAGTCAGTTTTGCTGTTCATTCACCAACGTTCCAAATTGTCCACAAACTGCAGTTGTCATCGGTAATGTAACCCTAAATTGGACTTTATCCTGGCTTGTCTTGTTGTGGGAGACTTCTTGTGATGCACATGGTACTGAGACCTCGAGGGCATACTAGCAAAAGCATCCTTCATGCCTTTTAATAATTTTAAAATAATTTAAAGTTTGTAGTCATTTTTGGATTGTTTTAAAGGCAGTCAGTTAATTGCTAAGGCCAAAATATGAAGTGAGAGACAGAGGTTTCTCTCTCCTGGGCTTTCAGTGTTGATACCGATGGCTCAGATTATTTAAAAAAAAAAAAAAGTGTATGTATAATATATATATATACATATATATATATACATATATATATATATATATTTTACACACACACTGCATTTTCATTTTCTGCCGGGATACACCTCTTTGTTCGATTTCCGTGTTTGCAAATTCACATTAATTACAGTTAAAGCCATGCATGGAATTTTCTGATGATATTGTTTTGCCTCCAAAATGAATGTGAGAATCAGTTGGTCTGAGAATCAATGTTCTAGGTACAGACCTCGAGCCTTACTTTACTTTTGCAATTTTAGTTTAGGTTTGTGTTTTGTTTTTTTATTTTTTTTATTTTCTTAAAGGCACCATAGGTAGCGTTTGCCTCAAACCCATGACATATTACATTTGAGTAGTATTTGCATAGAATGTAACATTTTCAAAAATATCTGGTCCCAGTTCTTGTGACTGCCTTTGGGGTTCCAGTTTGGGTTAAATCATGTAGTTTCACTGTGATTTAAGCCAATCCATGGGCTACATTTGAATCAGATAATTAAAAAAAACATCTAGTAAATTGATGTTGGTGTGAGAGATTAAAACAAAATATATATACCATAAATCATGCTGTTTTGATTCTTTTTTTCTGTATGTTTCAAATCCATCTTTGACCTTACATCAAATGTCTTCTGCTTTTTAAGTGTTTTGTTGCCTTTAGATGCATAATTAATCCTACTTTATTAATTTATGTTATATAATGTGGAATGTGTCTTAGTTCAGAAACTGTCCTGATGATTTCTAATCACTGTGCAAACTGTTTCTTTGTATTTCAGCTGTCTCAAGTAGCAGTAATGTCCTACCTGCAACTCTGGTATTCTTCTCTGGTTATTCGGATGGTTCCATTTCTGATCCTAAGATTGAAACACTCTAAACGCATGGGTTCGGTGTCCCAAAAGCCTTGCATTTTTGCAGATGCTTTACCAGTAGTCGGTGCTTCAAAAAAACATTGACTGATTCTTTTGCACCGCTGAATAAACATTTGTTTACTGAAGCTTTTCATTAATTGAAGTGACATTCAACACACATGATGTAGCGTAGATATCTCCTGATCATCTTAATGCTGTAGTGCTTTTGGGAACCTAGGTCATGTTCCTTCAAGTGTCTGATAAAGGGGCTTCGATCATTACACTCCAGAGAGTGCTGTATAATGGAAGTAGCAATCAAATTTACAAATAGAATGTCCTTGAACATTATACATCACTGATCTGATGAAGACCAGGTTTTCACTTTCTTGTGTGGTAAATTGTTCCTTGTGATGGTAAAAACTACTGTTTCATGAGAGTAAAGACTGGAAAAGGCCGATATATTATGCAGTGGTGTTTTTTTTTCCCCCTCAGTCTCTCACTGTTTGCTCTCCTGTGGCCTTCCAGAACAATCTACAGAGATTGATTTTACACTGTGGGCCCAGAGCCACTTGTACTCTCTCCATCTGCATTTATTGTTTCAGACTGTCTCTATCCTTGTTTTTGTACGTTCAGGGTGTGTGGTTTTCTTTTTTTTAATTGTATTTGCCAGGGTCAGTTTCTTACAAATAAAACAGTATTACATGTGTTGACTGCTGCTTATGGTCTGTTATTTCCATTCTTCCTGTAATCTTATGTTCACTACAGTACAAGCGTGTTGTTATTGCATTAATACATTAATTCATGCATTGTGCTTCGCTTACTTCCCTTGTCAGCCTTCTCATTGCATCACAAGGATTCAGGATGCTTTTTGGAATGGCAGCTGATTCCGTAACCATGGTTACCCAGCTTCTAGAACTCCTTAAAAGCAGGTGATGGAACCTAAAGGCTCTATAATGTGTCTTCTTTAGTCGTGGACGCAAACAGTGGTAGCCACTCCACAATGAACGTAGTAAAGGAAGTATCTGGCACCTGGTGAGACTTATGTTGATTCATCACTTCCATGCGCTCACATTATCTGTCCACAAAAAGGGAACAGAATAAGCAGATAAATGTTATGGCATTTAACGTTTAGAGAAATCGATGTATTTTCGTCCTTAAAACATTTCAGGCTATGTTGAGCTCAGGAGGGAATGTGTCTTCAGGGGTTGTGTCAAATTGTTTTCAGGCCTGGAGCTGCTGGAGCGAAGCAGAAGCGAGCCACCGTCCAAGTAACGTGATGCGCATCTGATGCTATGCTCTGGGAGCGAGATATTCAGCTAATAATATGTCTCTGCTTTGACATAAGGGCATGATTCAGGCTAATCGTCCGGCGCTTTGTTTTCCACGCCTCAGCAGAGCAAGCCAGACGCCTCAGCAGAGGAGGAGAAGTGGGCGCAGGGCCGAGTGGAGGACCAGATCAACTATCAGCACCTCAGAAGCATCCAGACCATGTTCCAGGAGGCCGACAAGGATGGGGGAGGAGGTCTGCGTCTTATCGTGATGTCTGAGCCCCTGGATCTGCATGACCTAGTCAAGCTTTTTTTTTGGCCTTCACTGTTCGGTTAACAACTGTTTCCATATCCTAGACTGAAAACAGTTTCTGATGGTGCGTCGGCATTGGCTCTCTCCATGATGGACTTGTCCTGGACGTACATGCGCTGCTGTGGTCTTTGAATGTCTGTTTTCCTAGTCCCGTGAGCAGTAGTTCTCTCCTCTCACCAACAGCGTTGGACATGGACGAGTTCCGGGAGGCCATGAGGAAGATCGTGAGAGATGTTGAGGATGAGGAATTGGACATCATCTTCATGAAGGTGGACACAAACTGTGACGGCACCGTGGACTGGGTGGGTAATGTTATCTCTTTCGAAGGTTTACGACCGTATATGGTGCATGCTGGGAAGGTCCTACATCTTAGGAAATGGGAAGGGATTTCCAATAGCCTACTCATTCTACCCGTAATCACTGGATTTTAGTCGGGCCTCCGGGTGTCCTACTAAAGTGCACCAAAGACACACCCACACCCCGAGGGGGCCGTGCTTAGTCATGTGCACAGCTGGCAGCGGTATGCGTTATCTATGCCAAGCCACACTAACGCCATGCCAAAGCCCACGCCCACCCCTAGCGGAGCGCTCAGAGAACGGAGAGAATGCGCCGACGAGCGCCTGCCGGCGAAGAGGAATGCCTCGGGCCTGAGACGGCGAAGGATAGCAGAGCCCTCAATTCAGTCGCGATTGTAATTGAATTTGGATAAAATTCAGTTAAATGCCGTAAATGTAAACGAACAACCCAACCACACAGCTGTTTCGTCAGTCCGTTCACACTCCCTAAATTCATTCTGCCGGACCACATCTGAGCCGTTATCCTCCTACCCCGGTTTATGAGTTAAGACGTTAGGTGTGTGTTAAACATTTGTGGACTGTGAGAATGCATTAGACTGCCTGTCTTTATCTGAGAAGGACGAGTATCTGAACTACATGCTCCTGGAGTACCGGGAAAAAGACTCTCTGCAGAAGCAAAGCGCGCCCGTCTACTTCCCCAGGTCACTAAAGACGGTGTCCGTGTAAGTGAGCCGCTGCTGTCTTCTCTGTGCTAAACACCCTCTGCTCTGAACTTCGCTTTTCTAATCTGCTGAAAACAAATTTACATGTCCCTAATTCTCTCTTGGTCTTTTGTTTTGTTTCTTTGCCTCCATGCTTTCCCATTTACTTGAATACATTGTGTCTAGTTTTATTTACACTCCGGTAGTGAGCTGGTGTACACCAGACCCGACCCAACCCTCCCAGCCTAACCGCTCTAGTTCCGACATGAACACCTTTACCTTCTAAACTGTGTTGTGCTAAGAGAGGCCGGTATTCAAGCACCCAGGGTGCACCTTTAGCCCCGCCCACTCTTCCCCTCCTCTCTTTCCCCAGCTGCTAACTCCACGTCCCGTCATGGGCTCACCGTCTGTGCCTGTTTCCTCGTCCTGTCTCCCTGTTCTTTGTTTTTATCTGGCTGCGTGATTGTGCTGCGATTAGTAGGCAGATAAAAAACAAACAAATGAAAAGTCCTGTGTCTGCTGCCGGCTTTCTTACGTATGTTAAGCGGCTGCAGTCGGCAGCGTGGAAAAGTGTGTGAAGGAATTTAAATATGAGACCGTTTGTCTTTGTGGAGTCAGTATCAAGGCTTTAAATTTGAATGTGAATTTATACTCAAAGCTACAGCGATTTCTTTGACCTTGATTGTGTGTGTGTGTGTGTGTGTGTGTGTGTTAGTCCATACTGTGAGCCCATCGTGCGGCTGCAGTTCTACCCGTTCCAGGTCCCCATGATGGCAGAGAGGACCATAGGGGGACCTGTGGGGTCTGTCTCCAAAACCCGCATGCAGCCAGGAAGATACCTGTCTATCAGCCGGAACGGCATCCTCAGCTACTGGAGCGAAACCTTCCAGCTGATGCGCTCCGTCACTGTGAGTGTGTGCGCACAAGTGGAGCCATGAGAGCTTCTTGTGTGTGTATAGATGTTGATGTGTGGATGGTGTTACTAAAGCTCAGACATTGTGGCATTGAGGTTAAGCAATCCGAGATTTAACATCAGATCCTAGAATCTGTCTGTCGGGAAACTACAAGGCTCTGATTCTGGGAGCACGTTTTTCCATAACCCGGGTGTTGGCGAACTTGTAAAGGTCACTTTGCTTCCCGTGATGTTTATCAGTCTTACAAGCTTAAATTTGCATGAAATTTGCTGTTCGCATGTGTTTCAGTTGGCTAGCCTTACGAGGACTTTGGTAGCAGACATGGTTTGTCTACATCACCTCAACCTTCTGGCCATTGCGTCCACCAGACGAGACATAGGTGTGTGAGTACGTCACACACCTGTTGTAGATGACCTTTGATAACTTCATACATAACTCTTGTATAAAGTTACTGCAAATGACATCTATAAAGATGGTAGGCTACAATTAAAGATCATGAGGACCTCAGGAGACAGCAAAGAACACATCGACACTCCTGGGACTTTAGATCTCCGTAGAATGAACGTTATGATTTAAACATTAAACTTTGCTGCGTAGCTAATGAAGGTCTGGACATTTTTCAGACAGAAGTCCCTTGTTTTTACTTCCATTACGTTCCAAAGCACAGACTGCACAGTAAACAAATCATATTTCACCTTGTTGTTTCTATGTAGAATTCTACGACATCAGCGCCAGTAAGTGTGACCGCGTGTTTTCTCTCACGGTGCTGGAGGGATACGTGTCTGTCATGGACTACTGGTGCGTCTCCGGCGCGTACAAATTTAAACCCCAAACTTGGCGTGTTATTCAAATGCGTGATGAATTGCTAGCGGAGTGGCCATGTATTGTAGGTCTGACGGGCATAAAGGAGTTTTTTCCTTTGGAGACATGGACGGCTGTCTGACTGTCTTCATCTCATTCGACGTCAGCCAGAATGGACTCTTCGACATCGGAGCATTTAAACTCGGTATTCCCTCGATGTGTGTTCTTCTGAGTATTCACAGTTCCAAGTTCGCGAACTAACGCTGCGTTGTTTCTGGTTCCAGGCCTTAACTGCCGTATCCCTGTCTCTGCTCTGCTGAAAAACACCTCCCAACTCCACCTGTGTTTCAAAGTGGTAAGCAACACATGTTCTCCAAACTCACCCTGGCCTGTAATAGTGTCAACTACGCTTATTCTAAATATAAAACGGTATTATAATATATGCGAGGCAATAAATACTGATAGAGTCACACACAGTGAAATGTACGGTGCTTTTGCTTATTTGGGTAGCAGTGACATCGCAGCCTGTTTTCTGCTCACCTATGACCTCAAATACGTTGTCTATGTCCTTGTAATGCTGGTGTGTCATCCCTCCCCCCCCACCTCTCTCTCTCTCTCTCTCTCCCTCTCTCCCTCTCCCTCAGGCCTTGTACAACAACTGGTGTCAGCAGGTCCGATTCCTGCCGGCACTGAACGCTGTTGCCACCTGCTGTACCTCCATGGTGCTCACCACCCTTCCTCATTCTGACAGAGCCAAAGTCCAGTAAGCTCCGTCACAGCTTGGCCCACACGCAGCATATCATATCCTTCACATTCCATTAATAAAGCTCATTCTGAATATATTCATCACCTCAGAAACCTGATATAGTGGCCTACACAAAGACACATCCGTTAACTGATTATGCATGTCGTCACATTCAGCGCAGTTTGACCAAACTTGGTGCTTTATTTTATTTTATTTTATTTTTTTTTTTTTTTTACATTTGCTGCCGTTGCGCACGTGACAGTAACTCCACGTTTCGCCTCAAGAAAGCAATCCTGTGTTTTGACTACTCGCCCGAGGTTAACATCTTGGGTAAGAGGCCACAGCTTGCAGCCACTGTTCTTTTGTTTAGGCATCTTATACAAACGTGACTGAGAAAATTTGTTGCGTGTGCACCCACGGTGTCACACACACACACACACACACACACACACACACACACACACACACACACACACACACAGTGACAGGAGGATTTGACCGCTTTGTGCGGACCTGGGACCCACACATTACCAAGACCTCCACATCGCTGATGAAGGGTCACATGAGTGCTGTCGTTTACGTAGCTGTCAACGGTCAGGACAACAGGATCGTCAGCTTCTCCAAAGACAAGGTCCACTACTCGCCTAATTAACCAGATTACTTAATTACCATATTAATATTTTTCAGAAATCCACATTGGTGAATGTAAAAAAACCAACAACTCTGCGTTGCCAGTGTGTATGTGTGATTATGTACTTGTACATTGTCTTTGTTAAAAACACCAGCTGTCTGCGTGTGTCTGCATTTGGCTTCCGTGTGTGTCTTCAGAACGTGCGAGTGTGGGACCTGCAGGAATGTGTGTGTCTGCAGAATCTCACCACCCGGGGCAGTGATATGGGTCGATCCCCCATATCCAGCCTGTACTATAACAAAGACTCCAACACTCTCATACTGGCCACCTCCTTCATAGTATGGCTATGTTTTTATTTACATTTTTTTAGAATTGTTTTTTCTTTCCAGTATTAATGGCGTGTTCTCGGTTACATGCCTGTGCGTATGCGTGTTTGCGTGTGCGTTGGCAGATTGGAGTTCTCTACGGGGCTCTAGATGACGTCTATACCCTAAACAAGCTAAAGACATCTCACGAGCGCTCTGTGTGCGCCGCCCTGTACAACAGCAACTTCAAACAGGCACGCCCCAACCCTCCACGCAGGTCATGGGTTGACTGTGATTAAAATATGTCAGCAACGCGGAATAAGGACACTGCAGTCAGCTGTCCTCAGTTGAAGGCTTCTCTCCGTCGGACAGGTGGTGACTGGCTGTCAAAATGGAGTCGTGAGCGTCTGGGACATCCTCACCGGTGCAAAGGTCATGCAGTTCCAGACGTCTCCTAAGAAGCCGGCGGAGATCACCGCCATGACCTTTGATGGGCCCAAACGCCGCCTCATCACTGGTTCCAAGGACGGCACCCTGCGCCTGTGGAACTTCAATAATGGAGCACTGCTGCTGAGGCTCCCCCTGCTGGACAGTAACGAGGTGGCACATAGACTACATCTCCCATGATTACTTGCTTCTTGTACTTGTGTTTGAATCCTGTTTTTGCTTTACATGGGACCGAACTAGGTCACAGGTATCCTGTACATTAATCAAAGGATCTATGTGTCTGGATGGGGGAAGAGGGTCCTGTGGTATCTGTAAGTAGAATTTGGTACAACCCCTAGCGCACATCTAACACCTTGTAACATACCAGATTACAGATTATCAAAATATTGGTGCACCTGTTGCTCTTGACAGTCTAATGTGTCTGGACTGGTTGTGACTGAAGGGATATTCAAGAGGGTGATGAGATGGAGTGTTCTGTCTGGAATCAGTACCACACTGAAGATATCTACTCCATGCACGCCCACGCTAACAAGATGCTGGTCACAGCTTCCTACAGTGGTGACATCATCATCTGGAACCTCCACTCCGGCCGAGCCTTCTGGCGTTTCAACGCTAGCGAGAGCCCTCGCCCGCTACTGCCCAATCGGGTGAGGGCTTAGCCCCTGGTGACACTTTCTTAGCCTATCAGGAGGTGTTGGGGGGGGGGGGGGGGGGTGTTTGCAAGTGATCATCTTCCTGTGTTTGCTCATCTTCACTGCTTTACGATACATGTACCACCCCCGTTCAGGTCCTGACCTCGACTATGGTCATGCTGGAGAGGTCAGAGCGACCGGACGCTTTTGAGAACGACCTCCTGGGTGACCCTGTAAAGGCGAAGGAGGCCCCCTGTCCAGTGTCCGCTGGTGCCTCCCCCTCTCCCTCCTGTTCTTCCTCCGATACCGAGCTCAGCACTAGCCGAGTCGAGCTCGCCGACGTGGGTCTCGCCCCTCCCTGTCCGTTCGTGATCCACGGCCATGCTTTGGTCTTCTGCGTTCTTAATGTCTTACAGTTGGCTCTTGCTTGTAGGGGCAGAATCTAAACGGATCCCCTCCGTCACTGCACCACCACAGTGCGCGCTCGCCAGACCCCAACCCCCTCAGTGTGGAGGAGCTCGAGAAACCCAAACACGCCGTGGAGAAGGTAAGCACATGCTTCACTCCTGGAGATCTCCTGCCCTGCGGAGTCCTGGTGGAGTTGAGATGGTGGTGAGATAAGTCCTCCCTCCCTCAGGCTCTGTTCCTGGGCACCCGTGAGCGCAGCCCAGACACGGCCGTCTTGCTGACCTGCATGGCGGACGGCTACGTCTGTGCCTGGTCCATCCACCAACAGGGCGGGCTGCTGGCCAGATTTCCAGCTGTGTACTCCGAGGGGGACTTCGTCACCTCCATGTCCACTGACTCCCAGGAACAGATGCTGCTTACTGGAGACAGAAAAGGCTACATCACGGTAAGGCAGGACGCGCCATGCTGGTACAAGTGTGACCCAAGGTGTGTTAAACGAGTGTTGGCAATGCGTCTGCGTATGCTTCCCTCAACCAGCAGGCAATAGAATGGCCAAAGAAAGCTGAGAGAGAACATTAGTTGATTGATGTTGTGTGTGTGTGTGTTTGAGCTGTGGGACATCAAGGGCTACTGCTGCTCCTCGCATGGTGAACGGGACACCGCTCAGCACAGGGAATGCTCCGTCCACCTGAGAACACTCATTCCCACCTACTGTCGGATTGAGGGCAAACGGAGAATTGCGGTGGAGCGGGACAGTGAGGTAGGACGTGTGTGAGATGTTCTGTAGGACTGTGTAATTATGTTGAAACAAGAGTGTAAATGTGTAAAGAGTGTAAACCTGCATGACGTCCTGGATCCAGCGGGCATGGGTGGGCTACCCGTGGGTAGCATGCCCGACAGAGCAGTGGGACGTCCTCTCTGTAGGGTCAATCGGTACATCTGAGAGAGGTTTAAAGACATCGGTCCATAATTGTCCCATCTTTGGGAATTTCTCATAGAGACGTTTTTTTATAGCCTGTATAAACGCAGACAAGGGTGCTGATGGAAATGGAATGCCCGGCTAAACCCGCGGAAGGGCATCGCTTTTGAACTCCGCGCTGTGGTTTTCGGCCGCTTCCAGGTTCGAGACGGCCGGCGCGTGTCTCTGGCCCCCCCCCCGCTGCTGAGCACCTGGCGCGGTCACCTGAGGGCCGTCACCAGCCTGGAGTATGTGGAGCGCTTCCGCCTCATTGTCACGGCCAGCCTCGACCGTAACGTGCGTGTGTGGACCATCGAGGGATGCTACGTAGGTCAGCCTGCTTCTGTTTTCATAGTGTTACGTAAAAGAGGTAAATGTCGCGCAGAGCAGCGCGGGTCGTTGCGCGGCCGGCCCGTGGCTGCTCGGCGCTGGCGTGGGGGGCTTGGTATTGAGGGTTCAGAGGTGTGCCCTCAGGCACATTCGGACAGGTTCTGTGGGACATAGCGGACCCCGAGGCCTACAGGGCGGAGCTTCCCATGGATCTTAGGAGAGTCGCGTCCTACCAGTCTCTCAAAGTGCTCAACCAGGGCAGAAAGCCACACTGGAAGTGAGTGTGAGTGTGAGTGTGTGTCTGTGTGTCTGTGTGTGTGTGTGTGACAGCATAGAAAGTATAGAATGAATGCATTTGCTTAATAGTGCAGTGATTTCAGTAATTTGAACTTTGACCATTGCCCTCTGACCCCTCTCCCAAGCTATGCTAAGTGGATCGTGCGGTCGCTAAAGGAGCTCAGACTGCAGCAGCAGGGCACGGGCGCGTCCCAGGGGGAGGGGCTGGTACTCACAGACCCTCGCATCGCCGTGTACACCACGGAGCAGATCGAAGCCACCTGGCGTCAGTGGGAGGAGACAGGCAAGCATGTGCGTCAGCCAATCAGCATTCAGGACAGTCTGGCAGGAAGGGTTGAAGGGTATTTGTTACTCCAGTGGTACACAGCATCTTCAAACGTGGACTGAAGACGCATCTATTTGTGGAATATTTAAATGACCACTGACCCTGCTCCTGTGTTGCCTAACTGAAACTCTAGTACTTATTGTTTATTGCACTGATTGTTGTCTGTTATAAAGCTTATATGTGTTTTGCACTTCTAGGCATCAGCAGTGATCCGTGTATTTCAACAGTATTCTCGTTCATTGGTATATTGGACTGAAACCTACTGTACTGGCTAGGATGTACTCTGAGTAGATGACAAAGCACTTTTGTAAGTTGTTCTGGCGTGTGTGTTTTTCAGAGGAGTGCCATACTGGGCTCAGCGTACCAGCCCAGGGTGAGGCACCAACTTCCCCCCTGCCTCCCTGACATGCAGACCACATTCAGCAGCTGGGAACAGGTACACACACTTACACACAATCTTCCTGCAGAATAACGCACACACAGACCTCTGATCTTATTCTCGCCCGAAACCTAATGGGCAGAGAGTGTGTCACCTTCAGGCGGGCAAGCAACGAACCCTCTGCTGTCTACCGTTCTGGCCTCCTAGTGTCAAGGCCGTTGTTGGTATCGTTAGACAGATTCTCTGTTCACCAGTAGCTGACGGTGTCTCCTGCATTGAGCGCTACTGTGTGCGTTTTTGCACTGCGTGCTTTACTGAGACAAAGCAAAGTTTGTTCTGTGAGCTGGCAGAGATTAAAGGAGATTAAAGCTAATAACAGATTATAAACGTTAGGGTCTGTAGTAGGTATCCTTACAGTGAAACCCAGCTGCAGTAATTATCATAGTTGCTACAAGCTGTAGTAGACATTTCTCGTCGTGAAGCCCAGACACGCTGTGAACTGCAGCGTGTTCCGTCTGCCCAGCTGCGCGTATACAGGTCGATGGCATGCTGGGAGCTGCAGCCAGTCTGCTACGCTGCTGCCGCCGTGCCCGAGCCGCTCGGGGAACAGTGGCAGAAGAGTCTGGAGGGCACCGACGGCCAGGACAGGCCCGGACACTGCGGCCGGAGCAGGCTGGGAGGTTCCGGCCGGAGCGGCCCCCGCGTGTGCTTTGCCGCCTCAGCCAGAGGGGGGCGCGCCAAGGCAGGCGCAGAGCCAGGAGCAGCCCAGGAGGGGGCGCTGTCCAAACGCAACGCCTGAGGCCTGTTCAAAAAACAAGCAATAAACCGCAAGGAGAAACTTCAGTGGTGTGTTATTCTTGAGCTTTAGCTTTGGCTTATATGAAAATGTAATACGCCCCTACAGTTTATTTCCCTTTTCTTCTTTAAAGAGGTCGCAATCAGAATTAGAGTTGTGCAATATATTAATTAATGCTATTTCACTTTTCAATAACACCTGCATCCAGCACAGTGTGAACGTGAGAAGAGTCAGTCTATCCGCGTTTAAAATATGTGAAGGAATACTTTAGCTACATTCTGCCTGTAATTAGCTTGTAATGGAAGGGAAACGCCTCCCTTGAAACGTGGTCCTCTTCCCAAGCTGGGAAGACTGTTGGTTGCGGTTTTGTTGTTCGCTCATGTCATGACTCGTCTCTCAGCTCAAAATGAGCAACTGCACATATACCTTAAATACACTTCATAGTACACAAATCCACTCCAACCCAAAACAGAAAGAAAGCAGCTCACCGATTTACGGATCGCTCCGACTTGACGGATCGTTCCCTCTCTTGCCCTGACCCGCCCCTCTGTGCGGGGCACCCTGGAGGCTCGCTAGCACCCTCTGGTGGTAATGGATGTTTGTGACCCGAGTGAATGCCGCAGAAAAAGTCATTTCTTTACATAAGTGCTACATACGTAATGTGTTTTGTTTTGGGGGTTTTTTGGCAAGCAATGAATAAATTCCAGATTCAGGTCATTAGAGGTAATGTCATTCTTGTGTGTTGCACTCTAAAGTTTGAGTTTAACTTTGAGTGAAAAGCACGTGTGCACATGAAATTGCTCCACCAAACCAAACAGGGCAATGGAAAAGAAGCAGGGGTTGTTAGCTGGCATATTTGTTCTCACTTACTTTAGTACTTTTTGACTGAACTGTCCAAACTATTAATTCCCCTTTTCATCTCGCCAGTGTATATTCCTCCCTCCTCCAGACGGGGGCAGTAAAGGTCTGGTTTTTGACACCTTCCACGTTCAAATGTTTTCATCTGCAATTCAAAGGCGCTGTCTGGACCGCAGGGCGGCTCGGCTGAGCTTCGTCTCCGTCCTCTGTTCGTCTGCGCTGTGTTTAAGTGGCACCCTGTCACTGCGGACTGCTTTTCGTAAATTGGTATTTGATTAAATGCAATATGATTCTAAAAGCGCTTCCTATCACGACATCCTCTAAATAGTCCTCTCTTGTTCATTACTAGAGAATAAACGCATGAGAACTTCACTTAAAGCCTTTGTTGGAGCTTGCTGGATCTTTCTACCTCTCTGTCTTCCCAGGTTCTACTTGTGAAGTTCTACTTGAAAAGTTCACACACACACAAACAAACAAACACATCTCAGAGAGCAGATGTGCCAACAGAAAGACCAGGCTGGCTTCATGCCAGCTTTCTGGGGCTGAAACGCACCAAAACGTGTGGGGAGTGGTCTGACACTTGAGCTCAGTCCCCTACCAGGCAGAGAACTGATCTCAGCAACAGCGAGTCAAGCCGGGAGTCAGCAGTATCGCTGGTTATGGCAGGCGGCCATGGCCCGGAGCTGAAACGATCACTTTACAACGATAAAAAGACATGAAATAAATGAATCCACGAATCTATCATGTTCTAAAGTGGATCAGGTGAGTGTACGCGTCTCCACGCATGTGAGCTTTCCCCTGGGCCGGAGTGTTTACTAAACTGGCGGTGAGTTCCCGTAACCCTGGTGTTGTGCAGCTGAGCGGGCTGCTGGATAAGAGCTCCCCTCTCCACACACGGCCCATCTCGCACACCAGTAACCAAAACCATTACGGTGCAGATATGTGTGTTCTCGACCAGAACAAACCCTGAGCGTGGTACTACATTCTAGCCAAAACGCACAGAGATATTTTCCTTTTCCTTCAGGCAAAGATATCTCATGAGACTTAGCAGTCTGTTGTTCTCATGCTAAGAGAACGCTGTGCATGTGTGTGCGTGTGTGTGTGTGTACATATATATAATGAAATGGGTCGACTCTTTGATGTCTGGCAGTAATAGCAGGTACCTGCATGCTTCCATTCTCCCCCACCACCCAACTCCCTCACACGTATACCCCCGTCTTTATCCTCTCTCTCTCTCTCTCTCTCTCTCTGTCTGTCTGTCTGTCTGTCTTTGAAGATCAGTGAATCTGAAAAGAGACAAAGCAAAGTTAAAGATATGTAAACAAAAGGACTTGGTGAGTGTGTGCAGTGGAGCAACACTTCCACACGTGTTTTCTCTTCAGCGAGGAGGAGAGGGGAAGCTCATATCTTACAAAGAGAATGCCCCGTTCACCGGTCATGCCCAACCATCTGTAGTTAATGATTAACAACTTTCATTTACAGAAAGCAATGCAGCACCGCGAGGCACGTAAGGTGTTGGAAACTAGGGGTGTTAATTGTTTGTGCCGATAAAACGTTTCACCGTTTTTAACTAATACGGAAATAGCCGGGCAGGCTGTGGAGTTTGTGGACCGTACACACCCCAGAGATGGGATGCTGACCCACAAACACAAAGAGAGAGTGTGTACGTCTAAGTCCGTATTCGCAAAACACAGTAGTTTATATTCTATAGTGAATCCAACTCTGAAAAAGCACTCGGATTCCTCTCCTGTGACCAGAAGCAGAGTTTGTGGATTCATTACAGTATGTGATCTTGTCTGGTGCAGTGGGGGCAAAAGGTGAGTGATTACTCTGTGAGACAAAGAGAAATACTGAAAGAGGCTACCCGCCCGCCCCGCCACCCAGGTTCAGAGTTCAGCTGGAGCAGAATTTGTTACCGAATCCTCCACGCAGCGTTCTCCACGCCTTGGCTGGAGAAACAGTCCTTGAAAAGCGTGTCGGGTTTTATCGTTTCCCTTCCGCGAGATTTACGGCCGCGCGCCCGACGTCGCCTCTCCGCGCGTCCGCGCTAGTCCCGGCGAGAGGGGTGAC
Source organism: Electrophorus electricus (assembly GCF_041902795.1). Classification (NCBI taxonomy): domain Eukaryota; kingdom Metazoa; phylum Chordata; class Actinopteri; order Gymnotiformes; family Gymnotidae; genus Electrophorus; species Electrophorus electricus. The sequence continues at coordinate 6,734,141 of NC_137520.1, read as the reverse complement.
GAGGGACATCAGGAGGTGACCTTGCGCCGGAGCAGACGTGTGGAGCGAAGCGAGCGGCAGGCACGGCAGATGTTCCTGAGGCTGGGGTTTCCTCCTCTTTCGTCGCTCGCGTTTTTGCCTCGCCTGCTGCGGTTCGGCTCCTCGTCTCTTGCCCCGTTACAACTCCGAGCCATTTGCTTTTGTTTCTTTTCCCCTACTTGTATCTTCTTCCCACCCTTTTTTTTTTTTTTTTTTTTTTTTTTTTTTACCTACTCTGAATGTTCGTTATTTGTAGTCCCTCCTAAAGCCTGTTTAATATATCCGTCATTTACACACACACACACTGGCAGCGCTTCACCTGTGCCCCTGGACAAATGCTGGAGTCATTTCCTCTCTGCATTATCTCCGCAGATCCGAGGTTTGGCCTTGTCAGCTCATGTTCCACACTGGCTGGCTCGCTGGCTTTGGCGATCACCACGGTAACCACGGAGCTGTGGGACAGATGCCGCACTGCTGTCCTGACTGCTCATCATTCAGAACTCACCCAGAAGCCTGCTTGTCTCCACACAGCTCAGTCCGACTGGGAAACAGGGACGGGGTCGCTGTGGGGAAGGTCAGGCGCTCCTCTTAAGTGTCTCTGTCTTCTCCTCACTTGTCCTCAGTTGACCTTTCACAGAGACTCTGCCACTGCCTCCCTCAGTTTGTCCTGTTGGGGACTGGATCCAGACCTCAGTTTGTCCTCTTAGTGACCGTGACCAAGAAATAAACTGAACTGACCTGAACAGAATCGACTTCCCATGAACACACCTCTGTGCTTATGAAGTTATACACATATAGAGGAACGTGATCCATTTTTGTGAGGTCCAAGATTAAACCATGAAGATCCCAGAGCTTTTTGTATGAACCTGTGTGTGTCTATGTGTGTGTGTGCGTGGATGTGTGTACATATGAGTGCCTGTTACATCTCTGGACGCACACTGGCCACACAATGCCCAACAATAAGACTTACTAGAAGAAGCTGAGCCTGTTGTAATTGGCTGGGTGTTTCCATGCCGACCAGTGCCCCATTCTCAGTCCCCAAAAGAACTCTGTGTTGACCAGGAAGCTACTTTGGCCCCAAAGCTCAGTGAAGTAAACTAATGAACTGACACAGCCACTCCTGAGAAGAAAGAGTCTCTCTCTCTCTCTCTCTCTCTCTCTCTCTCTCTCTCTCTCTCTCTCTCTCTCTCTCTCCTTTCTTCTCGTCCTCTTCATCTGCCATGCAGAATGTTCTAGCATTTATCAGCAATTAAGAGTGCCGTCTGCATTAACCCCTCACTCCCAGACTTCCCGGGTCAAACAGCGAGCTGACCCCTGACCGCTCGCGCCAGCTCCCACTCTGAGAATGGAGGTCAGAGGTGAACACGTGCTGGACAGGCGGAGGTTTAGGGACCGTTGATATGGTGGAGGCATGAGAGTGTGGTGCAAAACTCTGCAGAGCCTTGGGGCACGTTGACGTCTGCTCGTCTACATCCTTGTCCCATCTGACACTAATTATTCATAGAGTGAAAACTTTTTTCAAATTCATAATAGTGTGTATAGCCTTAAGTGTACAGAGATAACTATACAAGCACAAGTTTGTTGTAACTTTTAAGCTGTTTTCCTCTGCTCCTGGTTGGCTGTGTGTGTGTGTGTGTGTGTGTGTGTGTGTGTGTGTGTGTGTGTGTGTGTGTGTGTGTGTGTGTGTGAATTTTACAGCTGAGGTAGTTATGATGACACCAATTTTCTGACCCCGACAGGTGGGGAGAACACCTGCTCTCTCTCTCTCTCTCTCTCTCTCTCTCTCTCTCTCTCTCTCTCTCTCTCTCTCTCTCTGCCCATTTTGTTCTCTGGAGCGCTGCCATTTAATTAAACCTCAGGTGCTGTAAACTAGAAAATGAAACCCTGTGTGACTCTATCATGTGTAGAGGAATGTCTGTGACTAGGCACTGGGTCTCTGTGGGAGAACGGGGACAGACAGGATGGACAACTGCTGCTCGTCACGGTCAGCCTTGTGTTAGGGGCAGCGCTAAGAAACACACATGCAATAGGCCATTGCACCTTGGTCATAAAACATGTATGCTTGCTTAATAGGTTCTGTTCTTGTGCAGTGTAGAGGTCATTCAAAAATAGGAATTATTTGTGACCCTTTGACTTTGGTACAGACATTATGATATAAAATAGTTTATGGTACCTTATACGTATAAAAACTGCCAGGTCTGTACTTAGAAATCTTTACACATAGTCACTTTATCATTTGGACAATTCATTCTGATTTTCTTATTGGTTATCATATCACTGTATTGGCTTCTACACCAGCATTATGTTGAATGTTTTATATATATATATATATATATATATATATATATATATATATATATATATATATATATATATATATAATAGAAACTATATATATATGTATATATGTATATATATGTAATATATAATAGAAACTATATATATATATATATATATATATATATATATATATAAACTATATGTAATATATAATAGAAACGATATATATATATATAAACTATATGTAATATATAATAGAAACTATATAGATATATATATATATATATGGTGATATTATATGTATATGGGGTGTGTGTATATATACGTTTTCATTGGCCTTGCTTTGCGCGAGGCAGTGCTTGCACCGCACTGCCCTCTTCAGCAGAGCACGAGAGGGCTCCGAGTGCGCAGAAATAAGCGGAGCAAACAGGCACTTCTGCTCTGTCCTGCGCAGCCTCAGACGCGCGTTGATAATACTTCAGCGCGTCTCCACTGCACGCTGTAGTTCCTAATTTTATTCTAACTTTTACATTTTTTGAAAACTTCTTAGCTGTCGGTTCGGCGGGGAAGGACCGGGCGCAGGTGAAGATGGCGAGAGCACCGACACGCGGGACGTCGTCCTCGCCCGGTGGCACCGCTCCGCGCGCGCTGCTGCTCTTGCTGCTCCGCGTTTGCGGCGCGAGTGCGCAGGAGTTTCCGAGCAGCGGCGTTAACGGGTTCAGCCTGCATCCGCCCTACTTCAATTTAGCGGAGGGCACGAGGATTGCCGCCACGGCCACCTGCGGGGAAGACGAGCACGGGCGGCCGATCCAGGACCTGTACTGCAAACTGGTCGGGGGGCCCGTGTTGGGAGATCCGAGCCAGACGATTCAGGTGAATTTGGAGGCGCGCTGCCTGTTATGTTTGCTCTTGTTTGAGACATAAACCAGGGAAAAAAACAACAACAACCTTTAATGTAGTTTAATGTAGTTAAAGTTATTACTTGCCGGTTGTCAGGTGGGTTACGCGTGCTTCGCTTCTGAGTCCCTGCCTTTTTATTCATGCTAATTCATGCATAAGGTGGGGAGAACAAGTGTGTAGTTTTCAGTGTGCAGATTTTTGGAAACACCTGTTAGATGCGAGATTCTGAACATTACTTAAAGGGCGCATGTGTTACAGTACCCCTGCGTCGGATCCGGGTCCTAAGCAGCACTGCCCCAGGGGCCATGACCCTCAGTGCGTGGTTGGTGACAGGTCGGTGAGATGTTCAAACATTGTAAACTGCAAAGCCCGGTCCGCCTGTAGCCCTGCTTTCTGGGATTGTTCCCTATGAGGAATTTCTGGTATTCCGTCCACGCATTTGGGCCCTCGAGGAACTAGGAGTGTCTGGAGACCGTGCAACCTTAGGGGAGGGTTAAAGCAGTAAGATCAAAGGATATGCAAACACTTGGCGACCTGCTGTGGAAGCACGAACAAACTCACCCCCCACCCCCGTGGATAAATTCTCTCTAGTTTAATTTTCTCGGAGCACATTCAAGAAATTCAATTGGTGTCAGTGTATGTAGATGATAGACGACTTTTAACGAAACGTCCGCTACCCCTGTGTTCATTATCGTCCGAGAGTCATGTCCAGTTTATTTATTGTTGTGTAGGTGAGCTATTCATTAAAACCAGCGAGGATAACTTGAGTGGGAATGGCTGCTGTCTTCTTAGGGAGATACATGCTACCACAGAACAGTGCCCCGCCGGGCGTGCAGAGTAACTGCGCTGGGCACCATTTTATCATTTAGAAAGGAATTCCCACCTATCCTGCTCTCCATCCCCTAGGGCTGTTCTTTTATTCTAGCTAAATGTGAGCCACTAGTCTTTGGTCCACAGCAAGCCGAGGAAAGGAAGTTTGTTCTATACCGAGCACAGCATGCAGGAGGTGCGAACGCATTAGTAACAGGGTCACCCTTAAACCCAGACACCTGATCCCTTATCGCCGAGCTTCCCACGCGGAAATTCTCTCACTGACGGATTTAAAAGCAGGCCGGCATTAACCAAAACTGGCTTTTTTCACCGCTGCTGTGGAGTCATTTAACACTCGATTTAAGGGTATTTAAGGCTCAACGTAAAATGCAGCCGGCGCCGGTTCGCAAGGCCGTAACGGCGGCCCGCGTGGTGCGCGTTCCCGGGGGAACGGTGTCCGGCGCCGGCGCCGGTGGCTGCTAAGCAATGCGGCCCGCGGCCGGGCTGCAGGCCGAGAGCTCAAGGTCTGTCCTGACCGGCTCGTCTCTGCGGCCGTGCCTTTTGCTTTCCCAGGGTCAGTACTGTGACACGTGCGACAGAGCAGACAGCAACAGAGCCCACCCGATCACCAACGCCATCGACGGCACCGAGAGGTGGTGGCAAAGCCCGCCGTTGTCACGGAGCGCAGAGTACAACCAGGTCAACGTCACCCTCGATCTGGGACAGGTACGCCCCTCCCGCTATCCGTCTTTCTCTCTCTCGCTTTCTCTTTCACTCTCACTCGCTCTCTATCTCATTCTATCTGCTCCCCTCTATTGTGTGAAGGTCTTAATAAAACATAAAGACAGCGCTACCCGATACTACGGTTCCACTCCCACACGCGTTTGGAGCGCGTTCAACTTCACGACGGGTGGATCTCGATTTAAACCTGATCCACTTCGCCTTCCACAAATGCATCTATCGCCGCGACGGATTTCAAACGCCTTTTGCGCATGTTTTCCCGGAGTCTTCCGGGGCGAACTATTAGCAAACTGCACCTGTCAGCGGAGGCCATGGCTCTCTGTCCCGGATTCTCCCACACATCCTCGTTCCCAACATGCCTGGCCGCCTCAGCGTGGCGGCCAATATGAGGTCGCAGGAAGCGTGAGGGAGTGAGGCAGAGAGGCAGAGGGAGTCTGTCTCGCCCCGTCTCTGAGTGGGAGCCGGGACCTGTGTCTGGAACGGTGTGTTAGGTTCTTTCATGGTTTTTTTCATTGTGGGTTAAACCAGCTTGTCAGAGTGGAGCAGGGGTATTAGAGAGAGAGAGAGATGAAGGCAGAGAGGAGGGGCGGAGGGGGAGAGAAGAATCCATATACAAGTGAATCATGTTTCCTTCTAGAACGTAATTTCCAGGTAGTTTTTGTCAGTCTGTCAGACTGGAATTCAAGTGTGGAGTAGGTTGGGGCCAGCGTGTACGCAGTCGTCCGTTTGTGTAACCGTGCGACTGGCACGAGTGTGTTAAGTGTGTGTGTGTGTGTGTGTGTGTGTGTGTGTGTGTGTGTGCGCGCGGAGGACTGGCAGCGAGGTCCTCCTGACCCTTGGAGCGGGAGAATGAGATCGGAATGCTAGTTAACCTGATCTCTGTCTCAACCTGCTCTGGGAGCCAGCCAGAATTACCCCCTCACACACTCTCTCCCCCCTCATACCCCGTCTTCCGCCTAAACCACCCTGCACGCCGGTCCGCCGGCCCACCATGCCTGCTGTACTGAGAGAAGGGAGTGGGACCCTGGTACCAGCGACACCAAGGTCACGGGCTCAGTTCACAGGTAGCGCGTGCACTGTGTTATGGGAAATACGAAAGCTGCTCTGGGGCCCCACCAAAATAGCCCCCTCACCTCCACGGGGTCCCCGAGCGAATCAAAAGTAAAATGCCCTTATTTGGCTAGGCTCTCGGCTCAGATTAAACGACCTTCCCGCAGAGCCGCACTGCACATTTAACTGTTAAGCATTTCAGTGCAGTTTTATTACTTTTCATTCTTAATTTACTCTTTAAATTATTATTTATATGTTTCATTTGATTTTATGCACTTTACATATATTTTATTAATCATATTTAAATTCTGCATTTACCTCTTTAATCGTTTTTTAAAAATGAACTTGAATTCATTTTAACTTTTAACTTTTGTCTTTATTTTTGACGTTTTGGTGAAGGATGAGCTTTAATACTCTTGTATATCCTATGCGAGGCCCCAAGAACTAAACTTTCTTGTATACCCCTCCTACCCCAAGAACTAAACATAATTCTTAAGCACGCGATGACTGGAATGAACAGACTGTCCCTGAGGAATGTCTCACCCCTGCTGTGTGCGCTAAGATGGCCTTTATCTTAGGAGCTTCTCTATGTCGCTCTTCTCCTTGCGGTTTACCCAGAGGTGGACCATTCCTTTCGTCACATCACGGGAAGGGTCAAAAGGCCCAGAACGCCAAACGGAACGGTGGCATCACCGGAAGCCGTACTTAGCCTGCAGTGCTTCAGCCCGAGGAAAGACAGGATGGAGGGTTTTTTTGTTTCGTTTTTAAGAAGTTGGTATTAAACTGCATATCTAACCTAACTGCTGCGGATCAAATGGCTGCCTGCCAGCGGTTCCGTTCACGGTCGTGGTCAGGTCGACCCAGCACCTCGGGCCCAGGGAACGTGCGCAGCGTTCGAACAAGTGAGGAGAGCAGATGCATTACTGCACATGGAAAGCCAGGAACACTGGCTGGTGAGATTGGAATCTCGCCCTCCTCTCCCTGTCCCGCACGGGCACGTCGTCCCGCGCAAGCACAGCCCGGTTTTACTAAATGTCAGAAGGGCCCGAATTAGACGCCTGCGTTCTTTAAGAAGGGAAGACTCGGGACATTTTCCGCACGGCCTTTTACTGTGCATGGTCAAAGATGGTGCTGTTGGCAATAAGAGTGCGTGTGTGTGTGTGTGTGTGTGTGTGTGTGTGTGCACCCAGCAACCCAAATCGTAACTAAAGTGCCCCATTGTGTGCCATGTGCAGAGACAGGCATGGTGCCAGCCACGAGAACTGTAAAGAGCCTACAGTTTCCTTCTCTCTCTCTCTTTCTCTCTCTCTCTCTATTTTCCCCATCACTCTCTCTCCCCATCTCTCTGTCCCTCTCTCTCTCTCTCGCTCTCTCTCTCTCTCTCTTATTCGATAGCGCTCTCGTCCAGTGCTGACTAGGATCTGGGCCGCCCTGGAAGGCCGGCCAGAGCCTGGATCATGGACTCAGGGGCCCGGTGTGCTCACTCAGGGGCCCGGTGTGCTCACTCAGGGGCCTGTTGTGTTCGCTCCTTTTGTGTGTGTGTGTGCTGAGCAGTTTTAGTATTTATGCTCTGTAATATGTGCGCATGTTGTTTCAGTTGCTTATAACGCACATATATAAAGGGTCTGACATGCAGGGCTTTACTAGTCATCACAAAGTCTCGGCATAAACCCACAGTAATTGGTGTGTGCTGTCTGTGCACACTGAAGCGCACGTGTGTGTTGGTCCCTGTGCGCTGCATGCATGGATAACATAGTTTTCCGTAGCTGTCATCCTGCCCCAGGTGTACCACTGAGTGTATGGATTTGGGTGTGCGCACGTGGGTTCGGGTATGTGTATGTATTTGGGATTAGGAGCGTGGGTTCGGGTGTGTGTATGGGTTTGGGTGTGCGCGCAGGGGTTCAGGCATGTGTATGCGTTTGGGTGTGTTCGGGTGGGTGTGTATGTGTTTGGGAGGGCGTGCGTGGGTTCAGGTGTATGTGTATGGGTTTGGGTGTTTGTACGTGGGTTTGGGAGGGCGTGCATGGGTTTAGGTGTGTGTATGGGTTTAGGTGTTTGTACATGGGTTTGGGAGGGTGTGTATGCGTTTGGGTGAGTGTGTATGGGTTTAGGTGTGTGCGTGGGTTTGGGAGGGTGTGTGTGTGTAGGGGATTAGGTGCGTGTGTGTGTGGGTTTGGGAGGATCTGTATGGGTTTGGGTGTGTGTGTATAGGTTTAGGTGTTTGTATGTGTGGGTTTGGGAGGGTGTGTGTGTATGAGTGGGTTTAGGTGGGTGTGTGTGGGGGTTTTGGAGGGTGTGTGTGAGTTGGTTTAGGTGGGTGTGTGTGGATTTGGGAGGGTGTGTGTATGAGTGGGTTTAGGTGGGTGTGTGAGTGTGTTTAGGTGGGTGTGTGTGTGGGTTTAGGAGAGCGTGTGTGAGTGGGTTTAGGTGGGTATGTGTGGGTTTGGGAGGGTGTGGGTGTATGAGTGGGTTTAGGTGTGTGTGTGTGTGGTTTTGTGAGGGTGTGTGTGTAGGAGTTGGTTTAGATGGGTGTGTATGTGGGTTTGGGAGGGTGTGTGTGAGTGGGTTTAGGTGGGTATGTGTGGGTTTGGGAGGGTGTGTGTGTATGAGTGGGTTTAGGTGGGTGTGTGTGGGTTTGGGAGGGTGTGTGTGTATGAGTGGGTTTAGGTGGGTGTGTGTGGGTTTGGGAGGGTGTGTGTATGAGTGGGTTTAGGTGTGTGTGTGGGGGTTTGGGAGGGTGTGGGTGTGTGAGTGTGTTTAGGTGGGTGTGTGTGTGGGTTTAGGAGAGCGTGTGTGAGTGGGTTTAGGTGGGTATGTGTGGGTTTGGGAGGGTGTGTGTTTATGAGTGGGTTTAGGTGAGTGTGTGTGTGGTTTTGTGAGGGTGTGTGTGTAGGAGTTGGTTTAGATGGGTGTGTATGTGGGTTTGGGAGGGTGTGTGTGTATGAGTGGGTTTAGGTTGGTATGTGTGGGTTTGGGAGGGTGTGTGTGTATGAGTGGGTTTAGGTGGGTGTGTGTGGGTTTGGGAGGGTGTGTGTGTATGAGTGGGTTTAGGTGGGTGTGTGTGGGTTTGGGAGGGTGTGTGTGTATGAGTGGGTTTAGGTGTGTGTGTGTGGGTTTGGGAGGGTGTGTGTGTATGAGTGGGTTTAGGTGGGTGTGTGGGGGGGTTTGGGAGGGTGTGTGTGTATGAGTGGATTGTTTAGGTGGGTGTGTGTGGGGGTTTGGCTATATTCTGCTGCCACACTCTTTTTTTCTCGCTAGTCTTTTCATTTCAGGAGCTGATGGTGGTGAATCTCAGACTTTAAAATATAAACCTTTTTACAAGACAAGTCTGTTCTACTACTCCCCCTTCTCTGTTTAAACTGAAACTTGTCAAAGTGACACATACACACACCCACACACCTCTCTTCAAACTCTTCTCCTCTCTCTTTAATGGTGTTTACTGAACATGAAAATGGGACCTGTTAGCAGTATAGAGTGAATCTGAGAGACAGGAAGAGAGAGAGGGGGATGTGGCATGGGAAAGAGAGAGAGAGAGAGAGAGAGAGAGAGAGAGAGAGAGAGAGAGAGAGAGAGAGAGAGATTTGTTCCTGGAGAGCACGAGAGACACGATGGTGTCCACCATCTGCCTTTACTGATGTGTGTGTGTGTTCCGTGGAGAACCTCAGTGAGTTTGGGAGTGCCTATCCCACAATGCCTCTTCCTCGCTCCAGTGATGGTTCACAATCTGAACATTTTACTGCTGCACTGACCCTCGCTCTCCCTGGGCTGCGGTTTTAAACACCCGACCCGTGCGTTTCCTGTGATCACCTACACACTGTGGACCCCCACCGCCCCGAGAGGGAGTCTGTGTGTACTAACTTAATCTCTTCAGTAGAGTTTCTGCTACATATCTGTGGAATGCTGATGGTTAAAATATGATAACTGTAAGGGTGATATTTCAGTAACGTATTAACCCTTAGAGAAAAAGTTAGGCCAGTGTGAGTGAATCAGTAATCCAAACACAAGGTGATCTGTAAAACATTCTGGCCGATCTGTTTTTTTTTTTTGGGGGGGGGGGGGGGGGGTTACAGACTTTAAAACCTGCTAAAGTTTACCACTGATGTGAGCAGGAGGGGTTGCGTCTTCGTGCGTGAGAGGGTCCTTGCAGACCAGAGGGTCGGATCGCACACTGACATCTGTTCAGCATCAGCCTTGAGGAGCAGAGAGAAACCTCTCGCTGCTTTGAGTCTGCCGCTGCTCTGAGATCAGCAGTCATTCTTCACTTTTTTAACCAGTGTCCGCGCTTAGCTTTGGCAGGAGGTCGAGCAATGTCACAGTTGGTTCAGTCAATCGTTCCCGCGGAAACACACTCAGGATAAATAACCGGGACCTCCAGCCACTTCCAGCCGATTGTTTGCGCCCGACATTGACCCCCTGGCTAGATCAGCGCATGCAGTTATTGAGTGTGAACTTGTTGTAGTTCCTAGGCATCCTTTCATATTTCATGTTTCTGCATGCCATTATTACAAATTAGAGGGTTTTTTTTCCACACTGTGTGCAGTGGTGGGTGGTCTGTATGATGCACTCTGTAGCATGTGCACCTACTGTGTGGGGTGTTAAACTCAGTGCGTGTGCTCACTCTTAACTAAATCTGTGTGTGTGTGTGTGTGTGTGTGTGCGCGCGCTCACTGTTAACTAAATCTCAGTGTGTGTGCTGATGGTTCCAGTGTCACAACCCTGCATGCCTTCCGCCTGCTTCTCTGAAAATCATTGACATGCGTTTTCCCTTTGACCTTTGCCCTTCCTCATCTCGGTCACATGTCCATGGCACACCACAGGTCCCAATGCCTCTTATCCCTCACGATCGTCCCAGTGTATTCTCTCCCCTCCCCCCCCCGGAATTCTAAGCGAGGAGAAACCAGTAGCCCTCAATCACTTCTCCTCGTGTCCACTGGCCTTTAACATGCTCCCCTTATCTCATTTATGGCTCGGGCTGCTGGCGGGTGGCTCAGCCTCTCTTCCACTCCCTCTCGCAGAGATCGGAGTGGCCAGGGCATCGGAGGTTCAAGGCGAGGGAGAGACACATCGAATGAGGTTGGGTGGAGGGAGTTCCGACAGCTAGAGGGCAGTCCGGCGGAGGAAATGCACGACGCCGGAGAAGTAAACGAGCAAACGATCCAGCTGTTCCATGGAGCGATCGAGCGCGTATGCTTCGTGCTCGGCTTGGCGGTGCTGGCACTACGTCGGACTTTTTCTTCTGGAAGATCGTGTCTGAATATGTCTCTTACATGGCTTCCTTTTGGGTTGTTGCTCATTTTTAAACCACGCAGCACGAACGTGGTGTGTTTGGTCGTGGTGTCTCGCCCCAATAGCACAGGAATGAGAGGGCAGAGAACAGTTGACTAACCTCCTGTCAGAACACCTCAGAATAAGAGGTTTGACCAAAACAAGTAGTGTGTGTGTGTGTGTGTGTGTGTGTGTGTGTGTGTGTGTGTGTGTGTGTGTTGAGGAGGGGCATTTAACAGAATGCAGAGCGCTTCAATGTGCCTGCTGCATGTTGAGACCTGCTTTTTAGTACCTATAAAATCCCACAGCACACTAGGAGAACAAACCCGTTACTCAACCCACCCATCTACCCCTCACCATGCTGTGTGTGTGTGTGTGTGTTTAAGTGTGTGTGTGGGCTCTAAATCAAAGAGCAGCCTCATGGCTTTTCAATGGTTGTGTACACAGTGTCAGCAGCCTGAGCCTACTTATCTGGGCTCCGTTGGTGAGATAGTGTTCTGGTCACGTCTCAGGCCCGGGTGCTGTGCTCAGACACCCCTTACCGCCAATCAGAACATAGGGTGGCATTAGGCATGGCCGGTCTGCGACGGGCGAGCGCACGTTTCCGAACCGTCCGGCCTCCTGCCCAGAGAACCCCCTGTTCCTACTATTTTAGGAATGAGTCTTTCCGTGCACGTATTTGAATTAGGATATGACAGGCTGTCCGTGTCCGTATCTCACCCTGGCCTGGATTTTTAGAGGTTACGAGAACATTGATAAGAGCCTGAGCCGGCATTCGCAGTAGCTGGTCCTTTGTTCTGACTAACCGTGACGTTCCGACAAAGCCTCGTTTCCAGCCTCCTGGCATGACCCCGCGCACGTTTGCATGAACGTCTTAACGACACGTCTGGTGCACGTTCGATTCTGATTAGCCCTCCATCTGTTCTGCCACAGCTTGCGGAGTTGCATGCAGGGAGCCTTTTCCCGAGAATCCTGCCCTTTGAATGGGAAAGTGTTACCAAGGCAGGCTAATAATAGAATGTAAACGTGCTCCGTGCGGAGACAACAGCTTCCTGTGACGTTCCGGGCAAGCTCTGCCTGGATCACAGTCTGAGCCTCTGGAGGTCCCGTGCCCCCTGGCCAAAACACGGCACTATGAATAGGCCCTTTGACTCGTGAGTCAGAGCCCACGAGGGCCTTCAGCGCACGTGATGATGGCATCGGCAGGGAGGGAGTACCGGTGACGGACTCACAAAGACAATGTAGGCGACGTTTTAAAAACGGCTGCTTACAAAAGACTTCCTCCTTTGCTCCTGGATTTCTCTCTCTCTCTCTCTCTCTCTCTCTCTCTCTCTCTCTCTCTCTCTCTCTCTCTCTCTCTCTCTCTGTCCGTGTCTCTCTGTGTGCACCGTATCTTTTGCCGCATGCCTAAAGCCCCATGTCCTCGGGCCCACAAAGCGCCGGGCGTGTTAATGACAGAGCAAATGTTTGCGTTTGCGCTACCTGCCAATCCCAGTGTCCCTCGGTCCCATTCGCCCTCTCTGTAGGCCGTCTGTAGGAGGGCTGGCTGGGTGGGGTTGGGGGTCCCTTCCTCCCTTTGCCCTGAAGCAGGATGCGATGTGGCTCACCCCCACCCAAACACCCACAGCTTTCTGACACGTGCTCCAGAAGTAAAGGGTGTTAAAAATAGTCCTCAGATCCTACAGGAGGCCAAGGGCTTACAAAGTGCCGCTTGGCTTGCTTTCAGTCGACCTTAAAATTCCATTGGCCTCAGTGTTACAGCTAACAAACATAATTGCCCTCAGTGCTACTTGGACTCTCGCACATTTGGCACCAAGGGCGAGATTTAACCCTGACTAAATGCGTTTCAGTCACTATTAAGGGACTGTTATACGGGTTCATCTACAACTGTCTGCTGGCAGTTAATGAGTAGGTCTTTCGGAGATTAATGACTTACTAGAATCCCAAGGAAAAACACCATGTGCGAGACTTCTGTCAAGTTTAAACACGGCATGCACCGCGGATACCATGTAGCCAGGGTGAATTATTCCTGGACCGTCTTTTGCTGAGTCCTGATTGTTTATTTCCTCTAACATGAGGGGAGGCGCTCAGGCGAGACTTCAGAACCCTGGACACTGGGGTCAGAGGTCAGCACGTCGTATCCTCTACACAGGGACGGAGGCAGTCAGCCCATCGGTGCCTGGTATCGCACACTGGGATTTTAGCAGCCTATGGCACTGTCAGGAATTACACACACACACACACACACACACACTCACAGTATGGCTCCAGTAAATTGTCACGCCACACAGCCCTTCAGATTAACCACCACCTCAGACGGAACATGCGGGTCTTTGGCACCCACCCTCCTCACTCTAACAGTTCACTCAGCAGCACAAGTTTTGTCTTGCTTTGGAGAGGTTTTCCACACCAGGTGAGAGAGGGAAACTCGCTCAGAGACACTTGGAGGGTCGGCCTCGTCAGAGACGGCTGAGCAGCCTGCAGTGTGGTCCCTGCGGACACCCTGTGGAAAAGATGGGGGAAACGCGGGTTCTCTTAAGCGAACCCCCTAAAAGAAAACCGCCTGATTGCGGGACGTGTTTTATGGCCACGGTCCAGCTGTCGGCCAGAAGGCGCGTGACGCCCAGGTCTGGCATGCCACGTCCGCCCGGTGATAGAAACATTGGGTTACGCGTGTCTGAACCTGTCGGAGGGGTGATGGGGTTTTGTATCAGAGCAAAAGAACGACACCTGTTTACCGGTCTTCTCTCTCTCTCTCTCTCTCTCTCTCTCTTTTCTTCTGCCTCCCACTCTTTCATCCTTTCCTTGCTCTCTTGTCTGTCTCCTCCTTGCCTGGTTGTCCTCCGAGGCATGGAGACTCATCCCTGCACGGCGTGGATATCCTGCGGCCGCAGGTGGTTTATCGCGCCGGGATTCACGAGGTTTGCGGAGGCTCTTGGCTGCGGCAACCACCTCTACACACACACACAGACGCACGCACGGTTAGAAAGCTGTCGGGGGAGACAGAGATAAGACACTACATCAGGGATCTCTAATTAGAAGAGTCTGGACAGCATCTGGAGCACAGGCAGAGACGCGGGGGAGGGGGGGTTAGTAGAGACAGGAGAGGCAACCCATGGGCGCATCCCAGAATGCATCCCTGCTGCAGGCGCTGTGTGCGTAGCTGTAATGAGGGCTCGTGTGCAGGGTGACACGGGACGGGCCGGAGAGACAGGTGGGAAGGGGGCGGGGTCGGCCGAGGTTAGGAGGGCCTTCTGCGCAGATGACTGAGGTTTTTTAAGCCATGGCGCTAATTCCTCAGGAATTCCCAAGTCCCTCCACTTAGGACCCCTCTCCGCAGACCCACAACGCACACACACTCCCGAGCTCGCAGCCGCTCTCCAGGAAGCGGAGCGTGACTGAACACGTCCCTGGCCCTGGCCCCGGCCCCCAGTTCCTGAGGACTGACAGACCCTCCCAACACACCCCACACCCCCATCCACCCCGTAAACCGCAAGACCTCTGCTCCCGAGGCAGCCCGCCCAACACACAAGGCTCCGGGCGGTTGGAGCGTGGCGTCCCACCGAGTGCTGTGTGAGTCTTTAAGATGAAACACTGTGCCGCTCTTCATCATCGCAATGCGTCCAAGGTTGGACAGTGAGCACATGGTGTCCTGGTTCATATCGGTAATGATGAAAGGAAGCCTTGGAGATGTTACAAGGCTCGAATGTGGGGGGGCAACCCACAGCCCCGGCTCCCTTTTGATGTGTGCGTGCGTGCGTGTGTGTGTGTGTTCCTCTAACCTCTCTCTTTATCTTTTCCCAAGTCTCTCTCATCTTTTCCTCTTAAGACGTCTTCCTGTGTGTCTTTCGCTTGATGGCTGTATGTTTTTGTGTGTTGTGTGTTTATGGTCTACACTCCTTTGCTGGGTTTTTTTTTTGGAAGTTTGCATTCAAGTCACGTCTTGTTCAGGGGTCTTGCGCTACAGGTACTGTGCAGTGACACTCCTCTCTCCAGTGTAGGCTGTGGGCTTTTATTTTGTCAATTCTTTTGTTGTTGTTAACCCATAATTAGATGTTGTGGTGGAGATGACACATTGCAGTGCAGACATTCCAGGTCCATTCCAAGACGGAATTAGAGGGACTCGGGGTGAAACGTCTTCGCGTCCTGCTGTCCGAGCCTCATGCGTTACGGTACAGGGCAACACAGATGACCGCCGAGCGTTTCCGCGGTGAAGTGGCTCGGATCACCGTGGGTTCTGGAGTCACAGGGCACAATCCGGACACGCAGCTCGACCGGCTGGGTGTTTACATACACTCCCTTGTCCATGTCTGAAACCCAGTAAATGTGACATTCGCTGGGATTTCTGGAATGGTGCTCTGATCTTGCAGCAGGAGTCCAAGAACCTACCTGAGGGGTTTTCCCCAGATGAGATGTTTTCTGGCGTTGTGGGTGCAACAGCTGCTTTTCTGCCCCACCATATCTGGATTTGCCCACCCTCTCCTACACCCTAGTGTGTTATCAGTGCTACCACCATGCCAAGGGCACGGGGGGGCTTCACGGCATGTGCCCCCCTCCCCCCCCACCCCAGAGCGTGCGTACTGATATCAACAGCTGCGGTGAGGCTGCCCATTTTCCGAGGAAATCCTCCCTCGTCCTCTGCACAAGGCAGCCTATTATTCCCACACACGGAAGTGTCAGAGAGTCTGCTGCGGATTCACTCCCAGCATTCCTTTCAGAGTCCCCACGGGACCCAAAGCACACACACATACACACACAGAGGGAGCTCCACCTGGACAGAGGCACAGACGCGCCTCCTGCGCCGACATCTTCTCTCTTAACGACATGGTCTGCTCCTTTAAAGGCCCTACTGTCCTTACTGTGTATGTGTTTGTGTGCGTGCATGCGTGTGTGTCTTTCACCCCATGTCCTTTTGCCTTGTAGTCATGGTTTTTTCAGGTGCCGGCCACTAGCCACGTTCCCAGATCCGTGTCCCCGAGGGCTGCGCCTGTCCCCGCTTATTTCCATGCTAACTTCAGGAATGCACAAAGCCAAAAGAGGAATTTGTGCAATCATTAAGCCAGGACCAGAGTAACCAGACTGGGAATGTGCCGCATGCAGATCCCAGAGCGCCGTGGTCCAGGGAAAGGGGCGAGTCCGCTTCAGTTTGGGTTCGGAGCCACCCATGTCCTGTCTTGGACGGCGTTCCCGAAAGCGCATAACCCTGCCTTAGCCCATCTTTTTGAATTCGATGGAAAGAAAGCATTCGGAATGCACTAATAAAAGGCTGGAGCAGAAAAGGTCGTTTCACACGCAGTTACGAGCTCAGTCGAGAATCCACACACACACACACACACACACACAAATCCCACCTGCTGATATGAACTGTGGTGTGTGTGCTGTGTCAGAGGGGAGATGGAGGAGTGAATGCATGAATGGGGAGGAGGGGTTTCTCCTCTCAGCTTTGAAGTATTCCTGCCCTTGAGTGACTGACGGATCACATTCCCTTTACTTCTCCTCACTTCAGTCATTCCTTCATTGCTTGTGAAGTTCAGTCATGGAATGGTTTAGCTCTTGGCATGTGAAGCAAAAGCAATTTGACCCAAACGCTCACACCTGATCCCACCTGCCTGCTGAAAGAAACAGTCCGATAGAAACCCTTCTCCTTAAATCTCCGTTTTTTTTCCCCGTCCTTTGTCTTAGATTCTTGGAATTCCATTGGCACCAGTGAAGTGTAGCCTTCTATCATGTCATGCCACGATACTGAGCTGAGTGTTAGTGTGTGTGTGTGCTTGTGCATGCACATGCGTCTGTGTGCATGTGTTGCTGTTTTCTGTCTAAATTGGACTTGGTCAAGGGCAGCATAGAAATTCCCAAATTCCCAAATCCCCATATTCCCCAGTCTCCAGAGACATCGCACACCTGCTGAGGGTGACATCTCCGTATCTGCAGTGGGCCTCTCACTGAGGGTGACAGCTCCGTATCTGAGCCTCCCGCTGGCTGTTCGCCGCTCGCTTTCCTCCTGTGGCAGCAGCGGCGTTCCTAAGCCGCATTCCTGCTGCTATCTCCCTCCTGGCTCCCATAACACAGCACCCTGTGTTCTCACGGGAACCACCGTGGCCCATGGCTGTGCCGTCCAGCCAACAGACGCGCGGTCGCTTTTTTTGTAGGTGTGTGATTATCGTGCGTAGTGTGTGTCTCCACGTTCTGCCGACAGCCCCGATCCCCGCAGGAACCTGCCTGCCGAGAAAATTAAGATGAATTCATGATCGCGATATAAAGGAATGGTTGTGAAAACATCTACAGAGCGTATTAGTGTATTATCTCAGTGGCATCATCTCCCTCTGGGCAGATTAGGCCTCAATGCAACTATGTCCCTCTCCTTCCACGCTGATTTTTTTAAGCAGTGGTGATGACATCGTAGTATTCCCTCAACCCATCTCCCCACATCTCCCATAAACACATCCCCAAAGCCTCACCATCCAAGCCCACCTCCTCTGTAGCCAGAAGCAGGACTTTTTCAGCAAGCAAAAACACCTCTGCGGACAAGCTCAGGAGCATAGCCGAAAATGAATGACGGACACTCACAGCCTCCCTGGGACTGAGAAGGAAAATGGCAGAATTATGGCGATTCATCTCAACAGTGTCAATTATAATCAATTTCTCCCAAAGGGAGTTTAATCCTCCTGCCAACATCGTTACGTTTCTGGCCTGGGACGGCCATCTGACATCGGTTTAACGCCCCGCCTCCCACACCTTTTGGCATAGCCATTTTGATCATGTCATCCCGGGAGAACATCTGTTAGCCACTTTGAGTGCGTGAGCTCATCCTGCGGAATGTGCGAGTGATCACGCAAGCACAGGCGCGCCCATCGCCACGTGCCTGCTTGCCCCACTGTGCCTGTGCTCATTGACTGAAATCTAGAGCAGAGCCCTAGAGCACAACCTAGAGCAGACCCCTAGAGCAGACCCTAGAGCACAACCTAGAGCAGAGCCCAGAGCACAACCTAGAGCAGGCCCCTAGAGCAGACCCCAGAGCAGACCCTAGAGCACAACCTAGAGCAGACCCCAGAGCACAACCTAGAGCAGACCCTAGAGCACAACCTAGAGCAGACCCTAGAGCACAACCTAGAGCAGACCCATCCAACTCCATTTGTGCACATTGGCCTCGATGTGACATGAAAGAAGAATGTGTTTTTATATGGACCTGGTGAGAGCGGAGTCAGAGTACCACTGCAGTACCTCCCCACTGCAGTACCTCCCCACTGCAGTACCTCCCCACTCCAGTACCTCCCCACACAGTTCCTCCCCACTGCAGTACCTCCTCACTGCAGTACCTCCCCACTGCAGTACCTCACCACACAGTACCTCCCCACTACAGTACCTCCCCACTACAGTACCTCCCCACACAGTACCTCCCCACTCCAGTACCTCCCCACACAGTTCCTCCCCACTGCAGTACCTCCCCACTGCAGTACCTCCCCACTGCAGTACCTCACCACACAGTACCTCCCCACTACAGTACCTCCCCACACAGTTCCTCCCCACTGCAGTACCTCCCCACTACAGTACCTCACCACACAGTTCCTCACCACTAGACTCTGTGTGTTTGTTTCTGATGCTTCTTCTGTAGTGCGTCTCTGCGCTTGTCTGTAAAACACTGGTGTGATTTCTGCCCCCCCCCCCCCAGCTCTTCCACGTGGCCTATGTGCTTGTCAAGTTCGCCAACTCTCCGCGGCCCGACCTGTGGGTTCTGGAGCACTCCATCGACTTTGGGAAGACCTACCAACCCTGGCAGTTCTTCGCCTGTGAGTACGCCAGCACTCGGCACCATGGGGGGAGCTCGTGCGCTTGGTGTGTGTGTGTGTGGGGGGGGGGGGGGTTGACCTTCCTGCATCACCACACTGCCTGGAACAGCTCTGGGATGCCAGCGACGAACGGGGAACGCTGGCGTGGTGTGGTGGATTCATGGGGGAAAAAGACAGATGATTGAGAAAGATCAGGTTATGGTTGGTTGAGTCAGTGGTGCGCGTTCTGAAACAAACACACACACACACACACACACACACACACTGGATTGCCAGACAAGGCTGTCAGAAATGTAAGTGGCAAAACAATCCTGGCCATGCAGTAGAGAAGGAGGGGAAAACATCCACAATAGTTGTTCTCTGCCTGACTGGCTGGCTGGCTGATTGGCTCACTGGCTGACTGGCTGGCATTTCATGTGCTGCCATTATCACCGCACTGAAACATAATATTCTGTTGTTGGGCAAAACTCGCATTCCTCAGGCCCACAGGCACCATGGAAACGCCACACAAAACACAAAGCATCTGAATATGGCTGAGGTAGAGTCTGGTGGAGGGATGCGGGGAGGGGCGTAAGAGAGGTGAGGTGACGAGGACAAGACGAGTTTGTACTGAGGAGTTCAAACTGTGTGTGTGTGTGTACTGTGTCTATAGCTATTCATATTTTTAATAAAGGTTATTTTTTTTAAAAAAAAGAAAGAAAACTATGTTCAATTTGCCAAAGTGTATGCCTTTTTTTTTTTTAAATCAAGGTCTAGAATTTAGCCTTTTGTGGCCTGTTATTGAAAACGCCATTGTGAAGAGAACCTGTGTAGGCATCTGTCTTTTACTCAGGATAGCACAAGCCAGGATGGAGATTACACGTTACACACTGTTCCTAAATCAGGCTTTCTCTCCTCTCCCTCATGTTCTGGTTGCACCAAAATAGTTTAAGAACTTGCATTCAGTCGAAAGGGCTTTTTTCCCCTATTGTCCTTTAGTAGTTGAAGTCATCCTTAACATGTATTAACGTAAATTTTAGGATTGGACTTCTGGGTTTTTTTCACTCTCTTCTGAATGCCTCCGCAGCAAGAAACACGCGTTATGTCCGGCTGTCTGCCGTGTGTCCACAGCCTCCAAGAGAGACTGCATCGAGCGGTTTGGCCAGAGGACCATCGAGCGCATCAACCATGACGATGACATCATCTGCTCGACAGAGTACTCACGAATAGTTCCTCTGGAAAACGGAGAGGTAGCGATTCTTTCCGACACTGGATGTCGACTTTTGGGATCAGTGGTCTGGATATTTTCATCGCAGTGTGTGACCGTGCGTGCGTGCGTGTGTGTCCCGCGCGTTCCTTCCTCCCGACAGATCGTGGTGTCCCTGGTGAACGGCCGACCCGGAGCCATGAACTTCTCGTACTCGCCCGTGCTGAGGGAGTTCACCAAGGCCACCAACATCCGCTTGCGCTTTCTACGTACCAACACCCTGCTGGGCCACTTGATGGGAAAAGCCCTGAGAGACCCCACCGTGACCCGCCGGGTGAGACGCAACACGTTACGCCCCCGCACCGCCCCCACGCCTCGTCGGCCTTAGCAGCTCCCCCAAAACACGAGTCTCCGAGCCAAACTGTGACCTCATGGGAACACGAGTGAGATCCTATACTGTCGTCTCACAAACGTGAGGGGACGGTGTCTCCGTGCTGACCTGGCCTCTGCTGTTTGTCCCACAGTATTACTATAGCATCAAAGACATCAGCATCGGGGGGAGGTGTGTGTGCAACGGCCATGCAGAAGCCTGCAACGCCCAGGATCCCAGTGACCCCTACAAGTAAGGGCCCTCTTCAC
Source organism: Electrophorus electricus (assembly GCF_041902795.1). NCBI lineage: Eukaryota > Metazoa > Chordata > Actinopteri > Gymnotiformes > Gymnotidae > Electrophorus > Electrophorus electricus. The sequence goes on along the minus strand of NC_137520.1, from coordinate 6,713,465 downwards.
TCTTCAACACCTCTCACACTCGCACGAGTAACGAGGAAAATCTCTTCAATCTAAACACTTTTCTTTATATAATACAACAATAATACAAATATAATACAATAAATATTAAAAAGTTCTTTTGTTTGAATGTATCCAGTTTTTAAATGCCCATAACCTTATATAACGTTTTATATAACTTTAACTAAACATTTTTGCTTGTGTTTTTAAGGATTCACTGTAGGTCTATGGTTATTATGTTGTGTTGTCTAATGTTAGCGATTTATTAAAACTGCTTTCAGTTAAAATAGGGCTGACAGTAACTACTAGGGATCTCCAGAATGATTACGCCCAGGTTACAGCATTGCCTCATTTCTGCGTGATTTAAGTGTGACAAACACTACTCAGGAATGCACCCAGGTTTTTAAAAGTTTGCATTCCTCCGATTCACGATTACACAACGCGGGAGAAAAGCATTCCAGCAGATCGAATTAAGCCTGAGTGTGTCTGAGAAAGAAATGTTTAGCCTACAGGTGGTAAACAATATTGTTTACTATGAGCTGTGAGTGTATGGTGTTGAAATATGCAGGATATGTGTCTGCGTGTGTTTGTGTGAGTGCGTGCGTGTGTGTGTGTGTATCCAACTCTCTCCCTGTACCAGGTTAAGCCTCCCTGTCTGGGACTACTGTGTACTCTCTTAGAGACTTCCAGCTGTCTTAAGTTATCTTCTGTTGGCATGTTCATGTTTTGAGAGCAAACTGTGTACATTCTCCTCAAATTTCACACACACACACACACACACACACACACACACACAAGCACACATTTAATGCATGGGATTAACACACTGGACGAGACGTAAATACAAAGTACGTGAGGTAATTAATTCCCCCATATTCTGTTACGTTCGCAGTAGATATAGGAATATGTTAGAGTCCTGCACTCTGTTCTGCCATGATCCTTATCGCAATTGTGTGTGTGTGTGTGTATATGTGAGGAGAGTGTAATGATAATTGTGTAGGGACATTCTTCCTGGCTGAGCTTCTGCAGGTGTGTGGATTTACAGCTGTGCATATCGGGGACAGCACAGTTCAGACATTCATAAATCCCCAGCTGACGACATGCCCCCCCCCCCCTGCCGGGGACCTGTCCGGACAGTGTTCCTTAGGACCGGCAGGGAAGTGCAGCATTTGGAAAATATGAGGTCACACATGTATCAGTGTCTCAGAGTAAAAGGCCTGACTCATCACGTGTGTCAGTGTCTCAGAGTAAAAGGCCTGACTCATCACGTGTGTCAGTGTCTCAGAGTAAAAGGCCTGACTCATCACGTGTGACAGTGTCTCAGAGTAAAAGGCCTGACTCATCACGTGTGACAGTGTCTCAGAGTAAAAGGCCTGACTCATCACGTGTGACAGTGTCTCAGAGTAAAAGGCCTGACTCATCACGTGTGACAGTGTCTCAGAGTAAAAGGCCTGACTCGTCACGTGTGACAGTGTCTCAGAGTATCAGGCCTGACTCGTCACGTGTGACAGTGTCTCAGAGTAAAAGGCCTGACTCGTCACGTGTATCAGTGTCTCAGAGTAAAAGGCCTGACTCGTCACGTGTATCAGTGTCTCAGAGTAAAAGGCCTGACTCGTCACGTGTGACAGTGTCTCAGAGTATCAGGCCTGACTTGTCACGTGTGACGGTGTCTCAGAGTATCAGGCCTGACTCGTCACGTGTGACGGTGTCTCAGAGTATCAGGCCTGACTCGTCACGTGTGACGGTGTCTCAGAGTAAAAGGCCGGACTCGTCACGTGTGACAGTGTCTCAGAGTATCAGGCTTGATCATGTACCAGTAAAAGGCCTCCCAGTCATCTCGATTTGAACAGCAGTGGAAAAAAACTCTTCTCTCATAAACAATACATACGATGAAATGATAAATGCAGAAATGGCTGAAAGTCTTCACAGTAGCAGCAATCTGTTATTAACGTTTATAAAACGGGGCGCACTAATCTCTCCAGACCTGAGCAGGTGGCACTTGTAGACCGACAGGTGTTGTCTTTAAGAGTTTGTTGAGTCTGAGTACATTTTCCTGGCTCTGGCCAGGACTCTGCCAGTCTCGCTAGCCTCCTGACAGGCGCTCTGTTGCTGCGGAGGGCCGTACCAGGGATTCCTGCCCCTCTAGGTGCAGGCATGCGAGACCACGAGCTGCTGGAGGATCGTGGGATGCACTCCAATGATCTGGAGTTATTAAACCCCAGGGGCCTTCAGTAGATTATGTATTGACTGACCTGAAGCAGATGTTTTGAGGATGGTGTGTGTGTGCGTGCATGTGCATGTTTGTGTGTGTGTGTGTGTGTCTGTGTGTTGGTCTGAATTAGAGTCCAAATTACTGAGTGCCTGAATGAGAGTGAGTGAATGTGTGGCAGAGGCCAGTTGTTCATCCTGAAATCCAGATTATCCAGGATTATTATTAACCAGATTAACCAGATTATCCAGGGTTATTATTAAGATTATTAAGATTAAGGGTTATAAGGTAAAACTTTTCCTAGGTAAGAAAAGTCTAAGACTAAAATGTAACTTGTGCAGCTATGAATTAGCGAGACACTTAGGGCCGGTGCGGTGTCGGAGTAGGGACCATGTCCGAGCAAAGGAAGCAGATGTAGGGAAAAGAATGCAATTTCCTCCCTTCCCACAATGCACCTGTTTGCCCTCCAGGTTCCTGCAGCACAGAGAGCAGAGAGTGTGGGGTAATTCACAGTACCAGAGTTGAAGTCTGTGTCTGCTCTAGGCCAACCCCGAGCTGACAGTTTACTGACACGCTTTAGGCCTAGAGGAATTTTAAGGGAATTTAAGGGTTAATCGATTCCAAATGAAACAGTTCGGATTGATTAGATTGGACTGAATTCCGTCTGCGTGTTTGAATGAAGCATGCGTCTGTGTGCATGATCGATAAGTGATTACACTGGAACTGACATTAAACAGACTTATTATATCTAAGGCCTGTGTGTGTGTGTGTGAGTGTGCGTGTGTGAGTGTGAGTGAGTGTGTGTGAGTGTGAGTGTGTGTGCGTGCGTGTGTGAGTGAGTGTGTGTGCGTGAGTGTGTGCATGAGTGCGTGTGCGTGTGTGTGTGCGTGCGTGTGTGTGTGTGAGTGTGCGTGAGTGTGTGTGTGAGTGTGAGTGCGTGCGTGCGTGTGAGTGAGTGCGTGCGTGCATGTGCGTGTGTGTGTGCGTGTGTGTGAGTGTGCGTGAGTGTGCGTGCGTGTGTGTGTGTGTGTGTGTGTGTGAGTGTGCACAAAAGAGGCTGCTTAATAACCTTGGCATAACAGTAAATGCGTAGGAGTGTGTGTATATTTGACTTAACAGCACGTCACTGCTGTAACAACAGTTTACAGGCAGGTGCGGTCCTCACATTCTTGTCCTGAGTGTTAGCCTGCGTTCATCACCCGGCTGTTGTTACAGGCCCGTCTGGAGTTGCATGATCCTCTGTGGTGTTTATTTTCACCAGCTTTTAAAAAAATACTATGCCAAAGCCGCATTCAAATGGCAAATGAGAACATTTGAAGAGACTTCTCTCTCTCTCTCTCTGTTCAAGCTCTCTCGGGGTCGCCGTAGGGTCAAGGACATACCGTCTCTGTTCTCCCACCCTGAGGGGAGCTGATTAGGGGAGAGAGAGAGAGGGAGAGAGAGAGAGAGAGGGAGAGAGAGAAGAGAGGCAGAGAGAGAGAGAGAGGGAGAGCGAGAGAGAGAGAGCGAGAGAGAGAGGGAGAGAGAGGAGGAGGGAGAGGGAGAGAGAGGAGAGAGAGAGGAGAGGGAGAGAGAGAGAGGGAGAGAGAGAGGGAGAGAGAGAGAGAGGGAGAGAGAGAGAGGGGAGAGAGAGAGAGAGAGAGAGAGAGAGAGAGAGGAAGAGAGAGAGGAGAGAGAGAGAGAGAGGAGAGGAGAGAGAGAGAGAGAGAGAGAGAGAGAGAGAGAGAGAGAGAGAGGGAGAGAGAGAGAGAGAGAGAGAGAGAGAGAGGTGTCGTAGATCAGTCATCTGTTTGCTCACACAGTGGTCCTCTACCCCACCCCACACTGTTCCAGGCTCCAGTGTGACTGCCAGCACAACACTTGCGGCCCGTCGTGTGACCGCTGTTGCCCTGGATTCAACCAGTTGCCGTGGCAACCGGCGACTACTTACAGCGCCAACGAGTGCGAACGTGAGTACACCCCCCCCCCCCCCCGCCCCCCCACGGAGACCGTCTTGTCCTGTCCTGGCGCTCCGTGCAGGACTGCTGAGCGGCTGGCGTTGGCGTCCGTTTCCAGTGTTGAAAGGAGTGGCGGCCTCGAGCTGTTCTGAGATCAGAGCGGTGTTATCTTAAGTAGGGTTTTAGTGCTGGACGGAGGTGCGGGAGGCCTGTCCCTGGGTCAGAGGGCGAGATAAGAGCCTGCAGACTATAGCAGCACGCCAACACGCCAGAACACCCATTCTGGCTTCTGTCACACAGTGTAAAAATAGGACCCTGCGGTGCTCACGACAGCTCCCAGCCACCCTGCGTGGGTGTGTACTGCGCAGATATTTGACCTGTTTAGGGTAAGATGTGGGGTATCTGCAATTTCCCCTTCCAATCTTATCTCTTTGTTTCTCACAAATATAGACCGAACCACACACACACACGCGCGCACACACACGCGCACACACACACACTGCAGGTCTCTGAGGTTTTAACATGCAGTGTTGAACCTGTCCTCTGGTATAGTCATGTCCTCTAGCCCAGGGGCACCATATCTGCCCAGGGGCCTCAATACAGGCCACTACCGAGCCCTCTCAGAACCACACCCTCTCAGAACCACACCCTCTCAGTACCATGCACTCTCAGAACGGAGCCCGACAGGTTGTCCGGGATGAGCCTGTCACCTGTTACAGGTGCATGCTGTCTGATCTGCCTGAGAGGTGTGTGTGTGTGTGTGTGTATGTGTGTGTGTGTGTGTGTGTGTGTGTGTGTGTGTACCTACTGTCTCTTCTGTCACTCTAACCCCAAACAGCTTTCACCCCGTTTTCTTTGCATGCGGTTTAATCTGTAATCTGTAGTCCTTAATCTGACCTGTGCGTGGTTGAAGTCCAGACACTGAGCTCCTGCCTGGATTAAGTTGCACTGATGAGAAGCAGGAGTAATGGGCCTGTGGGTGGGGTTGGGTGGGGTCATGTGCTTGTGCCTGCAGCGTGTAACTGCCACGGGCACGCCTTCGACTGCTACTACGACCCCGAGGTGGAGCAGAAGAGGGCCAGCCTGAGTGTGCAGGGGGAATACAGGGGTGGAGGAGTGTGTGTGGAGTGCCAGGTAGGCATGCGCGCGCACACACACGCACGTATACACACACGGACACGCACACAGGCAGAGGTTATATTGATGGGATAATGCGTTTATGTGCTCCCGTGCTGTGGCAGTCAGATCACGTAAAGGTCACCGTGTCCGTTCCTCTCTGCGCAGCACCACACCACAGGCGTCAACTGCGAGCACTGCATGCCGGGCTACCACAGGTCACGTGACCACCCGCTGGAGTCGCCGCTGGCATGCTCACGTGAGTGACCCGTGGGCTTCTGAAGGAATGAACCTAATCGTGTGGAACCCCAAGTTCCGAAGGAGCGTACTTCCGGAGGAATCTACAGAGACCTCTCGCACTCTGTCTCACTCTCTCACTCTGTCTCACTCTCTCTCTGCATTTCTGTCTGTCTGCGCAGAGTGCGAGTGTGACTCCGAGTTCACCGACGGAACGTGCGAGGACCTGACAGGCCGCTGCTACTGCAGGCCCAACTACACTGGCAACATCTGTGACTCCTGCGCAGAGGGATACGAGAATTTCCCTGCCTGCTACCGTGAGTGTGTGTGTGTGTGTGTGTGTGTGTGTGTGTGTGTGTGTGTGTGTTAATCTTCACTTCCTACAACTGTTTGCTTTCTTCATCTAGATTCACCTTTAGTAAAATTGTGAAGAAGAGGTACATTTTTCAGTATTTGATAGAATGCTTTACAAAGTGTGTGTACAGATAATCTTAATCTGCTAATCCCCATGGGGATTAATCATCTATGTATTCCTGTGTGTGTCCGACAGCAGCCATTCCCTCCTTTCCCCCTAATTACAACGGAGAGGCTAAACCTGCCGGAGAGATCATAAGTAAGACTAATCACACACCTGTTCAGCTCTCTCTCACAGTCTCTCTCTCTCTCTCTCTCTCTCTCTCTCTCTCTCTCTCTCTCTCATTCATCTCTCTCTCTCTCATTCATCTCTCTCTCTCATTCATCTCTCTCTCTCTCATTCATCTCTCTCTCTCATTCATCTCTCTCTCTCTCTCATCTCTCTCCCTCCCTCTCTCTCTCTCATTCATCTCTCTCTCTCTCATTCATCTCTCTCTCTCTCTCTCATCTCTCTCCCTCCCTCTCTCTCTCTCTCTCTCTCTCATTCATCTCTCTCTCCCTCTCTCTCTCATCTCTCTCCCTCCCTCTCTCTCTCTCTCATTCATCTCTCTCTCTCTGTCTCTCATCTCTCTCCCTCCCTCTCTCTCTCCCCCCTCTCTCATCTCTCTCGCTCCCTCCTCTCTCTTTCTCTCTTTCTCTCTCTCTCTCTCATTCATCTCTCTCTCTCCCTCTCTCTCTCATTCATCTCTCTCTCCCTCCCTTTCTCTCTCTCTCATTCATCTCTCTCTCTCCCTCCCTCTCTCTCTCCCTCTCTCTCTCATTCATCTCTCTCTATATATATATCTCTTTTTATCTTTCTTTCATCATTTCTGTGCTAATGTGTGTGTGTGTGTGTGTGTGTGTGCGTGTGTGTGTGCGTGTGTGTGTGATGACAGACTGTGAGTGCAATGCAGCGGGTACAGAGGGCAACTCTTGCCGTCCTGACCCGCACACGCGTACGTGTGTGTGTAAGGCTGGCTTCACAGGACAGCACTGTGACACATGTGATCCTGGTTACTACAGCCTCAACTGCTACCGTAAGAGCTGCTTACACACACTCTCACAGACACACACACAGCTGTAGTTGGGAACCTTAAAATTCCTATTCTGAGGTTGCTATAGACACCAGCAACTGAACAAACACACACACACACATACACTTCAGCCTTCTCTCAGATCTGCTGGTCTGTGCTGGGCTGTTTATTTGTGTGTTTGCTTGTGCGTGTGTGTGTGTGTGTGTGTGTGTGTTTCTGCCAGGTGCATTCCTGTTTGCTCTGTCTCTATATGAACATTTCTGAGAACAATATGCCACCCACAAAGGCGCACACACACACACACACTCTCTCTCTCTCTCTCTCTCTCTCTCTCTCTCTCTCTCTCTCTCTCTCTCTCACAAGCTCTGTCTCCTTTTCTGCCCCTGCCTCAGGTTGCCAGTGCTCCGGCCCGGGTTCCCAGGAGGGCCAGTGTGACATGCTAACAGGACAGTGTGCGTGTAGGAGCGGATTTCAGGGCTACACGTGTGATCAGTGTGCACCCGGCTACTTCAACTATCCTCTGTGCCAGAGTGAGTATGTGCCAGCCATGCCCGGCCTAATCGTGCATTATGGTTTTTACACTGAATAAACATACAATTAAATAATAATGTCATTCTCTCTCTCCCTCTCTTTCTCTCTCTCCCTCTCTCTCTCTCTCTCCCTCCCTCACCCTCTCCCTCTCTTCACAGTTTGTGGCTGTAGTTCTGTAGGCTCTGTGTCTAGCAGCTGTGACTCTATTGGTCAGTGCGTGTGTCGGCCAGAGTTCACTGGTCCTCGCTGTGAGCAGTGTCATTCTGGCTTTCACTCGTATCCCAACTGCCAAGGTGAGTAATAAACGCACGCGCGCACACACTGAATACACGCAACACAAGAATGCTCGCAGACACATCTGTTGCCTGTCTGCAATCCTGTGTTGCAACCCCTGACTGTTGGGACTCCGTTACCCAGAGTGCACCTGCGACCCACGGACCTCTCTAGACTCGAGCTGCAGCGCGGCAGGGCACTGCCGCTGCAAACCCAGTTACAGCGGCCCGCGGTGCGAGGCCTGCGCTCCCGGCTACTACGGCTACCCAAGCTGCTCCTGTGAGTCCCGCACGTCTCTCATTACTGCTACAGCCTGATCGGTCTGCAGTGGGCAGCGCTAGTGAGCGTAGGTGGTTTTTGTGATGGCCGGTAACTTTGTAGCAACTGTATAGGTAAATATGCATCCGTCCATCCCTCTCTCTCTCTCTCTCTCTCTCTCTCTACCACCCTCACCCAGCGTGTCAGTGCTCAGCGGAGGGCTCTCGTTTCGATGCGTGTGACCGGGTCTCGGGACAGTGTGCTTGCCT
>NC_137520.1:6690211-6700211 GCF_041902795.1 Electrophorus electricus | reverse complement strand
CTATGCCATCCTCGTGCACTACCACCAACCGCTGCACCCCACCTTCGCCATGCACATCTACGTCAACGGGGGACGCATCTGGCAGGGTGAGCAAACGATCACCGAGCCACTGAGCAGCACTGCACCTCCGGAGATGCCGTGAGGAGAAAGGTTTAAACCCCAGTGCTCTCTTGCGCCAGGCCAGGCCAACGCCACCTTCTGCCCCCATGGCTACGGCTGCCGCAGCGTTCTGGTCTCGGAGAACCGGTTCCTTCTGGATGTGACAGACCACGAGATCGTCGTGACCGTGCGCGTCCCGGACGGGATGACACTGTGGCTGGTGAGCTGAGTCACGCACCGCCATGATGGTGTCATGATCGCTTTGGTATTGAGGAAAGTGAGCACTGTTCAGTGGTAGCTGAACTTCTGTGTGTGTGTGTGTGTGTGTGTGTGTGTGTGTGTGTGTGTGTGTGTGTGTGTGTGTGTGTGTGTGTGCGTGCGTGTGCGCGTGCATTAGGACTATATCCTAGTGGTACCAGAAGGCAGCTACAGCTCCAGCGTCCTGTCTGAAGAGCCACTGGACAAATCTTACGACTTCATTAGCCACTGTGGACAGGACAGTTTCCACATAAAGTACGGATCAATGAGTTTGATCGACAAATAAAGGAACCGCTTATTAATGACTGAATGATTTAAACATGAATGAAGTCATTAATCCAGGCCCCACCCCCTCTCTGAACCAGCTCAGCGACGGCGCCCGCCTTCTGCCGGAGCTCCGCCTCCTCCCTGTCGGCCTTCTTCAACAACGGTGCCGTGCCGTGCGGCTGCCATGAGGCGGGCTCGGAGCGTGACACATGCCAGCCCTTCGGAGGCCAGTGCCCCTGCCGGCCCAACGTGATTGGCCGGGACTGCTCGCAGTGTGCCACCGGTTACTATGGCTTCCCCAGCTGCAGACGTGAGTAGCAAGCGTGCACGTGCACCACGTTCGGACGCCGCTCTGTGTGCTGACACGTCTTCGCCTGCGTGTTCGCAGCGTGCAACTGCGGCACGCGGCTGTGCGAGCCCGTGACCGGCGATTGCATCTGCCCCCCGCGCACGCTGACCCCCGAGTGCGTGCAGTGCGAGCCCCAGACCTTCGGCTGCCACCCGCTGGTGGGCTGCGAGATCTGCAACTGCTCACGGCCCGGCGTCACCGCCCACGACTTCAACTGCGACACGCACAGCGGCCAGTGCAGGTAGGCCCCTCGCCGTGACTGCTGGCTCCACCCCCTCCTCACCTTTGTGTGCTGATTGGCTACAACGTGTAGAGGAGTTAGTGTGGAGGGGAAGACAAGAATTACGCCCTTAATTACATTTCCTTACGATTACAATTTGTTATTTCTCTTATCGGCCATTGATGAATTTAGTGGAAGCCTGGAGGAATTCGGAAGAAAATGCAGAATTCTAGGCACTAACAGATAACTACCAGCTTGTGATCTGTGTATGTGTGGATGGGTGATGATGAAACTTGTGCAATCAACAAGACATTTGACATTGACATTTGAGAGTCCGTCACCGCAACGTCGATAACGTCAGGTTGGACGTTCAGGTCCTCGTCAGGACTCTAGCTGCTGTGTTCTGGACTCACTGAATGCTTGTTTAAGTTCTTTCTAGATTCCTTCCATTTGCATCTTTCCAGCAGTCGAAGGAAATTGAAGTTTATTATTGGAATGAGTTTTTATGTGAATGGTTTCAGGTGTAGGTAATAATTTGTTTATTCATGGTGGGGACTTTAGTCAAGGTTGTCTGCTCTGATTATGACATCAGATCGTCCCTCAGTCTGTCCATGACAACATCAGATCGTCCCTCAGTCTGTGTGTCCATGACAACAGATCGTCCCTCAGTCTGTGTGTCCATGACAACATCAGATCGTCCCTCAGTCTGTCTGTCCATGACAACATCAGATCGTCCCTCAGTCTGTCCATGACAACATCAGATCGTCCCTCAGTCTGTGTGTCCGTGACAACATCAGATCGTCCCTCAGTCTGTGTCCATGACAACAGATCGTCCCTCAGTCTGTGTGTCCATGACAACATCAGATCGTCCCTCAGTCTGTGTGTCCATGACAACATCAGATCGTCCCTCAGTCTGTGTGTCCATGACAACAGATCGTCCCTCAGTCTGTGTGTCCATGACAACATCAGATCGTCCCTCAGTCTGTCCATGACAACATGGTCTTCGTTGTGCCATGTCTGCCGTGCACCTGCTGCCAATGTCTCTCTAAATCAGTCGGGAAATCTCAGGCTGAACACAGGTGCTCGTTGCTGGACTAGGAGAACTCCCAGTTCCAGACCTGGGTGCGGGATATTCTGCCCTGCGCCTGTTTGACCTGATCCGCTGAAATTCCATAGCACACTGCCACATTCCACAGTGACATTCCCCTGCTCTTTGGGAACGGATGACTTTGTCCAGACCAGACACAGCGGAAGACTGGGACTCGGATCACTGCAAGCACTGACGCCTGACATTTTGCAGCGGAAAACACACACACACACACACACACACACACACACACACACACACACACACACACACACACACACACAAAACCTGCAGAAGGCCTGCCCAGAACCCCCAGTGAGGAGCAAATGGCTCCAGTCACCTCTGTGAAGTAACGAGAAGAGCGTTTTTAGATGGCCACACACTTTTAACATCAGCACTAGAGGGAACTGGAGGAGACGCGTGGGCTCCTAGTCCCGGTTTAAGAGGGGTTAATGAAGAGGGGTTAATGAAGAGGGTTTAATGAAGAGGGTTTAATGAAGAGGGGTTAATGAAGAGGGGTTAATGTAGAGGGGTTAATGTAGAGGGTTTAATGAAGAGGGGTTAATGAAGAGGGGTTAATGAAGAGGGGTTAATGAAGAGGGGTTAATGAAGAGGGTTAATGAAGAGGGGTTAATGAAGAGGGGTTAATGTAGAGGGGTTAATGTAGAGGGGTTTAATGAAGAGGGTTTAATGAAGAGGATTTAATGAAGAGGGGTTAATGAAGAGGGGTTAATGAAGAGGGGTTAATGTAGAGGGTTTAATGAAGAGGGGTTAATGAAGAGGGGTTAATGTAGAGGGGTTAATGAAGAGGGGTTAATGAAGAGGGGTTAATGAAGAGGGGTTAATGATGAGGGGTTTAATGAAGAGGGGTTAATGAAGAGGGGTTAATGTAGAGGGTTTAATGAAGAGGGGTTAATGAAGAGGGGTTAATGAAGAGGGGTTTAATGAAGAGGGTTTAATGTAGAGGGGTTAATGTAGAGGGGTTAATGAAGAGGGTTTAATGAAGAGGGGTTAATGAAGAGGGGTTAATGAAGAGGGTTTAATGTAGAGGGGTTAATGAAGAGGGGTTAATGAAGAGGGGTTAATGAAGAGGGTTTAATGAAGAGGGGTTATTGAAGAGGGGTTAATGAAGAGGGGTTAATGAAGAGGGGTTAATGAAGAGGGTTTAATGAAGAGGGGTTAATGAAGAGGGTTTAATGAAGAGGGGTTATTGAAGAGGGGTTAATGAAGAGGGTTTAATGATGAGGGTTTAATGAAGAGGGGTTAATGAAGAGGGTTTAATGAAGAGGGGTTATTGAAGAGGGGTTAATGAAGAGGGGTTAATGAAGAGGGTTTAATGAAGAGGGGTTAATGAAGAGGGTTTAATGTAGAGGGGTTAATGTAGAGGGGTTAATGAAGAGGGGTTTAATGAAGAGGGTTTAATGAAGAGGGGTTAATGAAGAGGGGTTAATGTAGAGGGGTTAATGAAGAGGGGTTAATGAAGAGGGGTTAATGAAGAGGGTTTAATGAAGAGGGGTTAATGAAGAGGGGTTAATGAAGAGGGTTTAATGAAGAGGGGTTAATGTAGAGGGGTTAATGAAGAGGGGTTAATGTAGAGGGTTTAATGAAGAGGGGTTAATGAAGAGGGGTTAATGAAGAGGGTTTAATGAAGAGGGGTTAATGAAGAGGGGTTAATGAACGTTTGCCCTCAGTTCAGCACGAGGGCGTAGGAGTCACTCCTTTCTGTCTGTTCTCTGAATGTTACATCATCTCAATGTTCTGTATCATTCAACTTTTTATTTATCTTATTTCATATTCATGTACTTGCACTAGCCTATATGACAAAAAGCGCGGTTAGACACCAGACTAGACAAAACATTTTTATTCACTTTGACTTCTTCTGCTTCTCCCTTTATGTACGTTTAGTCAGACTCACTAAGTCGGAGTGTTTACTTTGGTGCGACACACACCACATGATCTCAGACGTGTCCAGGCTTCACGTGAGAGTGGATGGACTCCCCTTTACTTAGATGGACTGTGGGTGCCAAACCCCACCACCACCAGGGCTACGGACCACCTCATAGGAGATATGGCCTGAAAATATGTCTGCTCTTCAGGTGCAAGGCGAACATCGTTGGCCGGCAGTGTGACCGCTGCGCCCCGGGCTTCTACGGCTACCCCAGGTGCAGGCCATGTGACTGCAACGAGGCGGGAAGTGAGAAGTGTGACCCTTCCACGGGGCAGTGTCTGTGCAAGGTGGACCTTTACCCCGCCCCCTCATTTACATTGATCCCGCCCCCTTCCCTTTACCTGTAGACGTTTGTGGCCAACGCTTCAGATAATCGCTCAGGACAAACACCGGGACTGCTGATACAGCCGCGGGATATTACTGTACTCGTCCCGGTGTCTCCTCGCTACGTCTGACTCCGTGCCTGTCCTCCCCCCAGGAAAACGTGGAGGGCTCGCGGTGTGACCAGTGCCGGCTGGGGACCTTCTACCTGGACGGTGCCAACCCCAAAGGCTGCAACAAATGCTTCTGCTTTGGCGCTACGGACCGCTGCCGTAGCTCAGACAAACGTAGGGCCGAGGTGGGGCACGCTCGCGCGCGCATCACGTTCCGTGTCCGTCCAGGTTACGGACGGATTTGTAATGCTCGGCGCCAGTCCGATGTAATCTGTAGATCTGTGAGGTGGTGGTGTGTGCATGTGAATCTATAACTCCCGTAATCTGGACCAGATTATGGACATGGCAGGCTGGGCGCTCCTGAGAGGGGACAGGCAGGAGGTGCCCCTGTCCGTCAACCTGGAGGAGGATGCGGTGGAGGCCGACCTCAGAGACATCCCGGACGTTTACCAGGACCTGTACTGGCACGCCCCACGCGCCTACCTGGGCGACAAGGTGAGGCCGCTCCCCTCACGGGGAGGCACCGCCCCCACGAACCAGAGAGAGCCGACAGCAGCACTGCGTCAGAAACCTCGAGCTTTGCATTTTTTCAGACATCTAAGAGAAAAGGTTTGCTGTCTGTTCCCCAGAAGATGCCAGGGTGTAGGTTCAGGCAGACAGCACAGGCAGATATGAAGCTTAGGTTATAACTTAAAAGTACCTGAAAAGAAAGTCTTAGAAAAGACAAGTCTAACTTTATTTAACCCCCTTAATTAATATTTGAATGTTTTCCACACGTAACTGCAGTGACAGCTGCAGGTTGGGAATGTGTTGGCTGTGGCATGTGACCTGTCTGTTCTACCTTTCCTGCAGGTGTTGTCGTACGGAGGTTACATGCGCTACCAGCTGCACACCCAGACAATGCGGGGGGATTCTCTCTCCCTGCCCTCCGAGGCCCCGCGGCCTGACGTCATCCTAAAGGTCCCCTCACCCGTCTCTGTGTTGCCACGGCAGCAACCCCCCCCCCCCTTCACGCCGGCTTAAACCAGCCCGCCACGCCACGCTAATGACATCTCGTTTCGTGTGTGCCCGCAGGGAAACCAGATGACACTCGTGTACATGGAGCGCGCGTATCCCTCCCCGGACGAGCCTCACGAAGGAGCGCTCCACCTAGTGGAGGTGAGAGGAACCGCACGGCACGCTTCGTCTCCGCCCGACGAGGAACCACAAGCAGGGGGGGCTATAAAAAAAACCGCCCATCCGTTCTTGCTTCTCACTCAGCCCCCGTCTCGTTTCACCCGTACCCCCCCCGTTCGTCCGTAGGGGAGCTTCCGGCACGCTCAGACCGGGAACGCTGTGTCGCGGGAGGAGTTAATGATGGTGCTGGTGGCACTAGAATCGCTGCAGGTGCGAGCGCGGCACGCCCAGTCGGCCCAGGCTGTGGAGCTGCGCGCCGCCAAACTGGGGGAGGCCGGACGCCACGCCAACAGCGTGGAGATCTGTATGTGCCCGGCCAGCTACCAGGGCGACTCCTGCCAGGTAGGCCCAGACTGTCCGAGTAAGACACTCTCGGATTCTTGGAGCAGGACACACTCTGCTCCTGCACAGGACTCCAAGACACAGCGCCAGTCGGGATTCTGCATATTAGTATAGACAAGCCATCACGCATGATGACCTTTTTATACCACTGGCTGCAAGTTCCTTAATGCTCTCTCTCTCTCTCTCTTTCTCTCTCTCTCTCTCTCTCTCTCTCTCTGTCCCTCCCTCCAGCAATGCGCTCCTGGTTACTACAGAGACACTAAGGGGCTGTTCCTGGGCAAGTGTGTGCCGTGTAACTGTAACGGCCACTCGGATCAGTGTCTGGACGGATCTGGCGTCTGTGTGGTGAGCTGACCACCACATTCAGGCTTAGTGTGTTACACACACAGCACAGCAATCGTTACAGGCTCCCAAAACCCACGAGGGTCACATGTTTGTGTAAAGTCGACCGGCTGCGGTTGAAACCCGCTGACTGGCGCGCGTGCATGTAAAGCTGACCTTCTGCGATGTCTTCACCTCGTTGCATGCAGAACTGCCGCCACAACACAGCCGGGGACCACTGCGAGCAGTGCCTGGCAGGTTACCATGGCGACATCAAGGTGGCCGGCCATGCTGTGTCCTGCACTGGCTGCCCCTGCCCGCTGCAAGTGGCATCCAACAAGTCGGTCCCCCCCCCAACACAC
The DNA here is from genome assembly GCF_041902795.1 of Electrophorus electricus. Classification (NCBI taxonomy): domain Eukaryota; kingdom Metazoa; phylum Chordata; class Actinopteri; order Gymnotiformes; family Gymnotidae; genus Electrophorus; species Electrophorus electricus. Next base: position 6,693,348 of record NC_137520.1, on the reverse strand, counting down.
ACACACACACACACCCCTACATCTCCCATTACTCCTGTGTCTCTGACCTGCTTCCCTTCTTCTTCACACTGAGAGAGCCTTGTTCAAACTTTTGAGCAGCTTATTGCTTGCAACTGTTCATCACCTCTTCCTCTTCCTCCTCTTCCTCTCCTCAGCTTCGCGGTGGGCTGTGTGGAGAAGACCAACCACATGCAGTGTCTGTGCATGCCGGGCTACGCCGGGCCCAAGTGTGAGAGGTGAGAAGCTAGCCCCGAGTCCCCCCGCTACCGACCGTCGCTCATATCCGGCTCGTTCCGGGTTTTTCGACCCCCAGCCGGACGCAGTCGCTTCTAACCTCTTCCCCGCCCCTGTGCAGGTGTGCCCCGGGTTACTACGGCAACCCCATGGTGATTGGCAGCACGTGCCAGCCGTGCGACTGCAGTGGCAACTCGGACCCCAACCTGCTGTTCAGCGAATGCCACCCGCTGACGGGTGAGTGCCAGGGCTGTATGCCAGGCACAGCGGGGCCGCACTGCGAAGCCTGCGCCCCCGGGTTCTACGGCGACGCCCTCGTCGCCAAGAACTGCACCGGTAAGAGCCGCTCACAGCACCCACGTGCCCCGCACATTCCAGAGATAATGGTGCGCTTCCTGACACGTCACGGTTCATGACGAGTGTCTCTGTTTGGGGGAAAACTTCATTACCCAGGGTGCAGCTGCTCCCCGTGCGGCACGGCCTCGTGCAACCCTCAGACGGGTCAATGCCACTGTAAACCTGGAGTGACTGGCGTGCACTGTGACCACTGCGAGGTAGGACACGTCTTTGTGTGTGTGTGTGTGTGTGTGTGTTTGTGCTTTCCACTTGTCTTTTTAGGATTGTTAAGCTGGTTGGTACTTGACGACATGTGGTGGTTCATTAAGATTTGTGGTTCATTAAGATTTGTTTGTTTGTTGACAGTATGGCATGTTTGGCATGGAGTCGTGCGCAGGCTGCCGTCCGTGCGAGTGTGAGGCGGCGGCTGCACTGGTTCAGCCGTGCGACCCGCTCACCGGCTCCTGTGTGTGTCAGCTTGGTGTGGATGGACCCCACTGCCGCCAGTGCGCACCGGGATTCTGGGGTTACAGTTCTAACGGCTGTCAGAGTAAGCCCTCTATCACCAAACACCCCCCCCCCCCACACACACACACAACCATTTAGCAATTCTACTCTCATTCTTATTTATACTAGCAAAATGTCATCCAGATCATTGACTGTTTTTGTGTGTGTGTGTGTGTGTCCAGGATGTGACTGTAAAGGAGGACACTGTGATCCACGCAGTGGTGCATGCCGCTGTCCGCAGGGTCTGACAGGCAGGCAGTGTGATCGATGTGCTGACGAGTATAGTGTGCCTGTCACTAATGGGGCGGATATCCACTGTGAACGTCAGTGCACACACACACACATTCTGTTCATCATTTCCTGTTATTTGACCATATATTTAAACTACACACAACAGGTACCAGCACATGTTCTGTACTGTTGGCAGTTTATCTGAGACAGTGTGTCGCTGTGCTTGCTTGTGTGTGTGTGTATGTGGGTGTGTGTAGGGTGTGACGGATGTGTAGTTGTGCTGCTACGTGATCTGGATGCTCTGAACCTGACCATCCAGTCTGTGGACATGCAGCTAAATAATGTGAGCGCCAGCGCCCTCGTCTGGACACAGCTGCACAACCTGAACGCCACTATAGAGGACGTAGCTGTGAGTCTCACACAGACACACACACACACACACACACACACACACAGTTCTTACAGTTCTGTGCAAGGGAGTGTCCGAACAGCATCCGACCTGGCTGGACCCTTTTTCCCCAGAACTCCGTGATGAACTACAATAGCACTCTGGACGGGAGCTGGCAGCAGGCAGTGATGCTGGAGAGAGAGATGGAGACCATCACCTCCGACGTCACGGAGCTGGAAGAGAAGGTGTAACACTCGCTGGGCGTCTCCGTCAGGCTGCCAAGCACTCGGAACTCAGAGCTCTAACTTACCGATACAAGTTTAAAACTGCACAGTAGGAAACACACACCAGTGGTGCTGTTTTGACGCATTTGTCTGTGTGTGTGTGTGTGTGTGTGTGTGTGTGTCACAGGCTTCAGCGACAGCGATGAAGGGAGACAAGCTGACGAACCTCACCGTCGCCACATGGCAGAGGGCACAAGACCTGCTGAACTTCGTCAACACCAGCACCAGAGACATAGAAGGTCAGAGGTCGTGGCGGAGCACTGAGCCATGTCCACCCTGAATAGGCAGTGGTCGGCCCGCCTAAGCCTATGGCGCGCTGTAAGCCCCGCCCGCCCATGCGTGTGTGTGTGTGTGTGTGTGTGTGTGTGTGTGTGTGTGTGTGTGTGTGTGTAGAGCTGCTAGAGCAGGCGAGGAGAACGGTGCAGAACGGCTCACATGAGGTAGACGGGCAGATTTTGGCGCAGAAACTGGCGGAGGTGCTGTCCATGCTGAGGGACATGCGTGTCAGGACCACCGGAGCTCAGAGGGGGCTGGCTGAGAATGAGCTGGCCCTGGCCAACCAGTGTGAGTGGCGGTCAGGTCGGGTCGGGTCGAGGCGAGACGGCGCGGCGTAGCACTCGTCTGGTTCATTTTCAGCGTGTCATTGGAGAGGATGAGGCTTGAACCACTCTTTCTCTTTCTCTTTCTCTCTCTCTCTCTCTCTCTCTTTCTTTCCCGCTCTCCACCTCCCTCTAGTGGTGGAGCGGGTGGAGGCAGAGATGGCCAACCGGACGGGTGTCAACACGGCCACGCTGCAGGCCGTCGGCGACAAGCTGCAGCAGATCCAGGAGCAGCTGATGGAGCTGAGAGATGCACTGAACGAGGCCGTGAGCAGGATGGGGCTCGCCGCAGAGAAGAGCAGCACCAATCAGAGACTCCTGGAGGAGAACCGAGTACGCACGCAGGCACACACACACACGCACGCAAGCACACACACACACGCACGCACACACGTACACACAAATGCATGCACACACACACATACACACAAATGCACGCACATACAAGCCCACGCCTGCACGCACACGCGCACACACATGCACACGCGCGCGCCCACACACACACACACTGGCACAATAAACATAACCACTTAATGTGTCTCTCTTTGAGCTCTCTCC
>NC_137520.1:6505211-6685211 GCF_041902795.1 Electrophorus electricus | reverse complement strand
AGCTCCTAATTCTCACCAGCCGCGGCCTCCTGATGCTGAGGCGAGAGCGGACCGTGCTGTACCAGGTCACCGTATCCGCCGTGCCCTGCTTCACAGGGAACTATTTCTTGGGTGGTGTCCCTGAGGACCAGATACCTGAGAGGTGAGCACAGAGGCAGACAGCCATGTCCTCTCGGGTCGGTTGCAGCAAGGCGTCTGCTGTAATCGGGCTAGCATTCCTACTGGCTAATCTGAGTGTGCATAGATATTCTGGAGGCTGCATTGCAGTTTATATCTATGATGTTGTAGTATGTACTGTAATTCTTGGCTAGAAACTGTGTGTGTGTGTGTGTGCGTGCGTGTGTGTGTGTGTGTGTGTGTGTGTGTGTGTGTAGTCTCAAGCCTCTGTTTCCTAAGCAGGGCTCTGTAAAGGGCTGCTTTAGGAATATTAAGGCCATGAGCAGTCACATAGACCTGAAGAGCATGAAGACGTCAGGGGTCAGCTATGGGTGTCCCAACGACCTGCTGGTGAGAGTTTACCACACACACACCTCAGGGGTCAGCTATGGGTGTACCAATGACCTGCTGGTGAGAGTTCACCACACACACACACACACACATCAGGGGTCAGCTATGGGTGTCCCAACGACCTGCTGGTGAGAGTTCACCACACACACACCTCAGGGGTCAGCTATGGGTGTACCAATGACCTGCTGGTGAGAGTTCACCACACACACACACACACACACACACACTCGTCAGGGGTCAGCTATGGGTGTCCCAACGACCTGCTAGTGAGAGTTCACCACACACACACACACACACATCAGGGGTCAGCTATGGGTGTCCCAACGACCTGCTGGTGAGAGTTCACCACACACACACACACACACACATCAGGGGTCAGCTATGGGTGTCCCAATGACCTGCTGGTGAGAGTTCACCACACACACACACACACACACACACACACACACACACACACACACACACACTCATCAGGGGTCAGCTATGGGTGTCCCAGCGACCTGCTGGTGATCTCGCTGCACATCTACTTGATGTAGTCTTTTCATTACTGTCATCGCTTTGGTTATGGGAATACTATGTCTAGATACAGGGCCTTGGAAAAGTATTCATACCCCCTGAACTTTTCCACATTTCTTCATGTTACACCTACAAACTTTATTGGGATTTTTTGTGATAAATGAACATAAAGTAGCAAGAAATTGTGAAGTGAAAAGAAAATGATTACATGTTTTTCAAATTTTTTAATAAATAAAAATCTGGAAAGTGTGGTATGCATTTGCATTCAGTCCCCTGTACTCTGATACCCCTAAATAACATCCAGTGTGACCAATTGCCTTCAAAGGTCACCAAATTACCAAATAGAGTCCACTTGTGTCTAATTTATTCTCAGCATAACTACAACTGTTTTGTGAAGAGCTCAGGGGTTTGTTAGAGAACAGTAGTGATCAAACAGCATCGTGAAAACCAAGGAACACACCAGACAGGTCAGGGATAAAGTTGTGAAGAAATGTAAAGCATGGTTAGGCTATAAAAAAAATATCCCAAGCTGTGAACATCTCACGGAGCACTGTTCAATCTATCATCTGAAAATGGGAGGAGTATGTCACAACCGCAAACCTACCAAAACATGGCCATCCACCTAAACTGACAGCCCAGGTAAAGAGAGCACTACTTAGAGAAGCAGCCAACAGGCCCATGGTCACTCTGGAGGAGCTGTAGAGATCCACAGCTCAGGTGGGATAATCTGTCCACAGGACAACTATTAGCTGTGTACTCCACAAATCTGGCCTTTATGGAAGAGTAGCAAGAAGAAAGCCATTTTTAAAAGCAAGCCGTATGAAGTCTCGTTTGTAGTTTGCTACAAGCCATGTAGGGGACACAGCAAGCATGTGGAAGAAGGTGCTCTGGTCAGATGAGACCAAAGTTGAACTTTTTGGCACTGAATATCACCCTGAACACACCATCCCCACCTTTAAACGTGGTGGCAGCATCATGCTGTGGGGATGCTTTTCTTCAGCAGAGACAGGGAAGCTGGTCAGAGCTGACGGGAAGATGGATGGAGCTAAATACAGGGCAATCCTGGAGGAAAACCTGTTAGAGGCTGCAAAAGACTTGATACTGGGGCAGAGGTTCACCTTCCAGCAGGACAACGACCATAAACACACACCCAGAGCTACAATGGAATGTTTTAGATCAAAGCACATTCATGTGTTAGAATGGCTCAGTCAAAGTCCAGACCTAAATCCCATTGAGAATCTGTGGCAAGACTTGAAAATTGCTGTTCACAGATGCTCTCCATCCAATCTCACTGAGCTTGGGCTATTTTGCAAAGATAAATAGGCATAAATTTGAGCCTGTGGATGTGCAAAGCTGGTAGAGACGTACCCCAAAAGACTTGCAGCTGTAATTGCTGCGTAAGGTGGTCCCACAAAGTACAGGGGGGTTGAATACAAATACACTTTCCAGATTTTTATTTATTAAAACATTTATAAAAACATGTATCATTTTTCTTTTCACTTCACAATTACTTGCTACTTTGTGTTCGTGTATCACATAAAATCCCAATAAAATACATTTAAGTTTGTAGGTGTAACATGAAAAAATGTGGAAAAGTTTAAGGGTATGAATACTTTTTCAAGGCCCTGTGTGGTGTGTGTGGGTGTGTGTGTGTGATTTTTTTTTTTTATCCTTCCCATATGAAAGTGGAGTTGGTAGAGCATTTGCTTAGAGGTCCAGAGCTGCAACTGAGCCACTGACGTTCTGTCCATCTCTCCTTCCCTCCCTGCTGACCACATCAGGTGGCCCGAGAGGCTCACTTTACAGGGAACAGTTATCTGGACCTGAAGCTGGATGACCTCCCCGACCTCTCCAGTGCGTTCTACGCAGGCCTGGGTTTCCGCACGGCCCAGGAGAACGGACTCCTTCTCCATCATCAGGTTACGGTACGGTGCCACATTACCGTCCACGTGGTGGCTGAGGAGTGTGTGCGTGTGTGCGTGTGTGTGTGTGTGTGTGTGTGTGTGTGTGAAAGAGAAAGTGTGGTTTTATTTTTAAAGCTAACTTAAAGAAAAGTAGGCCCAAGGCAGTAGTTACAGGATTAGGTACAAGATTCTGATTAAAAGTTAATACAAGTATAATACAAGTATATTACAAGTATGTGTACGATTGCGTGTGTACGATTGCAATCCCCACAGAATGGATTGCATCAGGTGGTCTTGGAGGGTGGCAAGGTGATCGTCACAGCTGGCAGTAAGCGGGTCCAGACTCAGAAGGCCTACAACGATGAGAACAGTCACTACGTGACCTTCTACAGCAACGGAAACGGGTATAGCAGAGCACGTGACCTCCCTCATCCCTCTGCACACAGGCCGATTAAGGCCGCCCGCCGTGTGTTTGCGCACATACTGAAATGTGAGTAACGGCACCGCTTCCACCCGGGCGCACAGGCTGCGTGTGTACGTGGACGATGTGCTGGAGACCGGCGGGACCAGTGAGGTGACCAGTACCAGCCGGGCGGCGCTGCAGCCAGGCGAGGTTTATCTCGGCGGGACGCCTCTTCCCGGGGGGGTCGCCAACCTCACTGGCTGCCTGAACAACCTTTTCATCAACAGGTGGGGGGAGGGCATCTGGAAAAAGTTCTGATCTTTGATGAATTTCATGTTTGAGATCTTTGCTCAGCGGTGTATTACGTTCAGGACGACGTCAACCCCAGCCGTGGTGGACCTGATCTCAGCCAGCGAGAACATCAACGTTCCACTGGAGTGTCCTGCTTCAGAGAAGCCCCAGCAGATTCTGGCCTCGGTCCTGCGCCACAGACCTAAGGTAGGTAGAGGGAACAGCCTTGTCGGACAGTCGCGCACGCGCCATGCACTGCTCTTGGCTAGAAACTGTGTGTGTGTGTGTGTGTTCAGAAGAAGCAGAAGAGGCCCAAACTAAGAGGTCGCTCGACCCGTGAGTCCTGCCAGGGGGAGCTGTCCGCCCAGGAGCCTGGCGCCTACCACTTCAGCGGCTCCCACAGCCACGCGAGTTTCGAGTCAGTGCCGGCCAACTTTAGTGTGACGTACGTGCAACATCCGCCCGCTGCCCTCCACACCCGCCTCGCCCCGGCACAAACTGCGCCGAAGCCGTGACGCGCGTTTTCTGTCTCCGCGCGCAGGCCCCACGTCGCCGCGGCCGTGCGCATCGACTCGTCCAGTGGCCTGATCTTCCACGCGGTGGCGAGGGGTGGAGAGGCGGCCGTCGTGCTGTCCGTGTCCGAGGGCCGCCTGAAGCTGCTGGTCGGCGGTGGGAATAGGACCACGGCCGTCATCACTGCCGGCGAATATGACGACGGCCGCTGGCACACAGTGAGGAGGGGCGAGGTTGCAAGACCGGGAGGGGCACACTGGCGCGTGTCGGGAGAATGACCTTTGCCACCTGCCTGTCCTGTCGTCCAGGTGTTCGTGAAGCTGGACGGGAGGAAGGCCAGTCTCGTCGTCGACGGGATCGACAGCCAGAGGAAGAAGGTCTCGTTCTTTGGGGAGAAGACCCCGCTTGCCAGGCCGGTCTACGTCGGCGGTCTCCCCCCTGACCACAGAGCGGCACAGGCACGTTCGCACACCAGCATCTCGCTGGGAAAGAGCTACGCTTCCAAAAGCCACCACACGTGTGTTAGCAGGAACATATTTCTCTCTCTTTCTTTCCAGCCGGGCTTCGTGGGCTGCGTCAGGGATCTGGAGCTGAATAAGGTGCCACTAAGCCCCTCCCACAGCGCAGGGGTGGTGCCCTGTTACCTGGAGCCTCTGCAGCCTGGAGTCTACTTCCCCGGCCGTGGAGGTCACATAGCTGTCGGTGAGCTCCTGACAGTCGTGGCCAGTTCCAGTTCAGACCGCTTCCAGTGTAGCTCCTTACAAAAGCCTGTTTCTCTACGCCCAGTTCGTCTTTTGATTATGAGTGAAACAATTTTTAAAGTCAATGTTCGCAAATTTCCCCGAACGGCCTCTCTTCCATTTTGCTGACTGACGTTAGGCTACGTTAACCTACTTTATCTTTACACAAAACACTCCTGGAGGACAAAAGGGAACGACGAACACTCTGGAGTGCGATGACATTCTCAACTGCTTCAGTGCAAAACCTAAACGCTTCTGTCTCACGCAGAAGGCAGAGGAGACCGTACTGGGGGGAGGTCCGGGCCAATCCGCTGAATTATAGATGAACGGTTACGCAGCATGTGTTTTTATTACGCAGCCTGTTCTGGTCCTTCGCTGTGTATCCATTCAGATATGCCTACTGTGATCTGTCTTAGTGCGTGATGTGTTTTGGTACATGGTGTGTTTTGCCACCTGCCTTTTGTAAAAACCGACACAAAATGGACTGCGCACGTTGGAGATGAAGAACATGAATATGGCCTTTTTTGGCTAAACACAAACGAACTCTGCAGCTGATGAAGAACTGCCAACTCACTTCACAGTAGTTCGAAAGTGGTCCCTTGGAATGCAAAATGTCATTAACATGCACATTTTGCCAGTTCGCAATCATTCACAGATAATACATTACAGGGAGTGAAAAAGAACAACTCTAAACTTCTCACTTTATCCATGAGGGACTGGGTAATACCGTTGGACTATTCAACACCAACCATCTTCTAAAGTCCCGTCTGCTGACACGTTGCCTTTTGGTTCTGTCGCAGCCGAGCCTCTGATGCTGGATCAGGAGGTGAGGCTGGAGCTGGAGGTTCGGCCCGTGTCCGACTCCGGCCTGCTGCTCCACGCCGGGGCGAAGAGACAGCAGCTCAGCCTGTACCTCAGCCACGGTCGGGTGAGTCTCTCCGCCGCCACCACCGCACGGGAGTCGCGGTCCCGCCGCGCAAAGAGAGACCGCTATACTGTGCATGACCAGGGCTTTTCCCGCACGCAGGTCACCGCGGTCGTGAAGAGCGGCGGCAGAGAGTTCCCAGTCTCCCTAACACCGGAGGTCTCGCTATGTGATGGGAACTGGCACAACATCGTTAGTAAGTAATATCGTTAAACGCGCAAAAAGGCTCTCGTCTCGATATCACACTACGGGGATTCGCCCTTACTATGTAAATACACACAACTCCTGCCACAAAAAAGAAGTGCATTTTGTGTAAAAGGCATTCGTATGAGGCTCACCTGAGTGGAAATGTGCAACCATCAGAAATATCTTGGCATTTTGTAGACATAAAGATATTTTAGAATCGAGAACCAATAAAGATCCATTTTGTAATGTTCTTGAGCGTGCCAGAACCGTTCTCCAGGGTGTTCTTGTGGTGTGCAGTTGAGAAGACGTGTGGTGTGATCACGCTACGTGTGGATGCATTAAGCGAACATGGCAAGGGCCCCAGTGAGTGCAAACCCCACAAGGCCGTGACCCTGTATCTAGGCAACATGCCAGGTAGGTCATGTACTTTTTGCTCCGGTCGGTTCTAAATGACCTACAGGAAGGTTCCTGGAACTTCTGAGCTGAAATGTGCCTCGATCCAAGGTCTTGACTAGACGTTCAGTGACCTTTCACACACTCTGGCTAGCTAAATATAGCGGAGAAGTACAAAACGCATGAATATTCACATCACGGTTCTCTCATTGGAGTTATTTTGGTTTTAAACATCTTTAGACTTGATCTGGTATAATTATAAAATAGGCTTTAGCACGTCTAAAACCATGAGGTACTGTGTTGCAACTGGAAAGGAAGTACAAGATATACACGCGTTTATTGCTAGTGAATGTTTATTGTTTGTTTATCGTTTGTGTTTGTAGGTGTGGCGGGAGCGCCCAGCCCCCTGGCGCGCCTCCCTCCCTTTCACGGCTGCGTGAGGAACACCGTAGTGAACGGCAAGTCGGCCGTGCTGTCCAAGCCACTCTCCCTCTCCGGAGCTGTCGGGACTCAGGGATGCCCTGCCATGTAGTTCAGACTACATTACCCACAATCCCTAGCCCACATAGACAAAACTATATAAATCTACAGGTGGTGGTGGTTTTATCTATACAATAGCTAATTTAAACAGATATTTATGTCGATTTGTTAAACATATGTAAAGTTTCAAGAATGGAATTCCCACTGCTAAAAGGTGTGCTAGCGGAACTGTGCCAGTACTGTAAGCTACGTCTGCGAGAGCTGTGGTAGGACAGCGCCGTCAACATTAAGACCTTAGTAAGACGTTTCTTGTAACCGGTGACCAATCGTTTTACTGATTAAAGAACGTGGCACGGCTTCCACGTTCACGGTGGCCCTCACCGTTCGTTCCCGTTATAACTCAGTATTCCTGATGGGAATAACCAGGACATTATGGGACCATTCGTGGGCGAAACTCCGGGCGGATCAAAGTTTAGACGCTGCATTGAAACGTAAAAGAGCTGCAGCTCCTCCCCCCCCCCCATCTCATCATGTCAACACCCTTTACAGAGTTCACTTTTATAGTACAAAAGTCAACGTCGCTGGAGTTTAAAACTCAACACTATTTTCTCACATTTTTTATCAAGTCCCCTAAAAGTATAGTTGTATTTTTAATGGAGAATAAAAGCTCTTTGATACAACTCCCCTGTGTTCCTGAACTGTTGGTGTCCTGACCTTTGGGTCTTCAGAGAGGTGCATTCAAAACAAGTCAGACTGTCAAGAATTTAATTGCACAACACGCTTACAAAACACACAAGCATACTGGTCAGACCTGCAGGGTTTACTAACAGCACCGTGGACACAGCACCTTACGGAAGACATGCTTCACTAATCCAGACTCATGTCCTCGTCTTCGTCCTTCTGCTCTTTGGCGTCGCCCGGGTCGCTCGCCGTCCCGCCGACACCCTCCATGGCCTTGGCAAACGCCTCCACGTCTGCAAGCACAGGGACCGCTCGGAAACGGGAGCAGATCCGGAGAACGTCGACGTGCTACACGCTTTTAACCTAACCGCCAAACCTGCTGGCTGTGTGTGTGCGCACGTGCGTTACCTCCTTTGTTGGCTGCGTCCACTGCCTCAGCAGGCAGGCCGAACTGGTTCATGAGAGGACCGAGCTGCCCTGATGCAAGCGCACTGCTGAACATGCTCATCGCCTGCTCGCACACACACACACACACACACACACACACACACTTTCATTTGCCAAACAGTTTTGCTTTTTCTTTGCAAGCGGTTTCCTGGCGTGTGCCCTGGCGTCACCTGCTGAAACTGTGGCGAGGTGAGCGTGCCCTGGATCTCCTCGGCGCCCTGTGGGAGAGCGTCTCCTACAGGCAGGAATGGGAAAAGTCGCTGCTGCACCTCGGGGTTGGCCAGAATAGGAGCCATGACGTCGGGGGTCAGCACACTCGCCAGGTCCACTGCACAGAGATGGAGGAGTCAGAGGAAAACAAACAAACAAACAAAAAAAATATTTTAAAAAAGTTGTCCTTAGATTATTTCTATTATATCAAAACAATCTAATCCCCCCCCCCCCCCCCCCCCCGTCCACCACTTGATTATCTTTTGAAAGATAATAATAATAATAATAATAATAATAATAAAAAATGAGCAGAATCCCAGTGTCTCTGTCTACTAGACCTGTCTTCCTCTCTCACCTCCCTGGCCTTCCACGGCTGCGGCTGGCACGTTCATGGTGGCCAGGATGCTCTGGAGGTCCCTCAGCTGGATGGGCTGCGTGGGGCTCCCCACTCCGGCAGCCAGGGAGGGGGTCTGAGACGCCGGGGTGGTGGGCGTGACGGTGGGGGACCCCGCAGAGGTCGCGGCGGGCGTCACCGGGGGGGTGGGCGCCTGGGTGGAACCAAGGCGAGCCGATCCGGAAGAGGGCGTGGCCGCTGCCGACGGGCTGCGGGAGCTTTCGGGTACAGAGACGTTTCACGTTACGGTGCGTCCGACACACTCGTAACGAAGAGACTTAAAACGTTACATCGCGAACACACAAGATACCAGACCTTGACGTTGAACTGCTGCTGGTTGGTGCACCACTGCCCAACAGACTGGCCAGCCCTGGACCTGTGAGAGCTCCGAGCCCACCTGCCACACACAGAGTCAAACATCCACCCTGCGTGCGTGCGTTTACTTGAACGTGTAGTGTGGTGTTTGAGGGCGGGTCACTTACCGAGCCCCCCTAGTCCTGTGGGTCCAATCAGCTGCATGAGCTGGTTATGGCTCATGTTTCCCAGAAGGCTCTGCAGGCCGCCCTCTCCTGGGCCGAAGGGAAACAACCCAAAATCCCAGTTGGAAAGCAGTCCCGAAGGTTAGAATATTTTAGCTGAACAAACTCATGAACTGACACCAAATGCGTTCTTGTTTACGCACTACAGTACGGATTAGTTTTATGGCTTGAAGATGAAAATAAGGAATCTGGATTTTCGCACGTGCAAGTCGGCGTTCAGATTCAGCGGCACGGCGCCGGGATTTCTGTCATACAGGGAGGGGCGACGGACGCCAAGCGCAAGCCCGTCTTATGGAGATCTCCCGAGAGAAGCCCCAGAGACTGGACCCTCTGCCTCCTCACCTCCCAGTGCCGAGAGCTCATGGCCACTGCTGCTCCCGCTGCCCTGGGTGCCCGGTACGGGCGGGTTGTTCAGGTACTCGTTCACTTTGCGGCAGTACTCCTCGTCTTTGTCCGCTTTGGGCTCCTAAAACCCACAGGAGGCCGCGGGGTCAGACACACATGGTCGGTGCCAATTATCAGCACGGGGCTCAGAACTACGCTGGCATATTTGAGACAGAAGAACAAATAAACTCAAACCACCGCGATGCAGCCTTCATCTGCGATGTCCTCTTTGTGAGTCTCTACGGGGAGGAGGCGCTCTGACTCGCTCACCTGCATCCAGAAGAAGAGCCGTTTGGAGCCGGCCTTGAACCTGAGCACGTAGACCCGCCCTGTGGTGCACTGGCTCACCCTCTTGAACTCGCAGTCATCAGGGAAAATGATCAGATCCTGGAAACACGAGCAAACACGCTGGCGTCAAACGTGAGCCCGGTGCGCCGGCAACCAATCGCGACCCCCGGCAACATTGCTAAAACCCAGGGGCAGGAAGCCGGGGCCGAAGCGGCCAAACCGACGCAGTACTATGCGCTCGTCGCAATTATCCATCACCCAGTTCGAGTTCTTAAGAGGCTCCTTCAAGTCTTAGCTTTGTATAGTTCCTCATGCAGGACCTGTAGGCAATGACAGCATTTAAGGTTACAGGAAAAGGGTCATCATTCATGTGCGCATTTCTCTGGTACTGACATCATCAACATTTCCTGTGGTTCTGTCCTTCCAACAGAAATGGATGAGAGAGTCATCTGTCTGCTGGATGTAGACCATGCCTTTGCGTTTATCTGGGGTCACCGTGCTGCCCTTTAGGGTCATTTTACCAGCCCGGAACTCAACCAAGTATTTGCTGGACGAGCTGCGCGAGCCTGTCACCAGACTGGGAAAGAGTGCTCCTGATGACATTCTGATTCCTGCAAAACAAAGACGCAAGGAAATGAGCAGAAACCAACGACTCCAAAAGACAACACTTGTTTCACCAAACAGATGCTCATTGTTTATGGCTTACACTACAGATATGAGTGAAAGGAAGCCGAAGAAAGATTCAAACAAGCTTACTATGTGCTAGCGATTACAAGTAAACCAATTCTTTCCGTTTACCACATAAAGAATAAACAACAAAACGCATTTATCTGTATGGCAAGTATATTTCGATACTTGAGTACAATTCCCAAGCAGAAAAACGACTAATCCATCAGAATTTCGATGGCTCAGGACTAGGAGCTCAATTCCAAATCTTCCTCTCAAATCAAAGCGTCAAGGAGTGGATAACGCCAAGCGTCTTTGTGCAGGTACCATCTAGAATGACCACGCAGTCCTGTTCTCCACTACACTGGCTGGAGAGCTGCTACCTTTCCTAACATACTTAACCCAGCTGGCTAGCGCTGTACTAGTCGCTCTGCCTCGGTCCTTAACGCGCAGGGAACCACAAAGAACCCGATAAAAGCCACGCAAGGGCGTTTTGCGAAGCATAATCCAGATTTGAAAGGGGAGGAAAGACCAGCAGACAGAGCTGGTAACCCTAGCCGAGGGAGCTAACTAGCCCCCTGCGTTACTCAGCAAGATCTGCAGGAGAATTTGACCATTTTTCAATCAACCGTACAATTTATTGCTTAAAATCTCAACGTTTCATATGACGAAATACAGCAGAACGACCCCGTCACCTTGACACTATAAAGAAATCAGACATTGAGTTTGCTAGCGTTAGCTACTAGGCTAGCTGACTGGTAACAGTAATGGCTTTTGTTCGCGTTAAAACATTGCGGTGGGGGAACAATAACGGATAACACCCATGTATTATTTCCAATGACCTTTCCACCAAGTTTCCTACCTTCTTTGACAAAACCCGCACTAGAAACGTCCAGACTGCCAGCTTGGAAGTTCAACACAAAAAACGCCTTCCTGCCTCGCCACCTATTGGCCAACGAGCTAACGTCCGATTGGCTACAGGGTTTCTTAAAGGGGACGCGTCTATTAAAGGGGAAGTGAGGAGACTGGAACACGGAAACTGGCTTTGAGGAAACCACCGACTCTGTAGTTTAGGCACACGCAAAAAAGATCATGGAAGTAGAAAAACGATTGTAAATTAATCAAGGATACACTTACCCCAATGTACATTTTATTTTATTTCAAAAGAAATCAACAAGTTTCAACTAGCTAAAATATCTATTAGTATAATTCAATAACATTAGAATGGTAGCTTTTAAATTTTAATGGAAATTATGTCCAAACGCTAATCAACAACTGAAAATAAAATGTTTTAATTTCTCACCAGAAATGTATTTAAATACTATAAAAATACAGCATTGCACAAAATAATAGACTGTGATTACTAAACATGTGCAACATGTGAAACAGAAGGGGCATTTGCACACAAACATGATGTATAGTTAAGAGTAAGGTAAAGCACTTAACTTACAAAATGAATCCACACAATGCCAAATTAAAATATAGATTTTATGTTGAATATTAGTTTTATATTGCTAGTTTTCAAATATTTAAATGTACATTTAAATTTAGGGACAACTAATAATGATGTGAAGTAGTGTAATGAACTGTATGAGTCCCTCAGAGCTTGTGAAAATGCGTTGACATTCTTGTTGACATTTAAGTTCTTTAAATGGTTACACACAGAGGAAAGGAGACTGGTTAAATTGCCAAGCAGACAACAAAACAACAACAATAACAACCACAACAACAACAACAACATCTTTAGACATACTCCGACGAATCTTTAAAGACCCGACACAGAGCACAAGAAACACCAAACAATAAAATTATCAAGTGTTAGTGACTCAATTGTGTATTCAAATCCAGGTAGAGGCTGGGGTCTGAGTGGGGATGGACATGACCTGTTTGGGATAGAATTTAAAAATAAAAAAAAAAACAACACGAAAAAATTCTCTAGCATCCCTGTACTTCGAGAATACTTCCAACATTTTCTCTTGCACACATCATAGCTAGAGTTTCTCAAATTACTATGAGTCAGGTTTGTGTGCCAAGTGAAAGTGGAGCAGGGCTATGAACGGGGGAATTTCCACACAAACGCGGCCAATTGTGGATGCTGAGGCAGGAGCGTGAGCCGTGATGGGTTTCTGCTGGACCACTTACAGAAACAGCTTTTATGGACATGATTCTCTTTTCACCGAGACTGGCTTTTACACACATCTAAAATATACGGTATGACTATAGTTACAGAAGAATACACTGCAACTTGAGCTAGTTGATGAGTTGCATAGATTTTGCCTGCTTTGACGGGTGCACAGTGTGTATGTCTTCATAAATCGTGTTGATCATTTTAAAGAGTGAGTTGATCTGAACTGGAAGTACACAATGTGACATGGTGGACTCCAAACTTAAGTGCCATAGATGGGTGTGAAACCCTGCCATAAAAGGTCTCTATGCAAAGACAACACCACGCTAATGCAACTAAAAGGTACGAGAGGAGTAAAAATGTGGTTTTTCTACTGCCAACAGAGACGCTGTTTGATGGAGAACGGTCACAAAAATGGTCTACTTTCTACAATACTATATAATCCTTAGAAACCACTTTCACCTTTGGTAACCCACCAAAATGAAAGAAAAGAAAAAAAGGTAGCATTTTAAAGAGAATATGCATCGTCATAATTTGTTGACTCCATAAACCCTTTTCTTCCCTTTGGGTTCTGCAAGGTGTCAAGGCCGATACACCGTACCTACGGGAGAAGACGGAATGGCTTTACATAAACGGACACACAAACACGTGCGCCGAACAAGTATTCCTTATCACAATTCATTATTATTAAGCGACATGGATTCTTTCGACCTTGACTACTGTAATTGTTGGCTGCTTGAGGCAGCCTGGTCCTATCCAGCGTGAAGAGAGGCGTTCAGTGTTGGTTGCGGTTGCTGTGTGCGTGCGCTAGCCCCTTCGCCACGAGCTACACGCCAACGAGAGACAGAAGTGCGAGTGTGTGTGAGTGAGCGAGAGGGTCCGCTGGTTTCAGGAATACATCTGAAGGAATGAACCACGCAGAAAGGGGGTTCGAGTTGTAAGGTGGGGGGGGGGCGTTCTATGAGTCGCATTCATCTCCTCTTCTATGTTTCAGGTGTGCGTTTATGAAAAACAAGTGGACTGAAGTGTTGCAGTGCAATGAATACCAGTGCTTCTGCAGATAAACCCCTCCCCCATCGATTTCATAAAGGAAACAGAGCCGCCCCCCCCCAAAAAAGCCAAAATGACTCAGCGTCGCGATTCTCTGCTGCCCCATTTCCCACTTGCATCAGAAACGCAACTCACTGAAACGAGCGCTCAGATTCCTGCTCTCTCTGCAGGCTGGGCTACCGACCCACTGTGGTACGTTTCTGCGCTGTGAGGAAGGAGCCGGAGCTTGTCTGGCACGTGGCGGGCGGTGGCCGAGAAGCGGCTAGCGGCACTACATCGGTTGCAGGAGAACATAAGGTGGGACGCTTGGCAGAAGGGTGCTGGGAGGGCGGGGCTGAGGTAGGAGGCGCGGCCACTCCGGTATGCTGGCCCGCCCCCTCCCATCAGTAGATGTCGGGAGAGTCTGTGTATTTCCTATCAAAGTAACCACCGGTGTAGAGCCAGTCCTGCGATCCCGTGAAAGGGTTCACGCCCAACTCAAACCACCTACAGCGGATCGACACAGACAAGAAAAGCTCCAAAATAAACGTAGAAAAACTGAGGATATTCAAACATGTACAGACCTTAAAAGGACAATCTTGAGTTTATAAATGTCAAATCAGCTAATCAGCAGTTAGATCAGAATTCTTCATGTTATTGTACATGCAACCTTTATTTCCCTTCCCCAAGTGAGAGGCCCGCTTCAAATGCAGCAGTTCTCTTTTAAAACGTCTATTTCCCCTTTCCAGATTAATGAATAATCCAGATTATATGTATGGCTGGAGAGATCCACAGATTTACTGGTTTAAGAAAGTTAGCTGTATTTATAAGAACGGAATATGCGTTAAGTGTGAAGTTAGACGCATGATCCAAATCCTGAACTTTGGCAGTCCCACTGTAAACCTGGAAGTGTGCTGGGGTCTTACCTCGTGGACCACTCCTCATTATCCTTGGCCCTCTCTTTACGAGCTGCTCTCTGTTTCTCCTCTAGCCTCTCCTTTTGTTTGCTGGCCTCATCTACACACACACACACACACACACACACACACACACACACACACACACACACACACACACACACACACACACACACACACACACACACACACACACACACACACACACACATCATGGGCTGCCTTTTTGTTGGTGGACAGCAGATGGTGCTGAGTATTGATTAGGACTTTGGGAGCAAGGAGCACCGTTACCCATGTCTCCCATCTCCATGGCTCTGATGTCGGGCCGTAGGCGGCAGTCCGTTGGAGCCAGAACTCCCTCCATGCCAGGCTCCAACTCATTCAGTCCGATCGCAAAGTTAGTGAAGTTATACATCTGCCAAGGAAATCAGGGACATAATTTTCTCAAAATCAATAGTATTGGAGTGTGTGTGTGTGTGTGTGTGTGTGTGTGTGTGTGTGTGTGTGTGTGCGTGTGTGTATATACCTCTGTTGAATTAGGAGGTCTAGATGCAACTCTCCACAGCAGAGTGCTGCCAGGAATCACAGCCACGGTTTCCTGAACCTCCGGCATGTCGTCTGCGTCCTCGTTCTCTGCGACGTCTGTCTCTTCCTACACGCGCACACACACACACACACACACACACACGCGCACATACACACACATACATACACACACACACACACACACACACACACACACACACACACACACACACACACACACACACACACACACACACACACACGACATCAAAAACAGTCATACTACGTTTCCCACAGTAACACCTTCAGAACATATATTAAATGGCTTTTTTTCCTCTGCTAGCAACAGTGTGGTGGTATGTATGATGCTTCAGATTAGGCACTACACCTCTGGCCAAGGCTGGGTGTATACAAAAGTGGTCCTCTGGACTACATTACCCATAATTCATTCTAAAAGAGACAAGGTCGGATTCCTGAAGTCATGGTGTGAGTAGCGTGGTCTGAGATCTCATCACAGAGGATCAGGACTTTCTACCCCATTTAAAGTCCACTCACAACCAAGAAAGCCAGTAGGTGCAGTTTCCCTGCCCGCTGCACTAACAGTTTGGGCCATTTAAAGTGTTAAAATGCTATCTAAACCTATATGTGAAAGGACCTTTGAAAAGAACAGGCGCATGGGGGACAGTCCGGAGGGACGATGGGCGCTTCGTTCTGCTCCACCTGCTCACCGTTTTCTGTTTCCTGGAGTCGGCTGCTCCCTTCCTGTCGTTCTTGCGATGGGACTCGTACACCTGCGGGTCCACACTCCACATGCACTCTGTCCATTTGCCATAGATCACACAGCGCTTCTTCTTACTGCCCCCCCACCCCCGACACACACACAAAATAAAACAGGGAAAGAACATCCAGTGAGATGGTTGAGACATTTACCCTCTTAAGGGGCATCAACATTGTTGCTCAGAGATTCAGTTCATTAAACAGTAGTTTTCCCTCAGTTTTCCCTCAGTTTTCCCTCTGGTCCTATGGCAATGTTTCTATTGTGATTCATGGGATCTCCAGTCTCCAACTGTTCTAGGACAGGTAATCCCACAGTACTACTGACTAAAGCGTTCCCTCCTGTTCAGAGCATTACTCTTTGCTTTTAGCGTCTAGCTGATGTACTGGACATGCACCACAAGACATGCACACAGACAGCGGGGGAGCACTACGACGGACTGGATGAACTGCTGTTTATCTAATGCAGCACTTAACTGAACTGAACAGAACAGTAGCAGGCAGCTGTTTGATGCTGTTAATGTCACTGCAGTGCTGTTAGCATGCTGTTAGCAAATGACTGACAGGGACACACTTCAGGACCAACATGAGGCACTGCACCATGGTAGGGACTCAGGGTCAAGGGTTAGAGCTCAAGGGTGCAGAGAGGAGACTTACCACTTGTCCTGGATGTAGCCCTCCACTCTGTGTAGCTCTTTACCGAACATGCCGCAGGGTTTGAAGTTCAGCACACACTTATCTCCAGTGCTGGGCCAGACACAGCAAACAAGACACGTGCGGCATTAGGCCCACATTACAACTCCTGTACAAATACGCTTATCTGTCCTGTGACAGCCTAACACTCAGGGAGAGTGTCACACGTTACAGTGTGGATTTATCTGGTTGGTGCTAGGACAGAACTCGGTTGGGTACTTTCATCAGCCATCTTTCAAACCCCCCCCCCCCCCAAAAAAAAGCTCACTGGTGTATTGTAGCTTCAGCAAATAAACGCGATCAATTAATCTTTATTTTAAGTTTACCTGTGGTTGACTATCTCGACCGTGCCATATTGCTCAATCCACAATTTGCCCACAATGACATTGTGTACACAGCAGAGGGGGTTTGTCCATGTGTATGCCTCTTTGTGCCTGGAATTAACACACACACACACACACACACACACACACACACACACACACACACACACACACACACACACACACACACACACACACACACACACACACACACACACACACACACACACACACACACACACACACACAAGCAGTTACCCAGTTACCCAGCAACCACAGAGCCCTTCAGTATGATAGCACATCACGATATCCTGACTCATCCAGGAAAAGGACCACTCAAAAAACTCAGAAAAACCTTTAAAAAACCCAAAACAAAACAAAACACATCCACGGACACATACCTGCACCCGCATGCGCACACACAGTCCATAGATGAACAGTGAAATATTACGGAAAGTCTGCTACCCACTCACCCCACCGCATACACAGAATGGGACTCACTTGAGGAGCTCTAACGTGATGGTTCCTTTGGGTTCTGCTTCTACACTCTTGCCCCAGAACTTGAGCTTGGGGTATATGGAGCCATGGAACACGAAGTCCTGTGCGAGGCCTTCAGCGTGGAACGCACTGATGGGCGGGTGGTGACTCACCTGCTCCGAGACCAGCCGGAAGCCCTGATCCTCCCTGAGAGAGAGAGAAAGAGAAAGAGAAAGAGAAATAGAGAGAGAGGCAGGCACAGAGACAGAAAGAAGAAGGGGAAGATAAAGGAAGCAAGGAAGGAAGGAAGAGGTATTGCATTAGTTATGTTTCTTTACAGCTCAGAAACCTCAAAATAACGTATCGCTCAATCAAGGCAGGAACCTGTTCTAGCTTATTGTGAAGCAAAAAAGTGTCTGCATTACGACGTCCGAGGACCGTGGCTGGAGCAGGTCAGCAGAAGATCTAATATCACTCCCTGACCAGAGGCCACTTCTAAAGATCCTAAGATTGTATACGTACAAACACCAGCCAAGGAGGGGCCTATACAGTGCTCAGGAAGGAGGCGGAGCTTGTTATGGGTTTGTGTTTACCGTAGGAGCTCGTAGGTCTCTCCTAAGAGAGGGTTGAACGGCTTTCCAGTTCTGTCCCACTGAGAGGCCACAGCAGACACGGCAAAGGCAGCTACCGCCTGAGAGAGAGAGGGAGGGAGAGAGAGCGAGTGTCAACACAGGCTAGAAACGAACACAAACATCCACAGCCTCATATGGCCAGGGCCGTGTGTGCAGGCTGTGCAGAACCTCTCCATCCTCCACAGCTGTGTGTGTGTACCTGCATCCTCTCTATGGATTCGGCCTGTGCACAGGCCTTGTGGACTAGGTACGTGTGCTCCATGTACTCGCTGATCCTCTGCAGGAAGCTCAGCGGCTCGTTGAATACGATAGGCATGGTGATCTTAGACAGCTCCTGTGCCCCCGCCCCACACACACACACACGCGCGCAGGGGTCACAACCACGACGGCTGGCCGGTATGCTGAGCAAGCAAGAATAAGCAAGCCGGCGGTTCTGGCGGCCTCACCAGCCCAATGCATTTCTTCAGGATGCTCCATACGCTGAAGTTGTTGCGGGAGAACATGGGAGCTGGAAGGGCCGACCTGGGCGGGGGGGGGGGGCGACCACACACGACAGGGCAACATTAGCGAGGGGGGGCAAAAGCCGCTCCTGAGACCTTGTCACAGACAACCAGCATTCTACACGCTGATGGTTCAATACAGTCAAGGAATTTCTGTCTAGGTTTTGTTCTTAGAGGTCAGGGTGGAGTGTGGGACAGAGGGAGATAGACACAGAGAGACACAGAGAGAGACACAGAGAGAGACACAGAGAGAGAGAGAGAGAGAGAGAGAAACCTTGAGTGCAGGAATCTGACCATACCGGCGTTTCCTGATTCCGTTCTCCTGCGTTATGGTACCATTGTTTTTTTCTGTGCTGTCACCCACCATAGCATCTTTGAAACTGGCCTCCGAGGTGCCTTCACATGACTCGTCTGAATCCAAGCCTGTCACACACACACAACGAATGCAAATCAGCCCCACCACCGTAAAATAATAAGGCTACAGCACAAATGATATAGCTCTGTTTGTTGCCCTCTCTCTCGCACTCACTCACTCACACGCACACAAATACACGTTCACACACACGAACACTCGCAGTCTAAAAGTACGATTCTGGTAGTCTGCGCAGAAACTAATTACAGCTGAAAGTCTTGCAATGCTTTAGAGGGCTCCCGGAGATGACGATGAGACTTTTTACAATATCAGTCAGACTTCTGATCAAACGACCCCCCCTCCACCCGTGCAGCCAAAGGAGTGATGCCCTAATTAGCGTCTTGTAGTACCACACGTATCTCAGCGAAAGAGCTCCAGCCTCAAAACAATCCAGCCAAAATCTATTTAAAACCGCTAAAGCTGGGGCCTCGGTGTGACTTGAAACGGGGGCGACCTTCTCCACGTCATCTCCGCCTTTTGCCTGCGAGCGTCACCCGACTGCCGCGGTGAGCTCGTCAACGTTCGGTGGTTTTGGCCACCGGCGAGCGCGTTTATTTATTATTCATCCATCATCTTTTTTACCGGGTCTCAGCTGGCGGCACGCGGCGATGACGGGAGCCGTCAGCCCGGGCCGCCTGCTGCATTATTAAGGTCGCGGGCAAGAAGGAAGGTAAGACGACACCCCGGGACCTGGCTGTTGTCCTTCCCGACCCATGACAAACGCGCCGGCACGCGGGGCAGCTGGGAAGGGGCTGCAGCAGCGGCAAGGCTGGAGCAGGAGAGCGGAGCGAGCCCCCGAGGGCGCAAAAGTGTACCGCTGAGGTGACGAGGCTCCGCTTTGAGCGGAGGCGGTTTCGATTTGGCAGCGGCGCGCCCTCTGCGCGTGTCGTAGGTTCCGTCTTGCTTTTGGTGGCCAACAGTTGTCATTTTGGGGACTTACGCGAACATCACCATACTTACATCATTAAGCCCTCCATTTCCAGGCCCCTGGTGCTGGGGTTTAGACAGGCTCCGGACACCAGGAGCCCCCATCTGGATGTTGCTCACCTGTGACGGCGTCGTAGAACTCGTCCTCATTGTTCATTGTAGAGTGCGAGTCCATGCGAGTCCCCTAGAACATGGTTCCCTGGACGGAGATGGTCTGCACCGATGCCACTGCAGTTACACCTGCGCACGCACACACAAACAGGAGGCGGGGTTTTAACACGCAGACACACGAGCGCCTCGCTACATGCAAAAGCGCACGGCACGGGCACAAAAAAAAGAAGGAAGGGGCTTTTACACACTGAAGCGTGAATGCTAGTCTGCAGTTTCGACGTGGCCTGCCAGCAAGCGCCGGTGCAGCCGCTTCTGTGCCTTCCGCAGTTTCTGCTCCCAAACGTCTCTCTTACTGGTGACATGGCAACTATCAGCACCCTGCACTCATACAGGTATGCTGGAACACCCTTAATGGAGGAGTGAACTTTGGACCCCATTACTAGCCAGTAGAGAACCTGCCCACAGCCGATAGGCAGATAAGTTAACACCAGCAAAGACCAGAGGCTGCAGCATGCCACACCTCTGAGTACAGCCAGCATCCCGTAATCAAACCAGGCTTCTGCTGAGGGGGGTGCTTCTACTGAGGAAAACAAGTAACACGGAAGGATGGTGGGGAGGGGGGGGATTATATCTCGTTAAGCACAAGCCATTAAATTCAATTAATTTTTATTATTACTAGGCCTATATTTAACTCGAGTTTCTTGATTTTTTTTTTTTTAGCAAGGAAAGAGTAGATGATCTCTGATTACAAGATGTTTACACGTACACTGTGACTGGGGCTTGTTTCCTGTTATTAGCCAAAAAAAAAAAACAAACTCTCATTTATCCAATGAGTATATTTTTAAGAGAACAACAAAAAAAGAAAAGAATTAAGACATAAAATATAACAGACGAAGTAATACCGCAATCCTATAAATAACGAGTGCACCAATAAAAACTGTCGAAGGCAGAAATGTTTTATCAGTGCATGTCCATCGTTTAAACCTTCTTCACTGGGGCACAGAAACGAAAATTACTTCTCAAGTGGATGACAACATTTGCTTCTAATGAGAAACCCATGAGATAGAGCAAGGTCGACATGAGGCAAATGTAATTCAGCTCATCATATTCAATAAGCCTCCAGAGCTGGGCTGTAAGATTGACTCTGTCGGCTTGGAAAACGCATGGACCCGAGGCCTGCAGGGCTTTGGCTGGGCTAATGTGAGCTCTGAAGTACAATAGGTCTATAGGCCAGGCAAAGGTGTGCCCTAAAGCACAGCAGATAAAGGCACCGAGTCATAGCAAATAAAAGTCTTATTATGCAAAGGAAGATTAGAACTTATAAGCAGGTTGCATAACCACATATTAGCATGGCTGTTTTTATGATGAGTTTTATCTAGCATGTAAACGCCTCGGTTGAGGCCCTCGAAGTAAAAACAAATGGGGCCAAAGATCTAGACAAATTATTACGCTATATTAGAAATGAAAAACACAAAAATAAGCTAAAATAAGATCAAATGCATATGGCGCCTCAGGAAAAGCAAAGGGGCGACAAAATCATTATTCATGTCAACATTGTAAGATGAAAGTGTAGCGAGTACTATTAAAAGCACCTTTATCTGAGTAAGCCCACTGAACATTTAGCAATTAGGCCCATGCAACCCCACTGGCCCACAGATTCTGAGAGGCCTAACCAGTGATGGTGCTGTAAAGGACGTCACCCCGCACACATCGCGATCCAGCTGCCTTCTCTGCCACCCTCCTGCAGGTGCTGCACTTGTGAGCAGAAGCAACACAAGAGAGGAGCACAAATCAAAGAGCACATGGCCGTGACCTCCTCCAACACTCCTCCGCTACGGCTGCAGAACTTCCTCTGACCACTCAAGAGCACTTCGTTAAAGTACCAGTTAGCAAACAGGCAACAACCTACACTGTTTATATTGTGCGCGCGATATGCTTCATAAGCTCCGAACGTACCCGATAGCAACTTAAGAAAAGTTATTTATTTATCTTTTTAAGTGTGTAAAGGGTGGTTAGTCAGGACAGGAGTGGCTGCATTGTCTGCAGGGTCTCGGCGTGGGCAACGGGCAGCAGTGTTTTGAACAGGAGCCTGTCCAGAGGGACAGGTAACTTTGATGAACCGTGCAAAAACAACAATGGATTAGACTGCACGCACGCCAGACCAGGGTCAAACACGGGCCCTAATGAAATATTTGCATTTGATTATTTAGCCATACCGCAAGCTATTTGAACTAACTAAAGAGGCTCGTCCAAATAACTTAATTATTTGAAATGACTTCCTGGATAAATTGATTTCATTTGAAGTTTGTTTTTGTTTTTTTAAAGTGCAATTCTTGTGCTGTGGTTCTTGAACCTGTGGTACTTGAGCGGTGTGAAATACAGCTGTCTGTTCAGACTGTAACATGGCTGGCTGTGGGATTTGGAGTTAGTTCAGATTGCCGGGGCCTATGCCAGTGGACATTCAGTGCGAGACTTTTTGCACTTGTTGCCAATATTGGAACATTCAATCATCCTACTTGTTTTCAATCATAAGATGGTGCATTCTGTTCGTAAGCCAGGAGAACCCAAATCAAATCGAAGAACACTGCCAAAAAATGAAAGGGGTCAGTAAAAGTGTTGATATCCGTACTGTTTTTGAAATGGTTACTGACTGTGGGCAAGGGCTGAACACGGTCACTGTCTCAGCAACATTAGACCATTCCCTGTATTACGGGACTGTTGAAACACCGTGAACTTCTCACTGAAGTGCAAGCGGGCTGACGGATAACGGGAGCAGTTGCTAAGCATTTGTTAAGATGGAATTATGTTAAAATAATTTCAGAACCTGAAATGCTTGGAAATGGTTTTTGCAGTGTGTTGTCACGAGATTAAGAGGATCAGCTGAGGGATAAAGAGTGTAATCGGTTACCAAGAGGCTCGCGTTACAGAGAGGCTTAACACCTGTGCCAGAAATCCTTTATCCTGAATGGCCTCAGTTTTAGACCCTCGCAGCAACCACTGAAATTCACCAGCCTGCCTTATTTTCATCATTTACAAGCAAAGTAATGAATGACGTGCCAAGAACACTGAAGATTCCCAAGATTCTCGTCCTGAACTCTGGAATCCTGAAATCTATTAATCCAACGGTAAAGGTTATGACACCATCCTAGAGTATGCAATATCAAAACCTTAATAACTGCTTCTTTCAAGGATTGTTCTTTCTTTGTTATTGTTCTTTCAAGGATCTGATCCTCAGCTGAGTTTCCATGCCATTTAAAAAAAAATGTTCTCTTCCAAAGTATGCCAGTTACAAAACGCTCAAAGTTGTGAGGTAACTATTGTGCAAAATACGACACACATGCCGTCCCAGAGTCGGCAGAACTTCCATGGTGAAGTCGGCATCTGCTACAGTTTCAGCAGAACATAAAAGGTGATTTAAAAATCACTCTCCACAGAAACCAAAATTGTCTAGGGCTATTAGATTTGTCACATGAAAGTGACAGATCTGTGCCTGAAGCACACATCCTCTTTTGCCACAAACGGATATTCAAGCTCAAGGGTCTAATTAAACCAGGCCACATCATAGCTCAAATTCTGACCCAGAGAGAGCAAACATAACATGCCTCTGTGTGTGTGTGTGTGTGTGTGAGAGCCATTTCTACAAAGCCAGCTATGACGGGTGACAGTTTGGCTCATTCTTTGTTTTATTACCTTGCTTTTGTGAGGGTGTCTACCTTGCTTTTAGGGCCTCTGAAATAAACAGCAAGTTAAGGACAATTAAGGGCTTAAGGATGATTAGGGATCAGGCCTAAATGTCATTCATCTAGTGAACACAAGCCAGGAAACCTAAAAAAGTGTGCCCTTTGCAGGTGAACAATGTGAATGAACTATGAAATAGAGGCAAGTAAATGGGGAATAGGTCACGAGAGTGTGTCCTGGTTAGGAGCAAAGGTCAAGCATGTCCTGTCAACTGCACAACTACTGTAGGCAAATGAAGGGAACTTGAGTAAAAAGCACCACTCTTTCACACAGTCCCTGGCTGACACCTGCTACTGAGTAGCACCTAGCATTTCACACACTGTCATTTCACATACACAAGTATGCCATCACACAAATCAAGCTTGGGAGAGGCACAAACGCCTGACAAAGCACAGAATGAATCAGCAGGTAAAGGATAAATATCTCAAAACACTGACAAACACACAATCAACTTTCACATACATTTTAACAGTGGCATACCGTAGCTCCTAATAGGAATGTGTGTTAATGGTTAAGGTGCAGATTCAAAGCAGCCTGCCTGTCAGGTAGTAGTATACCTCACTTCAGCACTACTTATTGTATTTAGCTGATGCTTTGGATAAAAGCGACTTACAATTATGACTGAGTACAACTTGAGCAAGCGAGGGTGAAGGGTCTTACTCAGGGGCACAACAGTGGCAACTTGACAGTGGTGGGGTTTGAACTAACAACCTTCCGATTACAAGTCGAGCACCTTAACCACAGAGCTACCACTACAGAACTGCAAGTCTTACTATCCGTCAACGAGTGTGTCAAACCAACGATGAACATTGACGAATGCTTGGACACTTCAGTATGTAACAGAAGTAACGCAAACCTGCCAAAGACACAAAATCCGCCACCAAGTAAACCGTGTCCATGCTTTGCTTTTAACGGAATATCAGGCTACTCGCGCACTGTTCATTCTTCAAAACTGCTTGTACAAAGACTTTTTCCACAGACTTTAACAGCCCAACCTGTGGTTACTTCAATATCTAACACTGTTCCTGTCCAAAAGAACACGGCCTTCCTGGCACTGCCATATGGAAACTCCCCATAGCTATACTTGTTAACTTTAGAGAACTTGCTAAAGTGTCCGTTTTTCCTCCTATTTCGTGTGCGTTTTTAGACTGAATGCGAGCGATGAAGTTTCACTCACTTGCACAACCCGCCTAATGTCACCACAGTTCTGCTACCGTTAGCCCGTCGGCTAGTTAGTCCTCACGGCTACCTGAGCGCAGCACAGTCCGCTCAAGTCACCGAGCAAGGACAGATATTAATCATAGTTTCGTAATTCCGGGAATATAATTTTCAAACTTACGAATTACGAGACCCGGGCTACATTCTCGGCTCCATCTGAAACCGTCTTTAGTTGCTCCGGGCGTGAGGGCTGAGCACAGACACTGCAACAGCGACGCCGAGCTGAATGTCTTAGCACGCCAGCTAACCAGCTAAGAAAACGTCAGAATCAGGTCACAGTTCTCTGGAGGCTTATACTCGGAGGGGGGGAGGGCAAAAAACGTTGTATTCAGTTAAATATTCTATACGTCCTAATAAAGCAAGACGCGCATATATTTACCTACCTGTGATGATCCGTGCACTGAAGGCTGAGAGATCTGATACAGAGGCGGAAGCGACTGTCAGGGACGGGTTGATTGACACGGACGTCGGCCAATCGGATTTAAGGGATGGTGTCGCCTGACGTGATTCCAGTCTACGTCAGTAAAGCGGTGTTGTAATGGCCCCACATGTAAATACATAGAGAGAGATGTCCAGAAGGGTAGTAAAGGATAGGGTTTAGAGGGAAACAACGTGTCAGGCAAAGGTCCTTCTTCAGCTGTGCAACCAAAGTGCTTTTCAGTTGAACCTTTCTGTACTTTACTACAATACCTCTCTTACTACAGTACAGTGCAGTTACTCACCTACAATCTTCTACTGAAAAAAAATCACAATACTTTATCTAATAGCAAAAGGTTTGTTGTTGAAGTTATATTATTTAGCTGATGCTTTTATTCAAAGGAACTTACAATTATGATTGAATACAACTTGAGCAATTAAATGTTAAGTCTTACACAGGGGCAACCTAGAGTTAGTGGGGCTTGAACCAGCAACCATCTGATTATTAGGAGGGTACCTTAACCAGTGAGCTGCCACTACCTGGAAATTACCACTGCTGGTTAAGTATAAGCATATATTTTACTTATATTTTAATTTTTTTAAACAACTTTATGTTTTCTCAGGTAATAGACATTATAAATGTGGTGGGTCTACGATGCTGCACAATATTACCCCCATCCAAGGAGGGTAAATATCCACACTCCCTTCCTAGCAGTAGTCCCCTGTGTATCAAAATGCACTGAGGTGCAGCGCAGAGTCCAGCCTTGTTCCTGATTAACTAAGACAACACACAGAGACAGGAGACAGTGAATGACTACCGTATTTCTAGGACCTCCGTCTACCGACAACGTGTGGCACGGCCGGGATTCAGGCCTGGATAACTGCAGTAAGAGACAATTATGTGCACCCAAGTACCCTCAGGAGAATTGCACTCCAGTTTACTGAGCAGTCCCCCTATTAGGGTTTCTGATATTAATGAGTGAGCTTTGTCTTCTGAATAACACCACCAGTATTTCCCCATTCTCTTTAACACAAACAACCGAACAATAGTAACAATAGCCTAGCACATTATTGACCAGGCTGAGTCTGGAGTGAATCTGTTTCCAGGCATGCATAACGTTTCATTTCAGCCACCTGATCCTTATAAAAAACCATCCAAGTGATTGAAAGTAATGAAACTGCAGTGCATTATTAATGGCAGAGAAGTTTGGCTCGCCTTTATGATCAATCTCATCAATGATGGAGTTGGGCGTCACTGATACGGTCCTCTGTTCTCAGGGTGCCTCAGCAGAGTGCCCATCTCCATTTCTCTCATTCAAAAAACCCCATGTGCAGCGTGTTAAGACCTGCACTGACCTCAGCGCTAATGAGACGTTACACATGAATATTTGGAAGAAAAAAAAAAGAAGAGGGTGATGGACAGACAGTGTGTGGGTGAGAAAGACAGAAAGAAAGAGAGAAAAGAAAAGAGAGAATGGGATATTTTTTTGGAAACCTTGTGTATTTTTTACTACCTTTATGTCTCTTCTGTGTTCTTCTAAAGACCCTAATCAGATTTAGAGAACAGGGTGTTCTGTGAGCTCTGATTGGTCTGTCTGTGTTTAAAGCCTCTTTATCAAAGGGGAAAATCAAATCTGTCATGTCATCCTTCAGGCCACTGGTACAACATTATCACTGTTGTTGTTGTTGTTGTTGGGGAATTGCCCCAAAAAGTGATGGAAATCTGGAGAGGCGGGTTTGGAGGAATACAGGGCGAGCAGAACTTTCATCCATCCTTACAGAAGCCAAGTTACACCCACTGGCTCTCCACAGCACTGCTTTGTTCCATGCTCACAAACCAGGCCCAGTGCTGACCTTTCCTTATGGAAACTCAAACACTCCTTCACATAAAGTTTTGTAATGTTGTATTATAACCAAACTCAAGGGAAGGATTCCAAAGAAGACTATCAAATCCAAGCATATATTTTGTAAAACTAAAAACAATAGAAGTCACCACGTAAAAGTATATCAATACTTTGTAGGTTCGTTTCAGCTCCTGTATGGCTTTGAATCAACGTTTCCCCGCGCCTTCCAAAAGTCTTCGACCGTTGACCGTTTTGTTCTTGAAGTCGTGCTTTCTGCAAATAAGCACTAGATGGCGAGAGAGTTATTTATTTACTTACCTCTCGATTTTCTCAGTGCCCGTTTGAGAGCTTGTTTTGCTGTGAGCCATCAGTGCACAGCACCAACCTTGCAAGTATCTTTAGAAAACAATCATTTTATATCCTAATGTTTCTTTATAAATAGTAATAACTGTTCTATTTCATCAAATACACAGTTTTAATTTTTTGTAGACTATTTGTAATTGTTATAAAAATGCAACCTGTTTTGATAGACTTTAAAAAAAATTCTAACATAGATTCGAAGTATCAAATTACATGATTCAAAAATATTGCAATACAAGTATGTTTTAAGTGCAATTAAAGTGATTTTCATGCAGGTTCTGTACCACGCACTCAACATTATGTTGCTTCAGAGATTCCGTCCAGACCATCCACACAAACTGTTTAAGGGAACCAGAGGCCTTGATCACTGCGGTCTGCCATCACTATGGCAAAATCACTATGGCAACTGGCAAGCTGGACCACAGGTGTTCGAACCAGATCACACTCTCTAGGGCAGTTTAGGGCAGCAGGGAGCCTCTCTATACCATTATCCCTATAGCTTAAGCTAAGGCAAATTGGGAAAAGAGGCTTTGCGACTGTTAACCACACAACAATTACCAGTACTTTGCAGAGAGTGTATTGAACATATAACAATAACGATGTGGTCTACAGCAATGATCATATAACAATATACATGTGATGACAGACGTCATCTTATTTATTTATTTGTTTGTATTTTTTTTACCGCACACATACTATTATAATTACTTCCCCAAGACTGTAACCTAAAAAAAAATCAGACTACCGAAGAGCTCGTACTGTGACGAAGGACCAGCTCTTAATGCCAGTGTGAGGCCCTGAGAAGAAATGTTCAATGTCACGGTTCTCTTAAACCGACATGAGAATGTCTGTGGTGTTTTTTTCCGACCATAACAATAGCGTGCTGAATATTAAAATATGTATATTACTTGAACATCAGACTTTTCTGAAGAGGATTTCATCATTACCTGTGCGCGGCTTGAAGGTGGACGAACTAATGGACCGAATTTGCATTAAACCATATGATGTTCAAATCATACACTGCCAAGGTAGCATCACTGCACTGCATTGAACTTCAGCAGAGAGCTAAATTCTCACATTTGTTTACCGCTTTTACACAAAGCAACTTATAAATACAACTCGAACAATTGAAGGCTAAAGATATTGCGTCGGAGACAAACAGTGGCAGATTGGCAGCGGTGGGACTCGAACCACCAACCTTCCGATTACAAATCAAGTGCTTCAACCACTGAGCCGCCACTGCCACATGCGCAGTACGGTTTCCTCCAGGAGGCGAGGGTGGCAGTAGCGCTCCGCTGTCTGGGCGGGGAGAGGAATCTGCACCCGGTGAAGCGAGGTCTGCTCCGTCTGCGGCTAGAGCTGGCGAGCTGCGGCGAGGGGGACGTGGGGACGACGAGCTGAGCAGCAAATACAGAGAAGAAAAACCTCCATACCAAGGAAGGGACGCAGTTAGCACCAAGGCTTTTGGCGTAAATCGCAGTAGTTTGTTTGTGTGTTTGTGCGGTGCGGTGCGGTTTTTTTGTTTTTTATTTCAGAGCTTTAACTTCTACCTCTGGAGGAGTTCGGTTCTTCTTCAATCGTCGCTCGTGAACGGAATGAATGACCAAGACAAAGGTTGACACCAGGCCCCCCTCTCATTTCGTCTCGCCCAAGGAGAAGCGGCCCGGGAGCAGCATGGAAAACGGCAGCCAGAGCGGCGACAGCGTGCATGCACAGGCTCGGCAACCGGACCAGCGCGAGCAGCCGGCGCGGGCGGTAGGGAAGAAGAAAACGCACCGCGCGCCGTCGCCCGCACGACCGAAAGACGCGCCCGGATGGTGCCTCGCGAAGATCCGGGGATGTATCGGGACACCGACGCTGAGCGTGAAACCGGGGGCCATACATTTGGGTGGCCGGGTGTCCAGGCGTAGTCCAGTCGCCGGTAGAGAGTCCAAAGGGGAGAAGGGGAAACCGGCCGGAAAACCCACGATTTCGCCAGGCGGTGGACAGAAGAGCAGCGCAAAGTCCAACAAAACCGGCCGGAGGAAGGCGTCAGATGCCAGCATCGCATCCGATGATCTGAGCAAAGACTCGGGTTGCGCTCCGGGAAAGCTCTCTCCAACCGATAGCAGCTCGGAGCTCTCCGACTGCGCCTCGGAGGGAAATAAACTTTCCACGGACGCCCTGAGCAGCGACACCGAAACCAGCAGTCGTGGCGGAGCGGAGGGGGAGAGGCCGAGCACGGAGCACGGGCTAGCACACCGAAGTGCCCGGGGTGACCAGCAAGCCACAAGCAGCGCGGATCGTCTCTCCTTGGGAATGTACACCGGGGAAGGAAGCGTTTCGCCCGGCGACGAGCGTTCTCTCGCTTCGCTGGAGAGCCGGGTGCCTGCGAGCACCTCCTTGGCGTTCTCCGACCTGACGGAGGAGTTAACCGATGGCATACATGAGGAATATCTCAGGGAAATCGAAGAACTGAGGTCGGAAAACGACTACTTAAAGGTAATTGCCTTGTGGGTTGGAGAACATCAACTAAATACTATCTGGATTTTTCATTCCATCTTCACTCAACCTAAAGTCTGTTATTGTAATACATAGTCTACATTGCTTTTTTGTTCCCCTTTTAGCAATTTTATTCAAGTTTATGCTCACTTCACTTGTTTATACGCCTGATACTTCTAACGGTCTGCGTTAGTCTTTTTATAGTGCAGTAAAACTCAAATACTAATGGTTTGTTGGCCTGTTTGAAACACGATGTGCATGACGAGGCTCGCATGCCAGCGCACGGGACATTACCGGCGATCGTTAACGGAGAGTTCACTCCCGAACAGGCACCAGCGACACCACACACACCCGACGAGTTTCCGCGTGTTCTTGCCCATGGGATTTCCATTTAAAGATATTCGCTAAGTAAACATATTTAATCGTGTCAGATAACGCACTGTTCCAATGTTTCATAATGGACAGGCGTTTACACAGACTGTTGTAGACGTTTCTTTGTAGGATTCATATATTATTATAGAAAAGAAGGCAAAACACCGTGTTCACCTCGCGTCGTCAAATTCTGTAATCAAACAAGCAAAAAAAAAAAAAGATGTACCAGTGGCTTCGCTCTTGGGTTTATTTCACAGCTGTTGTTGTTATGCTTTTATAATGACTGGTCATTTAAATAATATTTTGCTCTGTTTGCCTACTTAAACCGTGGCGCCGGTTGTATCACTGTTCGTATCACTATTTGCACTGATTTACTGGTGTAGCTGGTGCATCCCGCACGCCACACAGACGCTGCTGCAGTCGGGCTCGCCCGCGCCCACTTTTCACTCCATTGTTTATTCGCGCGAGAAGCACGTGACGGGGCGCTGCAGTGCGTGACCTACATTCCGGAGACCCAGTGTGACAGCACGCGGCTACGTCTTAGGCTACAGTAGACGGATTTATGTTTACTGCGCCGATGCTCTTTCCTGCTGTAGCTATATGTGCTTCTTCAGGTGGCTTAAATGCTGTGGCTGTACGAGATGAATCGTTTTGAATGTAATTCTGTTACTTTATTTGGAACGGCCATGACTAAAGGCGGGTTGGTTATGTCACAGCAGCTGATACAAGTCTAGATGTGACTCACATCCTGTCCGTGATGACCTGAAATGGGATAAACGCAAACTTATTGGGGAAGATTGCTATGATGTGTGTGTGTGTGTGTGTGTTTAAGGATGAAGTGGAGGAGCTGCGCTCCGAGATGTTGGAGATGAGGGACGTGTACATGGAAGAAGACGTGTACCAACTGCAGGAGCTCAGACAGCAGCTGGACCAGGTCAACAAGACCTGCCGCATCCTACAGTACCGGCTCCGCAAGGCCGAGAGGCGGAGCCTGCGCGTAGCCCAAACGGGCCACGTGGACGGGGAGCTGATCCGCACTCTGGAGCAGGACGTGAAGGTGAGGAAGCGAGCCTGGGGCTTGCTGGGTCCCTAGCTGTAACTCTCACGCGTCTGTATCAATCTCTGCTATAAATAAATAAATAAATAAACAAACAAACCGAACTTGCTTCCACCAATTCTAGCTGGCATGTTCTGGCTGAGTCGTTTAACGCCCATAAAATCTGTAGACGCAAAACACCAACAGTCGTTAACATGTGCTTCACTTGGTTTCCTTGTCCAAATGTTACATTTTGCATGATTTGGCCATTAGGAGCTTGTCTAAGGAAGCCTTGTGCTTGCCTGGGTAATGGTGGCTCTGGAGGCCAGTTCTGATTCTCATGTGGAGAGTTTGCTCCTCTGTCGCTCGTGTCAGAGGACACAGTGCTCCCTTTCTCGGGCCGAGCAGCACAGGGAGCTATAGTGATGATGTCATTCGCTCTGGCTCACTGCCGCTGTTCACATGGCCGCGTCGCGGACAGCAGCGCCAGGGGTTATGTTCACCCTTGTGAATAGCTAATGTTGGGTGACATCCAAGACCCAGCAATTCCAAGTTGTTCCTGAACAAGGGAGGACCATGCCCAAGGTCAAATCCCACTCGGCCAATCACAAAAGAGCTGGCATGAGCCGGAAGACAGGCCGGCCAATCAGAGGGGTCCAGAACGCAGGAAGAAGAAAGTTTAAAAAATAACGGGAGTTTGAAAGGAAAACACTCCCCGTGTGAGGGATTCTTTGACAGCTAGCGGGAGAATCCTAACACTGGGCCAATTGTCTGGCCACGCCAGCAGCCCCCAGCTGGGACAAATTACGCTACCCTGCTCAGCTCTCGCTCTGTCAGCTGCACAGACACGGCTAGCTGCCGTAGGAGACCACATCACCGCTCACTACCTGAGCCGGGGCATAAAAGCCTTTATATTTAGCCTAACCGAGCCGAGCGCAGAGTTAAGTGCTACCATGGACAAATTTCTCGCCTGACCCACAGGGAGCTATTGGATACAAAACAAAGCACTCAGCTGCAAAGACTTGCGTTACCCCGAGTGTAATGTTAAGTCGGGAGAGGTGCCGACATGCTGTTGGTTCTTGCATGCCAGTTTCATCGTTTGGATGAATAAAAGACCAGATGTTGTCGAACATCACCCCTCTGGCAGTCGTTTGGTACGCTCCGAATGAACACGCGCCATTTGTAGCTTGTTGCTCCAGGGTTGGGGTAACACTAATGTTTTATTTGCGCGTGACTCGCGCTTCATGTGCTTCCCACGCTTCAACCGCTTCCTGTGTCTCCCAAAGCAAGCATGGAGAGGATGATGTCATGGTATGTTGGCCACGAGGGAGAGCCGGTGGGTGCGAGGAGGCGATTCAGATGTTAGTGAGATTCCCAACAGCACTTACTTTCCTCCCATGCAGTGGCCTCGTTTTTTTCCAAACCAATGAACGATAGGGACATCTGGGCTGTGTGCTGTGCTAACGGAGGAGAGCAAATGAGAGAGAAGGAGAGAGAGAGGGAGAAATCCGCAGTTACTGAATTTAGGTTGAAAGGGTATTGTAGACCAATCTCAATTTCTGACACCCATCTGCAGGCTCTACCCATGTGCCCCTGCCTAGCAACAGATGAGAAGCAGAGTTGGCACCCTCACGGGGAGAGAAGATGAGAGAGGGGGAGAGAGAGAGAGAGAGAGAGAGAGAGAGAGAGAGGGAGGGAGAGCGTGATAAAGGAGGAGACGAGTTGTTTGGCGAGTGGCGCCCCTGTGTGTACAGATAACAGCTGAGCCACAGCATCCTGGAGATAACGGCTGAGCGGGGGAGGGGAATGACTGGCAGTAATGGAGGAGAGAGAGATAACGTGGAGAGACGAGTCTTCCCCACGTCTCCGTCTCATTTCCCTACCTTTCCCTGGTCGCTCTGACAATCCCAGGAAAAGTGTCTCCTTCCGCTCCCCCCTTCCCACCAACGTCCCGCTGGCGATGGGAGTCGCGTGCATAATGGCCCATGTGCCGCGTTCACATGTCACAGTCAGCCCCGAACATCCGGCAGCCCACACCGCGCCCCACTGGTGGGCAGAGAGAGGCCCCGGAGGCTGAAGAAAGAACCCCGTGTGTCTCTGGTTTCTCAAAGCAGGAGCACGTTCCAGTTGGGCTTTGTTTGCCGACGGAGGTCAGCGGCAGAACAAAGACTTTATTCCTCCCCCCGCCCGTCTGTTGACGGTGCTAAAAGCACGGAGCAAGGCACAGTGAGTGCCTCAACCGTAAACCGCATCATGTGTTAACAAATGTTTAAAGATGTAGGATTCAAGGGCTTTTTGTTTGAGCAATTTAACAGTGGTGTGTTTGTTTGAAACAGCCTTGAAAGTTTGCTGGAAGTGTTCAACGTTCTGATGAAGCAGTTGGCAGGTTCTAACAGGTTAGCGGCAAGTTGATCCCAAATTTACAAATTTTCTCTAAGTGTGTTTCCATCGGTGTAAACATGTATTGTGCGCAGGCATCCTAAACTCTTATGCAGAGTAGGTCAATATACGAAAAAGACAGGCAGTACAATGCAAAAAAGACATGATGTAAGGATATTGTCTAATGTTATTATTACATCCTTATATATATATATATATATATATATATATATATATATATATATATATATATATATATATATATATATATATATATATATATATATATATATATATATATATATATATGTACTTATTACATATGTACATTAGATCCTCTGGAAAGTCAGGATTGGTCAGGAATGTTGTAGCACACACAAATTTGTGTGTTGCAGCCTTTCATGTCAATGTTGTGCCAATATTGTGATAATAACCAATCAACGATGTATTGTGGGACTATAAACTCCCCAGAACTGCCTGTTCTGTTAATTTACAGGAAGTCTGTTAGTTTTACAGGAAGTGAATTGCATATAAGAACATAAAAACTAAAATAAATCTAAAAGTGGAATGAATGTAAATGAATGTGGGATAAGGAGACTCGGCAGTTGTCTGTTTCTACTGTATGGGGTAAATGAGCAAGATTTTCTCCGCTGCTTTGAGTTGTGTTTAACAAGGGGCTCTTCTCACACACGTACACAAACACTCACACAGATACACACACACACACACACACACACTCACACACACACACACACACACATGCACAGAGACGGTCGGCAGGAAAGGCCGTTAAAAATGACTGTTTGGTGAGTAGGCAGCTGGAGCAGTGTTGATGAGCCAGATCAAGGCAGAAACACACACACACACACACACACTCACACTCACACAAAAATGCACCAAGGCACATACACCCACACACACAAATGCGCACACAGACAGAAATACACACACGCACGCACGCACACACACAAAGTAGTGCCTCTTTGATGGCTAATTGTCCTCCTTTGAATTTCTGTTGCAGTTTAGCCCTAAACGCTGCCGAGTGCAGCGAGGTGGGGTGGGGGGCCCGCAGGGTACCAGGCTGCCCTAAAGCCTCCAACAGCCCTTAGCAGCGGCCTCTGCTCTCACATTCCACACACCACCGTGAGTCTCCAGCCGCCCTGATGGCCCCTTTTCCCTCCCATACCGGAGCCACTTTTAGCACCTTCAGACAGAAGCGGGGCTGGCCAGAGGCAGAGAGGAGAGCGCAGATAAGTCGCGCACCCCCGGAGCCGCTCGCAGAGGAGCGGCGAGACCAGGCTCAGGCGACCGATCGCCGTAAAGCCACGGCACATGGAGTCGCACGCTCAGCGCACCGGTTAGCGTGGGCCGCGGCGCACGCGCAGTAGAGAGGACGAAAGGGAGGGGGGGAGATGTAATGGGGGGGAGGGAAAGAAAGAGTGACTAACGGAGAGAGAGAGAGAGAGAGGAGGAGGAAGAAGGACAAGAGGTGGACAGAGATGGCGCATTCAGCGCGAAGAGACGAACCAAGGACGGAGGGGGAAAGTCTAACGGCAAAAGGAGGTGAAGCAGGGATCTGATGCGAATTAGAGCATGGCGCGAACACAGAGGGGTATTGTGGGTACCCAGCTGGCCTCTGGCATGGCTTCAGAGAGAGGGAGATAGAGGGAGGAGGACCTGTGGAGGAGAGAGACGAGAGAATCCCCCTTGTGTGGTTACATCCACAAATGGCCACTGTGTGACTGCTCTTCCTCCATATCCCATTTGACGAGTGAACGCGCGCGCATGTGTGTGTGTGTGTGTGTGTGTGTGTGTGTGTGTGTGTGTGTGTGTGTGTGTGTGTGGGAGGGGGGGGTTCTCTTCACTCCATCTCTTCTAAACGCGGCTTTATCCCTCCAACACTCCAGGAGACTGATGGGTCATTACAGAGAAGAAAAAAAATCACAGTAAATATTAATAATGAGAGGATGCGATCAAACCATGCATATGCCATGCAAATATACAGATATTTGCACAGTATGTAAATATACTGTAAACACGCTGTAATACTGCTGCAGTACCGCGTGTGTTACTGTAATACAGCAGTTCAGAAGTTTGTTTTGGCATTCATCACGTGGGTAGATTTCTGAAGAGTTACATGAATGTAAACATTGTGAACGGGTTATTCAGTGGCTGTTTTGAGGTCTTTGTATTTTAACAAAGTGAGTCTTGTGTTTTGCTGCACACCCTATAACTTGCAGCTCACAGTAACCTGCTGTGTGTGGTATTCTGTGTGGATCATTTGGTTTTGAGTACTTGGTTTAAAGTGTGTTTTTCTTTGATCGTGTCAGGTTTTGTGAATAGTTTGGCAACGGCCCGAGAGCCACAGGGCCAGGAACAGGACGCGCTGGACTCCATCGACGTATTAAACACAACACGAACGATGGAACAGTGGCACTCACGCGAAATAGGCAGGGTGGAAACAACACAGAACACGGCATGCACCACAAACAGCCAGAGACACAACAAAGACCGACAGTCTAAATACACACAGACAGCACAACACTAAACCAACACTAAACAGGTGTGCGCTAACAACATAGGCGCGGTTACAAACAAGACAGCCTGAATTCTCACTGCACACGGCGAGCCGTACCACGTGATCTGTGGGAAGGGGAGTGTTCCGTGACAGTTAGGAGCTTTGCATTTTTCGTTTTGGGAAATATGTTTGTATTATGTGTGTGAAATGTGTAGAAATGTGTATAATCAGTCAGAAAAAAAAAACTGATGAGGTATACAAATATTATTTTAATGGGGTGTTTGTTGTTGTTTTGCTTTGTTTGAACTCATGTTCCTACATGTCAGATCCTGCCACATCTAGTAACTTCCTACTCACCAGAGACTACATGAAGTGTGGATGCGAGTGTGTGTGTGTGTGTGTGTGGATGCGAGTGTGTGTGTGTGTGTGTGTGTGTGTGTGTGTGTGTGTGTGTGTGTGTGTATGTGTGTGTGTGTGTGTGTGTGTGTGTGTGTGTGTGTGTGTGTATGTATGTGTGTGTGTGTGTGTGTGTGTGTGTGTGTGTGTGTGGATGCGAGTGTGTGTGTGTTTGTGTGTGTATGTGTGTGTGTGTGTGTGTGTGTGTGTGTGTGTTTGTGTGTGTGTGTGTGTGTGGCAGGTACATGTACCTGGGCCTTTGCCCAACATCAATAACAGCTCTTCTTAGCACAGCCTTGTGATGAAATAGGTTTAATGAGCTCTCTGTTCCCAGGGGGGCGTGAGAACCCATACAGTGCCCTTCTGCTCCCTAACACACAACGCGGGGAAGGCAAGGGCTGCTATCACTATGACGATGTACAGCCACACCGCATTGCATAGCGGCGTGCACGATCCGCAAAAGCCTCCCCAAACAGATGTGGGGTGTGAAGATTCCCAGATGAAGCTAAAAGAGCGTTAAGGTACCAGGCAGGTTGGCCTGGCGGCTCCCAAAGCCTCGTTAGCTCTCCGTCTCTACAAGGGAATGTGATCTGAGCTAATGTCCAAATAATGGCAACTAAAAACGACACTTAATTAAGTTACTGGACCAGTAGGTTCCAGTCTTACGTGGTGAGATTATAATCTCCGCTGATCCTTTCTCCCCAGTCTGTCTCTCCTCAGGAAGTAGCCGACAGCTTCAGTCAGGCACGTTCGATTAGGGTATTACCGCATCCCTGCACGGGCTTATGGGAAGGTTGAATGCCTCTGACCTCCCCTCGCAACCTCCCGGTCTAAACCCTGCGCTCTGACCAAACACACACACACACACACACTCACACACACACACACACACACACTCCCACAACCTCCTAAACGCTGCGCTCCCTCTACCCCATCCCAGGTGGCCAAGGACGTGTCCATCCGCCTGCACGGGGAGCTGGAGGCCATGGAAAAGAAGAGGAGCTGCCTGGAGCAGGAGAACGAGGAGCTGCAGGTGAAGCTGCAGGACCTGGAGGTGGCCAAGCAAGTCCTGCAGGCCGAGCTAGACAAGAGTCGGGAGGTAGGGAGTGACACTGCAACACGCACTACTGCACGCACTGCAACATGCACTGCAGCACGCACTGCAACACACTGCAGCACGCACTGCAGTATGTACTGCAACACGCACTGCAGCACGCACTGCAGTATGTACTGCAACACGCACTGCAACACACACTGCAGTATGTACTGCAACACGCACTGCAGCACGCACTGCAGTATGTACTGCAACACGCACTGCAGCACGCACTGCAACACACACTGCAGTATGTACTGCAACACGCACTGCAGCACGCACTGCAGTATGTACTGCAACACGCACTGCAGCACGCACTGCAACACTGCAGCACGCACTGCAACACACACTGCAACACGCACTACTGCACGCACTGCAACACACTTTGCCTCTTCTGGGAACGAAGGAGCAGTTGTTAAATTGCGGAGAAAATACAACCAGCCTCGTGGCGGTCCCAAAGCGGCTGGACCTCTGGTGATTCCGACGGGCGAGATCAGCACTGTTCTGAAAACTGACATTAGAAAAAATTATGACGACAGAGTGCATGTCTGGTCAGAGAGGGCTAGTCCTCACTGTTTCTACTCCAGAGAAGACACGGGAGGACATTCTCGATTTGAATGTTCTTTTAAATATACACGATTCGATAAACACCTCTGGTTCGGAGCGGTTTTAGCTTCTCTGGGGGGTGCAGTTCACTGTGTGGTCTGTTTGGTATTGGGTTAGCTGGGGAAGTCATCCAGGGGACTGGCTGAGCTCAGACGGCTGACTGTTTGTGTGTTTGTTATGCGATGAGCTGTTGGCTTTTTGGGTGTAAATGCCACATATGGAAAACACATCGATTGACTTTAATGGTGGACCCTCTTTTTCTGAGATATTAATGGGAGGTATATGAGAAGGTCTTAGTGGTTGTTTTATCTCTTTTTTACATTGTGTGTGTGTGTTGTGTTTGTATGGTAATTAGTATAAATCAAGCAGATATGCATGTGGTGGTTTGGGTGAAAGGCCAGTTGACTGTAACACCAATGACTGTATTATTACTGATGAACTCACGTGGTTTATTATAGTGTATTATGTTCATCAGTGGTGGGTGTAATACAATAATGTGGCTGTATCACTGGTGAACGTGTTAGTGTGAAAGCCAGCAGTCAGAGCTCACAAGCTGATTGAGAAATCATCTGTATGGCTGTTCTGTTTTCTAGTGCTCTGTCAGCTGTTGGCAGGCTACAGTGGGGCCAACCAGTGCAAGCACCCCCCGCAACTTTATTCAATTGGGGGGGGGGGCATCTTGGTTGCCTTTTAATGGCAATCTAATTGCTGTGAGTGCCATTTTAAATGACATCATTTCGGTAACAGCCACAAATTCAACTACACTGACTGTTCTAATAAAAACCACACAAACCACACACAGCTGTAAACCCACAGAAAGACTGGTAATATCCCTCGGCAACGGAGTGTTTAATAAGCAAATAATTCCCATTGTGGATAGCGGAATGTCGCTTGCAGCATTGCGTTGCTGAGTGTAAAGAAAACGTAGGTGATGGGGATGATGATGATGATGAGTTCAGTGTAACTGTACTCGCCTCCATTTTGTGACGTTACTGCGTAGTATTACCCAGTTCCCTCCCAAGCTTAGCTGGTGAGGGTTTGCTTGTTGAATGGAGATTTAACATCACGTCACAAATTTAAGCTCAGATTTGCATTTTGCTAATGAATTTGTTTACATTTGATTTGATTTCGTGTGAATTTTCTTCAAGAGTTCAGTGTATCGTTGCATCCTTCCCAGCTTTGCTTGGGTTCATCTCAGGTCACGCTCAGGATCCCAGGTCTGGTGCAGGGTCTTCACTGCCATTGGTGAATGCTGGTCCAATATGGTTGTACAGCATGAATCCTAGCAAGCGTCATGCTGACCGCCAGGATCGTTATTTGTGAAACAGGGATCCTACATCTCTATGTTCCTTCTAATTTGGCTAATCTCTCTCTTCTGGACACACTTTGTACGTATACAAATCCTCGCGTAAATGGGGTCATCCTTACAGTGCGTAAAGATAAACTGGGCTTCACCTTTGACAGT
This sequence comes from Electrophorus electricus, assembly GCF_041902795.1. Taxonomy (NCBI): domain Eukaryota; kingdom Metazoa; phylum Chordata; class Actinopteri; order Gymnotiformes; family Gymnotidae; genus Electrophorus; species Electrophorus electricus. The sequence goes on along the minus strand of NC_137520.1, from coordinate 6,645,376 downwards.
CAGTCAGTTTATGCCCCGCCCACATGCGCTTTATTCCCGCAGTTTCACCCCATTTTGGTCTTAGCATTCTAGCTGCTAGCAAGTAAAAGCCTTCATCAGGGTGGTGTTATTTACACTGAGAGTCCACCTTACGTGAATGTGTGTAGCTGCGCAGAAAATGTATGTTAACCCCAGCAAAATGATCAGTCAGTACAAGAACAACTCATCACCCAAGTCCAGATCACCCAAAATTACGGACGTTGTGTCACATCAGACGTCCGGCAAGTGACCTGTAGGCACGCAGTGTGTCTTGTGTAAACGCAAGGTTTCTCAGTGAAACACGCTAAGACATCTGGCTCCTGAACTGCTGGTCATTTCAACAAATCACCTTCCCATTCTGCCATACACTTCTCCTGTTGGGTTTGTTTAATTCTAACTGATAATTAAGTTCAAATTAGAGAAGATTTCCGAATTATTGCAGGACTTTTATTTTGAAGGACCTTATTAAATCTAAATGCCTGTGTTTATGCATAATCATTGTGCAAAGATAAACTCGGAATCATGCATTGGCACGCACACATGCAATATCTCGACATCTTTTATTCATATCTGTTTAGAAACGGGATCACCACGGTGGGTCAGTGGCACGAATCAAGGCTTCCGTCACCGCACCCAGTCTGCTCTCGGTCCAGACGGACCGGCCAGTTCAGGTTCCGTTTTGAGCAGTAAAAATTTGCTGAATCTGTAATCTAACCCGCTAGTGTTCACGGAAATACTTTATGTCCCCGTGGTCATTAAAGACACCTACAAGAGAGAGAGGCAGTGAGTGTTGTATTTCAATATTCTTTTTCCTTTTAACTAGAGGCCATGGTAACTACATTACACTCTTTCTGGTTCTGCCTTTTTTATTGTGGTTGTCACTCTTGAGGAAACATCGGAATTGAAAAAGAAAATGAGACACATAGGAAGAAAGAGGTAACGCTTTATTATTTATTATTTATGCTAAATGTGCGGAGGGCGACTAATGCGCAGAGCAGAACGTCTGGCTTCTCAGAACATGATCAGATATCAGACACACAAGTCCTGTGTGCAATGTCACCTACGGAAGAGAAGCAAAGTCGTTTCTGCATTAGGGCAGGCACTAACAGAGGCCTTTGACTCACACACACACACAAACACACAAATGATTACCCGGCAGAACTACCTCACATTGTTTCGTCAGTGTTTCATTGTTCCAAACTCTGCAGTTGCACAAAATTGACTTTCCCACCAAATGACATGTGCGATACGGAAATCAGTTTTTATTGTGCTTAGACAGCAACTCACACGGTGACACTGTCGAAGTTGTGGAAGGTCAGTGAGAAAGACAGCTGTTGCTGTTCTCCCCCTCTCCATCTCTCTCTCTCTCTCTCTCTCTCTCTCTCTATCTCTCTCTCCTTCCTCAATAATGTCTTCATTTCATATACATCGACCTTTCGGCTGTTGGAAAGTGTCACAGGTGTTTGGGCCAGGAATGGGAGCATAGTGGGAGGACGTGATAGATGGGTGGGTGCGTGCGTGCGGTGCACTGAGGCAGGTGTGAGGGAGGTCTCTCTTGCCTCTTTGGAGGTGTGAGTGGGAAGGGAACAGGACTCAATAGTTAAAGCTCTAATAAAACATGGTGAAGTGTTGGTCATTGCGCTGTCCTCCATTCACCCATACACACACACACACACACACACACACACACATACACACACACACACACACACACACACACACACACGCATACACACACACACACACACACACACATACACACACTCTCACACACACACACACACATACACACACGCACACGCACACACACACACTCACACACACACACTCACACACACACGCACACACGCACGCACGCACGCATACACACACACACACACACACGCATACACACACACACACACACACACACACACACACACACACATACACACACACACACACACACATACACACACACACACACACACACACACACACACACACACACACACACACACACACTCTCTCTCTCCTCACACCATGAGCCCATAGGCACCTACACACAGACCGCCATTTGCTGGGACCTTATCGAGGGGTTGTGTGGTATCCATAGAAGCCCTGTTTGTTTACACAACTGTTTTAATCCTGGAAAGCAGGTCAGATTCCCCACCCCCGCGCCTCCACACTTCACACATTTAATCAGCTCCGCAAGAGGAAACCGCGCTCACACCGACTCCGTGTTTATTTAGAACCTCCAGGAAGCAGCTGCACGTCTCCCCGGGGGTCCGAGTGGGAGCGCAGGCCCAGTGGAGATTATCATACATGACCACCGATCATATGATCAAATCTACGTGCAGATTTGTGCTGCACAAGGGTGTCCATAGCTGACCTGGTAACTCGGTAGGAACTTCATTTCCCTTTTATCAGCACTGTCAGAGGAGGATGGAAGTTAAAAAAAAAGGGAACTGTTTAGTGGGAAGTTTGTAAAAGACGTCCAGGAAAGTCCCAAGCTGTCCTGGTCACGCCACGCTGAGAGCTGCCCTCCTGACTAGATAACAGCTGGCAGGATGCCACCAAAAATAACAGACGGACTTGTGCTTAGTCATTATGCCCACGTGGTGACACAGAAGACACTCGAGAGTTTAACCTGCACACACTTCCGCTCACGCACTCAAATCTAGAGAATGTTCGGTATACCCACGGAGACCCTGATACTGAAGACGTGGCTGTAGGTGACTACAATCTAACAGCAAACCTGCTCGGGCGTCTGCGGCAGCGCCAAACCTCCGCGCTTGCACCGCGACTGACTTTTTGAGGACTTCACCACGGGTCGATGGCGCATCTGCTATGCGGGACGGCGCACTGCGGCTGCGCCGTCTGTTCCAGGCTCTAGATTCCGCCCCCGCAGCGGGGCACGGGTCCGAGGTCAGCCGTCGTGGTCCAGGCGCGAGCGGCAGTCCGGCCTGGGTTTCACAGCCAGCCACTGCGCTGCAGAGGACGTGCCTGGTTTGTGGGTCACGGTGATTAATTAAAGCAGCTAGGGTAGCAGCGGTATTTACTGTAGAGGCCGACTAAAAACAGCGCCTCTTCTGCAGAGTGAGAAAGAGAGAGAGAGAGAGAGAGAGAGAGTACGTCAGGCACACAAAGACAGGATGGGGTTACCCTGATCTTTTTGTTTGCTCACTTGGACAAAAATGAATTCGCATTACAGACAAAATTTTGTCACTGTAAAAGTCTTGTGCGCCGTTAGCCGAGCCGGTAACCAAACGCTCGCCCACCGGCCTGCTCATCCCTTGGGGACAGGAAGGCGGCATTCCATACTCCCGCAAAACACACGTGAGATATGACAAGTAGGGAATACGTTACATGAGACACATGACACGCCCCACCCCGCCAATGCACGCACAAACACACATGCACACACATGCACTTACTGGCATGTGGTGTTTTGAAGTATTGAATTGCCAGGTCCAGTGGGACGTGTTGGTGCTGCTAGGGGGCTTTAATGGAGTGGGGACCTCCTCACTGGGCTTGCGAGGTCTGCTGAGAGGCATTGTGTTCTGGGCTGATACGCGGGGGGGGGGGAGATGTTGAGTGTAGGCTTGTTTGCGTGTGTGTTTGAAATGGTAAGTGGTTTTAGGAGCGCAGACTCCCACTGATGGCTTTTACCTGTTTATATCGAGACCGTGGTTGCCATAATTGCTTGTCCGTGACTATTGCTCGTATGTGCACACATGTATGTGCAAAAAAAAAAAAGGTTCAAGGTGTGGCAAAGTGACAAGACTAAGAAGAAAATCATATTGAACTGGAGAAAGATGGAACAGAGATTATTATTTGATACAACACAGAAACACTTGCCATCTTCGCAAGTCATTTGTATAACGCACACGCACACACACCGAGGCGATAACATCCAAGGAGACGCCGCGCTTAACCACGCCACAGAGAAAGCTGGCTTATGGTTTCTTAGTCACTACACTATGCTAGAACACGTTAATGGTTTACTTTAGACATCTGTAGAGATTTATGGTGATTTTTAATGAAATGTTTGAGGAGAGTAAATTCTGGACCCGGCCCTGGTGCTCGCGACGATCCGAGACGTCGCGTTCTTCAGTCGTTCACTGCTGTGGGCTAATCGTAGTGCCGTACTAGGTGTGGGAGAGTCCCCACAATTATAGCGCTAAACGTTGATTTATGTTGAAGTCCTCAATAGTTGCTGATTTCAAGTGTTTGCACAGACTGGTTCATACTGTTATAATTTAACATTTAACTTTTATACCAGTGGGCAGTTTAGTCCTCAGAATAGTTTAAATTCAGTGGGCATCAGTAGTTGTGTTGAGATGTTATTTTTGGTTTATGTAACACAACATCTAAACAAAGTGTTTGGTTGGTTCAGAACCAAAACATTGTCCATCTGGGGTGTCAACACCCTTCTTCTGGACGAACCCGTCCATTGGTCAGTCAGCCAGGGAGAAGGTCACGTTTCATTTGTATATACCCCAGTATTCATTGCATCAGATTGAAAATATTTTATAATGTTTTCAGATGGTGTCATAAAAATGTTTTCCATTTTTGATTGTTCTGTAGTCCTCAAATGAACCCCTTTACGTCCTGTAGAGCGGGTTCCCCACACGGAGGCAGCCATGTTTAAAATGGGTTTAGTACAGAATTTCTGAAAACATCCAGCCCACTTGGTGTGTTTCATAATGACAAGAAGACTCTTTGGGAAAATGACTTATTGCTCCTTTAAATTATATTACATAACACCGTTGGTCAGCCCAAGGCCACTGGACACGGCGCCGGTCCTTTTGGTTCCTTTTTCATTATTACTGAGACGAATGACAGATATTACGTTCTGCTGACTGCCACTGATCCAGTTTTCTCTATTGGTGGTTGACACACACACACACGCACATGCACACGCGCGCACACACACATGCACACATAGGCCACACTCATTAAAATCCACACTCACATTCCTTATGCACTCCAGGATATAGAGTTCACATCACAACGACTACAGTTCTTTGATAGTCAACTGTCTCACTCTCTCTCTCTCACTCTCTCTCTCTCTCTCTCTTTCTCATTATGTAAGTCCTGTTCCCAGTCCTCAGCCTCTGAAGAATCCCACTGCTCTTTGATCAGGCCCGCTCATCCTCCAGCATACACACACACACACACACACACACACACACACACACACACACACACACACACACACACACCCGTGCCTATGTGTGCGTATGTGTTCATACATTACGCACTGCTCGCTGCGTGGAGAATCCCGTGCCGCAAACCGCAGGCCTACTCTTGCCGTGCCCGCCAGCGTTGCGGCTGCGCCGCGCCAAACTGGACGTCCCCTGACCGCTCCACGGACTCTCAGTGGAATGTGACATTGCTGACTTGTGGAGGGATGAGGGGAACTGCCATCAGCGCACCCGCCGAGCCGACCCGGTCCCGTTTAGCTGGTACTGTACTGAATACTGGCAGGGAGCATTGTGCACAAAATGAGACTGATCACTCAATCAGATCGGAATTACATCCCAGTCAGTTCTCTGAGCAGGAAAATCCTATTACTGCCGAGAGAGAGAAGGAGGGAGAGAGGGAGAGGGAGAGAGAGATAGAGAGAGACCTTTTATAGCATTTTACTTCTTGCAGATTCCATTTTAGCCACCAGCGAGTGAAATCTGAATCCAAAACATCACCGCTGTTGTATTACATGGTACTTTATATCGGTGCATGTTTTCGCAACTGAATGGCAGCCTGGTCTGGCACTGGCATGGCTCCAGACGAATCCACTCGCCGGGACGCCGGAGGTAGGACGTGGATCATTAATAGATAAAAGGGCTTGATTAAGGAGCCATTAAAATGCCGGCAGCAACTCGGAGTCAGATTAAACAGCCGGAGGTCACATGGAAGTGTGTTTTCACACATCTTTCCCATGGGGCCAAGCCCTACAGCAGTGATGATACACTCATGTGAACCATCAGACAGGACCACGCTGCTGGACAGTGCTTTCATGATGACCTGTGACATCAGACAGGACCAGGACTGGCAGGTTTCTGCTGTAGTATGCCGGCTAATTTGTGATCTTGCCAGCCTACGAGTGACATTTTTTTATATCCAGAGAGAATCAGGAACTGAATCGTCCTCGTGGATGGGTCTCCTTCACTCTCTCTCTCTCTCCCTCTCTCTCTCTCTCTCTCTCTCGCTCTCATGCTGGCATATATACTGCTGCTAAGCGAAGTTTCTGCCTCAGTGCCTGCGCTTGCTGATGGTGAGACATTAGTGAGTGGCTGTCACACATTCTACTGCACACACACCATCCTACTATAGAAATATATAATAAATACAGTCCCATCTCCTCGGTTATGGTAGTAGACTGCAGCCTGCACGTGACTGGTCCCCCCCGCACCTCTCGGCTGTTTCTGTGGCAAAAGAAATGAAAATTGGATTTTTGTGTGCGTGTCTGAGCGTGTGTGCGCGTGTGTGTGTGCTCTTCTCTTTGTGTGTCTTATACATGGGAAAAGACATCTCCAGTATTTGTGACCAGGATTTGGCTGGTGCAGGTTTTGTCTTTAATTAAGCCTGCGAACGTGTGTCACGGTGTTCTTCGTGAAGCATTCCTGGTTGTGTATTCATGGTTCATTCGTGTCTGCTGGACCTCGTCCAGATCTATTTACATTCCAGACCCAGTTCACAACTCTACTTTATTTCAGTGTACAGCTATGGCGAACTATGAGAATACCTGCTGTCACCCTTATCGAACTAATATATAGAATATATATGAGACATACTTGCACAGCTGATGAAGGACCTCTGTCCAAAACATTCTGCATTCTGGTTCTCTGGAAACTCTGTGTTTAACTACAATTTTGAATCTCTCTCTCTCTCTCCCTCTCTTTCTCTCTCTCACACACACACACACACACACACACACACACACACACACATATACGTGTGTGTGTGTCAATATATGGTCTGTCCATACCATATAAGACAGTATAAATTTGAAAATCTATATATAGATTCTTCGCTGTTTTTTAAGACATTTCCGTTTGAGGCCAGCAGTCGTAGCCGTAAAGCCACATGCCGATTGTCCGAACACCCGTGAGACGTGCGGGAGGGGAGAGTGTGCTTTGTCCGGAGCCCCAGCGTCTGGAGGTCGTCCCGGCGGTCTCAGGCCAAGTGCGCGAGAAGCTCTCCCCTAGCGGAGTCACCGGCTCACAGATACTTCCCTGCAGTCATCATGGCGTTAAGATATGACACATTTTTACGATGGATCGGGTGTGAGGGTTCTCCTCATCTCCATACTGTCGCCGTCCCCTTGCGTGCGAGACGTTAGACATGGAGGCCGGCAGAGACACATGACCCGAGGAGACTGAAAGCGTATTTAAGAAGGATTGGTGTAGGCTGCAGGAATATCAGGAACACACCTGATAAAACATTGATTACGATTGGCAAAGACAGCAGCCTGTCGTATTAAGGCAGGCGAGAGCTTTTAGGCACACGGCTGCCCCCGTAGGTCCAGTTCCGCTGCGCCGATATGTTCTGACGTGGATATTCTCGAAGATCTACTGCCACTTTTCCCCCCGAACGGCGCCCCGCCGTTGCTCTCTTTAGGGGCTCGTAACCCCTACTTGGTCTGATTAGTTCTGATCGGTGGAGTTAATGAGGAACAGACGGTTAAATTTGATTAGCCCACACCTGGGAACGATTGCGGCGTTGTTCCTGCAGGTGTCCAGGGTGCCTGGGACATCCTGATACGCACCATCTAACCTTGATTTTGCTCATCATCAAAGTAGACTGTCGGCTGATCCATTCTGACGTGCGTTGAATCCCACCAGGCGAATGTCGGCCTTCCGGGTTTACACAGACGAGGCGCGACGGTCCTGCACCCGCCGTAAGGAAGAACGTGGGACGTAGCGTGACACGTTAACCTGTCGGCTCTGTGCGCTCCACCCACACACACACACACACGCGCGCCGCTGCAGGTGTCCATGCCCCTCACACACGGGAGAGAGGGAGAGGGGGCGAGGTGTCCAGAGATGGAGCGAGAGATGGAGAGAGAGAGAGAGAGAGAGAGAGAGAGAGAGAGAGGAAAAAAGAGGCAGCACGACGGGTTACGGGAGGGCGAGGGAGACCGAAGAGCGGGAACGCTGCCCTGTTGCGCCTCAGCGCGTGCAGGACTCCTCGGTCCCTGTCCACGGCGTCCTCGCGTGCTCTAGCGTGATTTAGCTAGAATTAGGGAAAAAAGCCCATCTGGCGAGTAACGATGCGCCAAGCGCACGTCGTCGTGGAGATTCACGGCCAGGGCTTGGTGTGTGTTCACGCTGGTGTCATTTCTGCTACAGAGCAACACGGTGATTTGCAGGCGGCTTCGGCAGAGGAAGGAAAACGAGAGAGAGAACAGGAGTGTGTGTGTGCGTGGGTGTGTGTGTGTGCGTGTGTGTGTGTGTGTGCGTGTGTGTGTGTGTGTGTGTGTGTGTGTGTGTGTGTGTGTGTGTGTGTGTGTGTGTGTATGTGTGTGTGTGTGTGTGTGTGTGTGTGTGTGTGTGTGTGTGTGTGTGTGTGTGTGTATGTCAGCATATGGATTCTCTGTCAGGCTCCATCTCAGGTTTCGTCTTCTGGCTTATGGGGGAGGGGACTAGCCAACTGCCTTTTACCAAACCCAAACAGACACGGAAGCTGGCCAATAAGATGTGCAGACTGTGCTGCTGCAGACGAAGGTGGAGGGTTTGGGGAAGACAGCAAGACAACCTCTGTATCTGTCTGTCTCAGTGTCCATCAGTTCTTACAGCAGGGAAGACCCTGCTATCGTTCAGCACACACACACACACACACACACACACACACACACACATACAAACACACACACACACCCTCCAGAATACTGCACCTGTGAGTTCTTCTCATTTTCTATTCAAATGGATTATGGAAAGAGGATGCAAACCATCGAGTCACTAGTTCCCTCGTTTCAATCAGAGAAGTGGCAGAGAGAGAGAGAGAGAGAGAGAGAGAGAGAGAGAGAGAGAGAGAGAGAGAGAGAGAGAGAGAGAGAGAGAGAGAGAGAGAGAGAGACAGAGAGAGAGAGAGAGAGAGAGAGAGAGAGAGAGAGAGACAGAGAGAGAGAGAGAGAGAGAGAGAGACAGAGAGAGAGAGAGACAGAGAGAGAGAGAGAGAGACAGAGAGAGAGAGAGAGAGAGAGACAGAGAGAGAGAGAGAGAGAGAGACAGAGAGAGAGAGAGAGACAGAGAGAGAGAGACAGAGAGAGACAGAGAGAGAGAGAGAGAGAGAGAGAGAGACAGAGAGAGAGAGAGAGAGACAGAGAGACAGAGAGAGAGACAGAGAGAGAGAGAGAGGGAGAGAGAGAGAGAGAGAGAGAGAGGGGAGAGATGTGATTTCCTACACACCTGTTTTGTCCGTTGGGGAGACGAGGAGAGGATTTCAAGGGCCCCCTATTCCTATGAATTTGTTCCGTCAGCTTCGACCGGATGGCTGGCTGTTTGAGCCGTCGCCATGGGAACGCGTCACGGCCCGTTGCGGCCGCTCACGTCTGCGCTCGGTGTGAGGAATCAAAAATGCGCTCGGCTTTCAGCAATCTCCCCTCTCCGTCAGCCCTGCCGTGGCTGGCCTCGTCCTGGTGGTCTCACTGACCTCAGACCAGCACCAGGAGGTCAGAAAATGCCGAGGTCCTTCCATCCGGGACGGTGAAGGGAGGCCGCGGACTCTGCGGTGTTCCCAAATGTGTGGGGGTGTAATGATGTGACGAGGCAGGCGTGTTTCCATGTGCCATAAGTCTGCAGTGCTTGACCACACACACACAGTTTCACAGTCTGTCATCTCTGATAATGTGCTATTAATTGCTCAATGCAAGCTGAAAAGCAGTTTATATTTGCTCATATTACACCCTCTCTTACTTTCCTTGAAACATAAACACACACACACACACACACACACACACACACACTCACACACACACAAAGTGCAGCCTAATGAGCCTGCAGATCTCTCCCTCTGCTTTCAGCTAGCAGAGCGCCCAGGCGTTGGCGGTGCGCACACTGCGAGGACAGCAGACATTGTTCTGCTCCGTAAACAAAGCCAGACAAAGGGGTCTGTTGTGTTGTTTACATGCAGGCTGAGCGAAGGATCTCCGCATCCCCGCATTCCACATCCCTGCCGAAGAGGCTCGCTCCCATATTCCAGTTTTATCTTTGCCTTTACCAGGAGAGACAGATCTGATCTGTCCACTCCAACATTGGCAAGGATCTCTCCATCTCTGTCGCTCTCTCTCACACTCATTTATCTGTCTTTATTCTGTTTTCACCGCTCTGGCGGGAATGAGAGAACGTTTCAGGCGTCCGCTACAGTAACACGTGCCCTTTTGCGCACCATTGTGCACGTCAGTGGTGTGCCTCTAGTGCAAGGAAGTGTGGGGGGTTAATGCTCCACTCGCTCACTGAAGGCTCATCTTAGGAGGTGAGGTGAGGAGTCCAAGCTCGGCTTACCTGTCTGTGGGAGCAGCGGTCGTGATGGACGATGTCTCACCTCCCAGGGTGGACCCGACGGCGTTGACCGAGCGGTACAGACCGAGCGGTACAGACCTAGTTCTCTCGCCTCTGGGCGGCTCGGCCGGGAGCTGTTTCTGCAGCAGCTGTTTTGTTCTCGGGTGAGTGTGGGCTGTGGAGCATGTCTCATCTCATGCTCACTCTCACACAGATAAGAGCACGCAGACCCACACACGGCGTGGTTCCATAATTACTCCAAATCATCAGGTAGTGGAAGCAGAGGGAGGAGAGGAGACCATCCTTTCCCCCATTGCACCTCCTCGGGGCAGTTTGGTTCCGGACAACACCGCCTCCGGCCGCGAGGTTTTCTCTCCGTTAAGCCCAACTCCTCCTGCAAGAAGGCGCCCGCCATCGTCTGGGAGACGCAAGGCCGAGCCCGGGGCAGGGCCGGCCGGCCCTCCTCGTGCTCCTCCTCCTTGTCTTCCTCCCTGCTCTCGGGTTTCGCTGCGCTCATTGAATTTCCAGGTGCCGAAGGAGGCCTCCTCGCGGAGCGTGACGGAGGCGCCATTGGAACGCGGAGCTAAGGCAGGCATGGCCCAGTAAACGAGGCCAACGTAAGATGTGTAGCTAGTGGGACGCCACGTTCAGCAGGAACGCCGCTACCACGGTCTTCACTGTCACTGGAGACATGCATGCTGGCGTCAACGTGTTTTTTTTTTGTGCGTGTGTGTGTGTGTGTGTGTGTGTGTGTGTGTGTGTGTTTGGGTGCGGGTGTGTTGACCTTAGCTGGCATAGAGGGAGGCCTGTCTGGTTGTGGGAACCCGGCAGAGGGGTAGGACTTGTAGCAGGGGCTCGGGTTAGGACACTCCAGCAAACAAAACCTGCCTGTGTGTCCAATCCAGACCGGGGACACCCCAGCGAGCGCAAGACAGAGACGTACCAGGGAGGGAAACAAGGAGGGGTGTGGCTTCTGCGCTAATGCTCTGTGTTAGAGGTGACTGGGTAACAACTTCAGCGCCCTACAATCTCATTAGCTTCCGCCCTCCTTATCGGAAAGACTCTGAGACACGGAGGACCAAGCAGGTACAGGCCGCTGCGTTGGTAACTTCTGTTACCATCCGTCGTAGTGATTTTAATAGCGAAGCTTAGCGCTGCCTAAAGCTTCGCTTCCAACGGCTGAGCCGCGGCACGCTGTTGGCAAACCGAGAACACGGCGGCGGATAGTGGATGCGGTGCAGCTCTGCAGCCTGCGGGTCCGCTGCTTCGAATCCCGTCCGACCGCTTCCCCCGGGACCGTAGCGCTAAAGGGAACGCGGCGCTGTCGGAGCCGCCACAGGGCAAATCGCGCTCAGCGTGTTGTAATACGAGGAGAACGCTGGTTCCTATGGTAACCGTGGCGTCAGTTTGCGCAATGCCAGGCTGAATGCGTGTTTCGCTTCCCTTCAGATTCACTCCCCAGATTATGATCTATGAGGGTACAGCATATCACAGCAACCAGGGGGGAAAAGCGCCCGCCCTGCCTGTTGTTTACATTTCTTAAGCTCAGTCCAGTGTGCATCCGCACCCTGGTCGCCGTGGTGACAGACGTTCGAGGCGGCCAGGTCATCTTGGGAGGACTGGGGCGCTTACACTGTAAGGGCTTTTAAATGATTTTAAATAATTGTGCTCCTTCGGCAGAACTCTCTGAAGAAGAGGGGAGCGCGGCCAAACAACAAACCCGAGAAGAAAACATCGCCTCAGGTAGAGTGCACGCGCGCAATCGCTTCTGTCGTTATCACAGATTCTCCCACTGTACACAAAGTGAAGCGTGCTGAAGCTGTTGTAGGACTGTAGATCTAGAATAAGAGCGACCTTATTTTACATTTATTATACAAAAAGGGGAAAAAAAGCAGACGATAATAAACAAAAGATAAAACCACTGAGACTCTTTACAGTGAAATAACATTTTACTGGTGTAATCAATTCTCCTGAGCAGTGTAAGCACCTAATTGTCCGTAAAAACTGTTGGGGGGGGGGGGGGTCCTCTCATCTCATTTCTGTCCCTGTTGTCTCCTGTCCATCTCTCTGTTTTAGCTTAGAGGGTTGAAGAGTTGTTATATGTATTAGACGAGATGTTTGACGTGTAGCAAAGGCTCAGTTGGTGAGGTGTGTGTCCCTGCGTTGCCGACAGCCTCCGGAGGACAGCTCAGACCTGAAGTGCCAGCTACACTTTGCCAAGGAGGAGTCAGCCCTCATGTGCAAGAAGCTCACCAAGATTGTGAAAGACAACGAGACCATGAAGGAGGAGCTGGCCAAGTACCGCTCACTCTACGGCGACGTGGACTCCTCTCTGACCGTGGAGGAAGTGGCCGACTCGCCCCACACCCGCGAGGCCGAGGTCAGGGTGCACCTGAAACTGGTGGAGGAAGAAGCCAACCTGCTGAGCCGCCGAATCGTGGAGCTGGAGGTGGAGAACCGCGGCCTCCGCGCCGAAATGGACGACATGAAGATCCAGGAGACGCCGGCGGGTCTGGCAGCGGCAGGCGGCCCCGGGCAACTGCTGCTCTCGTCGTCGGCCGAGAACGCGATGGAGCTGCAGCGCCACCTGCAGTTCGTGGAGGAAGAGGCGGAGCTGCTGAGGCGCTCGCTGCTGGAGATGGAGGAGCAGAACAAGCTCCTGATGAACGAGCTGAATCGCTACAAGTCGGAGCTCCCGCCCGACGCGGAGATCGAGTGCCTTTCGCCCTCCACCATCCTCCCCCCCGCCGACGCTCCCGGCGCGTCGCCCTCCGAGGAAGGCGGGCCCGACCTGAGCGAGGCCTCCCAGGAGGAGCTGCTTGCCGCCAGGCTGCAGATCGGCGAGCTGAGCGGCAAGGTGAAGAAGCTCCAGTACGAGAACCGCGTCCTGCTCTCCAACCTGCAGCGGTGCGACCTGGCCTCCGGCCACGCCGCCGGCCGGCCCGCCATGGAGACGGACGCAGAGGCGGGCGACTCGGCCGAGTGTGTGCCCGGCCCGGAGCGCCGCGAGGGCCCCGTGGGCGGCGAAGGGGACCGGCCTCAGGAGGAGAAAGGCAGGAAGGTCGCAGGGAGCGACGGCGCCGTTCTCGGCGTCAAAGACCTTTTGGCCCTCCGCGAACAGGCGCGCCTCGTTACCTCGGCCATCCGCCTCCTTGCGGCCGCCGACCCCGCCTGCCTCCTGGCCGCCTCCGCCGACTCCGTCTACCGCAGGATCGCGTCCGGAGAGCCTGCCGACGCGGGGCTCCTGGAAAAGGGCCCGGGGCCCCTTGCAGAGGCTCTGCACACCAGGCTCCAGGCGCTCCACACCCAGCTGCAGGCACTCTGTCAGAGGCTGGAGGCCGTGGGGGAGCCCCCAGCGAGCGAGTCTGTGGAGGGGGCGTCACCTGGACCTTTGCCACAGGCCGACCCCTGCCCTGCAGATACTCCGCTTAACAACATCACAGCTCAAGAGAAGGTGAGAAGCCTGCCAAATCAGCTCCGCCTTGCAGCTTCTAGTCTCTCTTTGCTTTTATTTGGCTTTCCCTCATTTTTCTTTTGCTTTACTTATTAAATCATCGCCGGTTTTACTAACCCTGCCCTGTCCAAACATACTTGTTTGATAAGGCCTGCCAACTAATATGCATGTTATTACTGCACCGTAAGACCTCTGAGAGGATAGAATTTGGCCTCTAATGGAGTACAGTACCATTAGTATAGCATTGCCAGTCTTGGGTCAAATATCTGTTTGAAGTGTTTGAATAAACAGCCATTTTATGTCTTCTTAAACTGCTGTTATAGGTCAGTGTGTCTCTGTAGCAAATCAAATATTTTAAGGAAACCGATCTAATGTAAATGAATGAAATTGCAAAAGAATTAAAGTAAAATTTAAATGTGAAATATTACAGTGAACAAAATGGTTGTTATATACATATTTTGGCCTTTTGAAGTAAGCAGCACAAGATGCTACCAGTCTAGCAGACGTTCCGATGCTTACGTTCCGCGCAGCAGCCAAAGTAATTAACCCTCAGAAAGGCGATGAGCGAGACGTTTTGAAGCTCGGTCTCTTCAAACACATTTGGCCCAATTCCTTCAGCAGGCGTAAGTATTACCGCTGCCTGACCACTGCATGTTAGCAGCCATTCCATTAGCCTTCCTGTCTGCGTAGAAAACGGCTCAAAGCTTTTTTTTTCCCCTTTTCTTCACAAGTATCCGAGAAGACGCTCTCCTTTAGACAACCCCTAGCTATTTCAGTGCCTCCTAAACACGGCAAGGTGCAGAGTGGATCCTGGACGCCTACCTCTGTACCACTGAAATAGGCCCAAAAGGGCCATTACGCTGTGCTGTGTTTAGTCCTAGACTCCATTAGAGGTCCAAACCTTCAAAGCCCAATCCAGACGGCTGTCTCCTTCCTTCCTCTTTCCTCCTCTTTTCACCCCGCATGGGCACCATGACCTGTGCGTGTCTGCGCCCCGTCTCCTCTTCCTCTCCTCCTTGTTTTGACGACAACACCCCCCCCCCCCGAGCAGCCGTTACTGGCTCTCTCCATGGCCCTGTTGGTCCTGTTGGCCACCCTGTCATCTGTCACTATGACCAAACTCTTTCTGCTTTACATACTTTTCATCGTCTTGTGATTGTGCGTTTCCCCTCTTTCTGTTTTTGTGCGTTCGTTTCCTATTTTGTCGGTGTCGCCCTTTTACTTTTGGTGATTTCCAGCACGTTTTCCCCTTTTTTCCACGAAGACCCTCCCACCCGCCTCCTTGTCCCGCGATTGGCCGTTCCGCATTCCACTGCCTGACCCCCCCCCGTCCCCCCCCCCCCGCTCCATTCTCCTCCTCCTCCTTCTCTCCTCCTCGTCTTCTATTGTTTGGGTTTCGGCCATGTTCCTTTCCTTCATTAACTTGCCCATGCGTGCATGCAGCAGCCAAACAATAGGGAGCAGCCGGAGGTCAAGGGTCACGAAGCCTACCTGCGCAATGCAGAGGAGGAGAGCAAGAGACACCCCGACAGCAACAAGGAGCAGGTGGCGCCGACGGCGGAGAGCAGCGCCACACCGGTGGGTGCTCGGACACGCGCGCGCACAGGAAACAAAGGCTGCATAGACACCCACAGCCCTCAGACACGAACCGCATTTGGCTCCAAAATAAAAGTCCTATTTTTTAATGAATTTATTTTTTATTGGCACAATCACAAAACACTTTGTGACTCTTTGTGTTGAATACTTTTATAAAGAAGATACCTGAAAGTAGGTTGAACACATTTTAGAAATACTGTTACCACAATGTTGTGCAAAACAAAGACATTATTACACAGAGAAACACTGGTTTATTTTTTATAATAATATTGTTGCGTCATAGATTAGGCTTTAGCCCAGTCCCGAGTGTACAGCCAGGCAAGTCCGAGTGTCCAGCCAGGTGCTCTGGTTCATTCCTTGTCTGAGATGACTCAGTACGGTGTCCTGTAGTGCGGCAGTAATTCTCTCCTGTCTCCACTTCCAGTTAGAGTCCCCATCCCCGAAGGCCATGGTTCGGCCCAGACTGTTCCTTTAGGCTGCTAATTTGCTCAGCTATCTTATGCATAATGGGACGACCTCACATCGCTGGAGCTCTTATTAGTCAGCTACTGTCCTGGGTGACTCTAAAACTAGGAGCACGAGCTATCTTAAGATTCACATGGCCGTATGACATCATCTGAGTGTTGGCGCAGCTTTGGGTCTGTACGGTTATTAACGGCAGTGGGATTAAAATAGCACTGTGTTAAATTGGCTTTCCAGTAATTCTTCATAACTCTTCAGTGGCGCAGTAAATAGTTCTTCCTGGAATTAAGGCAGAGGTGATGTTAGCATTAGCATTATACTACTAACTTTCAGTGATGATAATGATGACAGTGTGAGACTGTAATCGCGTTGCTTATTCCAGCATATACCCTCAACCCCACAAGGACACATAAGTCCCGTTCCAATGACATCATGGCCCTAAAATGCAAGAAGGAAGGATCTGTTCCTCTCATTGACGTGACCTTTTGATGCGCGGTCTCTATGGTGACGGGAGCCACAAGAAATACAACAAGGCAAGCTGTTTAGTGGACTCGCCTGCGTGGGCGGTATTAAAACAAGCCCGCGGCAACCGGGGCCGTGTCTGAGGAGAGCGCGCGGGGTATTTCGTTTAACCCCAGGACAGTCTGTCTGGTCATAGCTTAACTGCACACCAGCGTTTATGACCGTGGCCCCCCAGGTCAGTTATTGCTTACACGCTATATTGACGGTATTAACCTTCGTTCCGAAAGCGGACCAGATTTAGATGCGGTAATGACTTAGTAACGTCTGGGGCGGTGGAGCAAAGCTGGGTTAGCTGGGTGGACGGGACATGTGGCCTTTCCTGGACACTCGTGACATAACACACGAGCAGCAGCTGTGTAACGCGCTGACGTACAGACCGTACTGCTCCGTGCTCGCGTTGTGACTCCCGCGGTACTAGTGCTGCTTTTCCTTGCACCCCGTGGAACGCCATGTCATTTCAGTGCCCGTCGGCAGAGTGTTTTTAAGAATCGCAGCGACTGGGGGACAGATGCCGCCCACCTCCCCACACCTCGCATCAATCAGAGAGCCAGAACCCTGAAAGCAGGTGTTATTCACTCGGAGACTCGTATTGCAGTTAAATGTCCGGAAGCATTCCAAAGTTCCCTCACCCACCATCCACACACACATCCCCACATGTCCCTGTCAAATGTCAGACCCAGTTTCACTGGCTGGTAAATAACATTTATATGAGGGAGAGACGAATACAGTCTCGTGGACATGATCTTTAGTCATATGCTTAAAATTACATGGGGATGGGGGGGGGGGTCCACTTTTGGCTGTGGTTGGCAGCCACATCACGTTCATTACACACATTACCCTGCTGGTTGCCTTTGAGAATGATGTATTTGAGCGTGCCCGTCATTCAAGCTGGTTTTGATGCCGTCTCGCGCGGCCGTGTGTTGGGGAGCTAAGCATCTGTTCGCGTGTCCCGCTGTAGCTGTCCGAGCAGGTCCGGGAGCTGCAGGCCCAGCTGTGCAAGGCGAGGAGAGAAACCGAGGAGGCGCAGGAGGAGATGGCACTGGAGCGGCAAGCGCACCGCGAGCACACGCGCACCTGTTCCCAGAAACTCTCTCAGGTAATGGGAACGCGAGAACATGCTCGCGCTCTAGGTGAGATGGCGCACGTCAGCTCACGTCACATGCGCGCACGCAGGGCTGGGGTCGGCGGTTTGTGCCAGCAGCGACATCAGCAAGGCGGCTCTCGGCGGGCCAGCAAGGAAAAAATGCAGAGAGTGAAGAATGTCGAGCTTCAAAAATGTTAGACAGCAGACAGCGCAGGTGCACTTAAAAGGGTACGCAGGAAATGTGCCGGAGGTCTTGACCTCACGAGACTTCCTAGCACAGCTCTTCTCTCTCTCTATCCCCGCCCCGCCCCGCTCTCGGCAGCTGCAGGACGAGCACCAGAAGGCACTGGTGCGGCGGGACTTCCAGTTGCAGAGCGTGAGCCTGCAGACACGGCTGCAGCAGAAGTTGTGGAGCCAGGAGAAGAACCTCCTGGTCCAGGAGTCCCAGCAGGTCAGGCAAGGTCTGCTGCTGGCCAGCCTCAAACTGCGCTGCCTCCTCACGCAGTGGAGGCTCGGGAAGAAGCTCGACGCCGAGGGCGAGGACATCCTGGAGGTAAGCCGGCCCCCCGGGGAGTCGATGTCCGAGGGGCTCCACGCGAAGTTCCTTTCGCGTCGCGCGTCCTCGCTCTCGAGTGTGCGGAACGCAACGCGCGTCTCTTGTGTCTCGTTTTTGACCCATTTTGCCTAGCCCAACACCACACATTGCCTCACCAGGTCAACAGCGTCAAGGACCTCCGCCTGCTCCTGGAGGAAGACGGCCGCTCCCCACGCCACGGAGACAACAAGGCGGCGGCCGCCGAGGAGCGGCCGTTCGCCTCCCCCGTCAAAGAGCACAGCCTCGCGGAGAAGCTCCTTCTCCAGGTGAGTCGTCCCGCTCCGACAGGGGTCCGGCCTCGCCCCGCCGAAAGGCCCTCCGGTCTCTGACTGACCTCCCCCTCCCACCCAGCAGTCCGGCGGCTTTAGCGCCACCCTGTCGGACCTGAAGGCGGCGCTGCAGGATCTGAGTGCCGAGCTGAGGGAGGAGCGGCAGAGCTCGCAAGAGCTGACGCAGCAGTTCGCCCGGGCCAAGGCCTCCTGGGAGGTGGAGCGCACCGAGCTCAAAAGCCTCATTGCTCAGGTAAGATGCTCCGCCCACACAGGTACACACATTACTGTTTTTAAGCGTTTCAGTCATCGCACTGACACCGTCATATAGCTCAAGACTTTAAGATTGTAGTGAACGCAAAAGAACAAACCCAAGACTAGTTTTAACCGCTTCCGACAGACCAAGCGCTAGCCTCTGTGGATATTCAGACAGAACAATGTTAGTGGTGGCATTACTTCACAATGTAACATCAGTACCTTATGAAAATTCCACGGCAATGGTGGTCTAGCAGAAGACAACCGATTATTATTATTATTATTAATATTATTATTATTATGGTCTTGAGACCCAGCCAAGATTAATGCATTCACGGGACGAAATGCTAAACTCTCCGTCTATGTGCATCAGCATATGAAGAACAGCCCCACTCACTCACTCACCTGCTTCACCCCACCAGCCATTCACACGTCACCTCTCATAATCATGAAAGTGAACTGCCTTATTTGCAGATGTAACTGCAGATACTGCCCTTAGAATCAATACCTCTCTCCCGCCAAGCAGGCTGCAGCGCGCTTAATTCATATCTGCGACGCGTCATAATCCAATTCATTTAGTCTTGATGGGACGCGGCTACGCGCTCTGCTCCAGGGCCGTAGTTATCGACCGTGCTTAGAAATATTAAAGCAATCCGTCCTGAGAAGTATCCCACCACCGCGGACCACTGGAGTCAGACAGGCGGAACGCCCCGCCGCTCGAAACATTCCGCCGAGCGTCAGGTCAAGTTCAGTCCTTTGCCGTTTATTAGAACGCACCGTAATAGTCTGGCCAGGCGCTGACCGTCTCCCGAGGCACGAGAGCGGGCCATCCGTCTTCTACCCGCGAGCGCCGATCGCGGCGGGGCGCTCACGAGCTTATCGGCGGCGGCGAGATATGACTTTTACGTCTTATAGCCGCGAGACGCGTTCGTGACCGCGTCCTTAACGACTCCGTCTCGTTAATGGCGGAGCAGACGCCCGGCTGGGCGGCCGTGCGCTCTGTGAGACCGGGGGGTTGGAGCGGGGGAGGGGCGAGCGACGGCAGACAGGAACAAAAGAAAAAGGTGGGAGAAATTACGGGGAAGCGCAAAGGCTGCTTTCTTTTAACGCCGCGAGGCTGGCGAATGGCTCACGACAAAGGGAAAGTAGTCCAGCAAATATCCAGCACTTACTCGCCACGCGTAAAACGCTTCATCTCGGATTAACGGAAAATACAACGGGAGCTTGACGATAATCACCTCTGGCTCCAGTGCACACAGGCTGTTGCACGGCGAACTAGAAAAAGACAAGTTGTATACACAATACGTAATTATTCAGTGTGCACATGGTATCTGAGTGCTCAGCGGTGAATAGAGTTCCACCATGAAAACCGATGTAAGAGACCCCCGGGTGTGAGGGCTACCTCCAGACCCTCCACGCATGTTTTGTTCCGTTTTCCAGCACTGGACGTAATTAACCCAGACGGTGGAGGAGGGGTCTGGCCTTCTGTGGCCTCCTGGGTGCTAAGAACCAAAAATATTAAATCCAGATTATATATCGCGCCAGTGATACAGCAGGTTGGAACGAGGTGGACAAATTCAGACGTTGAAAGAGGTTTGGGGATAATAAGAGCAGGACTATCCAGATCAGCGGGCAGTGCGCATGCAAGGGTCAAATCCAGTAAGAAGAAGCCAGGGTTAATCACAAGCAAATAACATGCAAAGAACAGTCGAGAGCAAAACAAGATCGGAAACACAGTCAGGTGAACGGGAGAAAACCGCTCGGTACACTCAGAATACACTATACCGTGCGCCCATCATCCATGCGAGCGCGGGTGCCAAGCGCCATCACCGTCCCGTGGCTCCACCCAGGCACCCGGCACTTACCCAGAAGGCTCAGAGTGAAACATTCCAAAGGAGAGGCTGGGAATTGGTTAAACGCAGCAGATCACAAACACCTCATCACATCATCCGCAGCGAGGCCCGTTAGAAAGAGGGGAAACAGGGCAACACCATCACCCTCACATCACTGTCGGCTGGCTTGCCAACGCTGTGCCATTAGGGCCTTGAACAGTGTGCATGCTGGTACATGTGGCATGTGGTGGGCCTCCCAGAAGGCCGTGAGTTGTAACGAGCGGGGGCTCGTACAACCTCACGCACAGCAGCTGTTGAGCTTTCTTATTATCTGTTGATTCTTAATTACTCTACATTACAAATGGCGGTGCAGGGTTAATTCTTTTACCCAGTCAAGGGCAGGTCAGGTTCTGATCACCTTGAGCAGATGTGCCCATACTTTTGCTTTTGATATGTAAAAAAACCAAAAAAAACCAACAGCGAACAAATAAATAGACTAACAAAAAAGCGGGAACGTGTCCACAGTTTAAGAGCACATGGCTTCTGCCAGCAAAGAACTTGAATTCCTTGAGCAAGACATCCCATCCTCCTTCTCTTCTTCTCTACTTGCTCCAGCTGGAGGGGAAGACTACGAAGACCCCTGTGGCAGGAGGCGACAAGGACCCTCCGGACCCGAAGGGGGCGCTGAAGAGGGAGCGCGAGGAGCACCAGCACTTGCTGGCGGACTCGTACGCCGCCGTGATGGACCTGACCAAGCAGCTGCAGATCAGCAAGAGGAACTGGGGACAGGAGAAGCTGGAGCTCCTGGAGCACTTCAATCAGGAGAGGAGCCAATGGGAGCAGAGGCTCCGCGACGGCCAGAGCAAGGGCGCACAGGTCAGAGGTCACGCTGGGGTCGGCGGTCACATGGGGGGGTATGACTCATATGGGTTGATTGGGATCTCTTTGAAGGTTAACAACCGTTTTATCCTGTTTTCCATTCTGTCCTCTGTCTTTAAATTACTCCTCTTACGTTTCAGCTCTCAAAAGTCCTGCCCGGCATTTTTGGCCTGGTCCCGTTGTTATGGTATCTTCTGCTACGTTGTCTCTTTTACCCTTTGCTTTTTATTGTTCACGCACTTCCCCTCTGGACTCCATGTCTGCACCCTCAGAATGGCCGGATATGACATTATCCTCGGACATTTCCAGAGACTCCACACGCACGCGCGCGCGCACCGTGCTGTTTCGGCGCTTATCCGCGGCTGCGGTCGGGCTGGAACGTCGTCTGTCCGTGCTGCGGTCAGCGCGTCTGCCCAGAAGAAAAGACGGGCCTAAATCTGGCCAATTATGCAGTTCACTTTAAATATAGTGGCTCTTGCCATCCGCCAGACTGTGGAGACAAAATATCACGGGCTTGCTTGCGTTAAAAAGCGTCCGTTTAAGTTGGTCGTCTCGTGTTTAGATTGTGATGATGCACACACACACTCGTTCCCTCCACGGAGAGAATGAGCGGCTTTTGGCTGACCTCCTACTGCTCCTGCGGAAATCCGCTCTGTCGGTAGCGAGAGTCCCATCAGGGAGCGATGACAGAAGCCTGTTACTCTAACTCGAACTGCTCAAGACTGCGTTCACACTAAGTGTATTTGCTTTTTCAGTCTTTCCAAGACCAAGAAAAGGAGGTTTGCACAGAAGCAACTACGAACGAATCGGCTTTGCAGAGGTAAAATTAATTCCAATAAAGGCTTTGTAAAGCTCCTATGATCATTGTGGAAGCAGGATTTTTAAATGTGTTTTTGTTCTGTGCAGGACCAAGTCAGTTTCATCTCTGTCCGAGTTTGAGGGTCTACTGGACACGCCACCTCTTCCTCCGGGTCATGGAACGGCAGACAGGAAATCTGGGAAGCACCAGTTTGGCGACCACACGGGCCTGCCGACCCGCACGGACCTGAGTGACCTTAACCAGAAGAACTGGAAGTATCTGAGCAGCGAGTGGGCGTGTCTGGAGAAGGCGGAGCCCTTTAAGACCTGGGACTGCCCTGCCACCTCCACCCGTGGCAGCTTCCCGGAGCTGGAGCTCAGGGTGGAGCAAGTGCAGAGGAGTTACACCGCGCCGGACAAGACGGGCATCCGGATCTACTACAGCCCCCCGGCCGTGAGGAGGATGGAGACGAGAACGGGCACGGAGCGGAGGCCCCCGGAGGAGGAGGAGGAGGAGGAGGAGGAGGAGGCGGCGAGACGGGCAGCAGCCGCCTCAGATCCCGCCTCGCTGCCGCCCGCGGCGCCGGCCCCGTCCTCGTACGAGCAGTGGCTCGGCTCGCTGTCGCGGCAGCCCTGCGCCCTCCTGGGGGGCCGGGCGGGAGGCCCCGCGCCTTTCCACGGCCTGGAGATCTCGGGCAACCTGAGCGACGACATGAAGGAGATGACCAACTGCGTGCGTCAAGCCATCCGCTCCAGCTCCCTGGAGAGGAAATGCAGCAAAGATGCAGGCAGCCAGACGGCGGGCGTGGCCAGCGCGGGGACGCAGACGGCGCAGTTCGTCAGCGTGGGCCTGCAGACGGATGGCCCCGCCCCCCGGGGGGCGGGGCTCCACGCCAAGGCGTGGTCGCCACGGCCGGCGCCCTCGCTGGTGTCGGCGCGCTCACGCCAGATCTCCTCGTCACTGGAGAAGGTGCCCGGGCGCATCGACAGGCCCTGCTGCTCGCCCAAGTACGGCTCGCCCAAGCTGGTGCGCCGGGTCTCCGCATCGTCCTCCAAGCTGGACGCGGCGATGGCGGCGTCCTCCAGGGAGCGCGGCGTCTGGGGCCTGCCCAACCGCGCCGGCGCGCCGGGCGGCTCGGCGTGGGCACGCTCCACCACCACGCGCGACAGCCCCGTGCTCAGCGGACTTAACGACGGCCTGTCCAGCCTCTTCAGCGTGGTGGAGCACACAGGCGCCGCCGAGGCCCTGTGGAAGGGCGACTCCTGCCCGGGCCGCCAGCCGGCGGGAAAGCCCTCATGCCCCAGCAGCGGCGTCGTCCTCGGCGACGTCGCCATGCACAAGTATGGCATCGTCCACGAGTTCCTGCGCAACGTGTGCGGGCCTGCCGCGGCGGTGCAGGGAGAGAAGAACACGGCCGTGGACGAGCCCAAGCCCGAGTGCCTGTCTGGGGCGCTGATTGGCACGGACAGCATCACAAAGATCGTCAACAAGAGGTTCATGAGGCAGACGCAACGGGACGAAGGCGCCAAGGAGTCTAGCACCATCAGTACCAGCGCCAGTAGCCTAGAGGTGAGCGGTATACCACCTCCCAACCAGTGACATTCCCACCTGATCCCTGATCAGGTTTATTTTAAAATGTTTTCGCTATTAATGTAAGTCTTTGCCTTTCTTCTCAGGACTCTTGTGACTGCAACTCACAATCCATCCCATCATGCTTCGCTCGCTCGTCCCGCACCCCCCTCCGACACACCCACAGCCAGTGCAGGCACCGCCTACAAGAGTCCGCAGCAGCAACCGAGGAGAGATCGGATGCCAGTAACGAGTGATGGGTGTGGTTTTCCACCAGTGCTTTACGACACACACACACACACACACACACACACACACACTGACGCACTGTCTCACGCACACTGCCACACAAATGCACTGCCACACACTAAGCTTGCACACACTCAAACACACCTCACACATGCGCACACACACCGCAACGCTTTCACACATGAGGCAACGCTTTCACACGAGGCGCTGTAGAATTCCTGTACGGTCCGGCAGCCAGAGGTTGACGCAACCAGCACACTCTTGATGCCAAGGTAGGGGCTGCCAGACAAACCTCCCGCGCAGCTGCTCTGTTGTCTCACGTGGCTGGCGAACCCGTCCGTGGTCGCCGCTCCGTAGCCGGCCTGCTAGGACAGCCTGCTAGGACAGCACGACTCTACCGCCTTAGATGACCGGATTTCGGACAGAAGCGCCGCACAAGATGTCACTCGGGACCTAAGGAGTTCAGGGGTATCAAACTTCTCAGCTTTCACTCTGGGATCAGGCTTTGCTTGTTATGTCCTAATGAATTGGGATAGTCACTGTCAGGAGACAGTTGATCCCAGATCAGGTCACAGGCCTTGCTACATACACAGGGAGAAAACTACTGGTAATCACCATCACCTCATCAGAATCACTATGACCAGCAGAAGGATACATTCCATATATTTCATTTGTGATTCCTAGTTAACAGTCTGAATTATTGATTGGAAAACACAGGAGTAGAATTCTGCTCAGACCAGGTGGTGTTTGTCTGTGGGTGAATCTGCTTGAATCGAACCTAGACTCAAGTTCCCGCAGTTCTACTCTTTTTTATTTTTATTTTTGTTTTTAAAAGGCCTACAACAAACATCTACTTCTAATTTTCCTCCCTGTAATCTCAGACTCCAACTCCACTGGCTCAGATGCTAGAATCTCACCGCTCATTAAGTTCAGTTTACCACACAGCTGTTCTACCAGCTGAGCATCGATGTGGGACTACCTGCCGTCTGTATCCCAGGCAGAAGATGAACCTCGGCTCTCCACAGACTACCTAAAGCCCCCTCAGTCCCTCCCCCCGCCGTGAACCGAATGTACAGTCCTGTTGCATCGTGGGGCTTTTTATAACCCCTGACTATTTACATAATTCCTGTATTATTTCATATGATGGTGATGACATATTTGGTAGACTGAAGACATCTGCTGAGAGCACATGTTGGTCATTGTAACGTAGGAACCTCCTGAAATGGAGTTCAATGTACTGTACGCTTGAGACCTTACGAGCAGTGATTAGTCCGCTGCCAAGATAGAATTTTATAGATGACATTTGAAAAACAAAAATGGAGGAAATTGCCTCCTTGGTGCGTTGGAAAGCTTTGCATGCGTGTGTGTGCACCCAAGAATGTCGTTTTAGAAGGTTATTTTTTAAACGCCTGCCCAGTCATCGTCTTTCTTCAATCGTGAGACACATTGTTTGGGGCGCATGCACTCCTGATAAAGGGGACGAGCTGGAAGGAGATAAACAACCTCCCGCCACTTAGTCTCATTCTGATCTCATCCACTTCTCAAATGGCAGTTTTTATTTCACCTTAAAATTCAGGACAAAAAAAAGGCACCTTCAATTCATGGTGTGCGCAAGTTGAAAAAAAGTGTTTACCAAATTAGCGGAGTGAGCTTTTCTTTTTTTTTTTTTTTGGAACAAAGTGTGATATATGAACCATGTCAGGATTTTGCTAAAGTAAGTGCAGTTACTATTAGTCATGTACTTGCCAACAATTCAGAGGTACCGTAATAACAGTGTATTGAGCAGTTCATTTTCCCACTGTAAGCTGCATTTATTTCTGTGTCAGATCGCAATGGTGCTGTTCACACTAAAAAGCTTTTTGGTGATTTAAGTGCTTTTATGCATAATTTAGGGCAGACCGTTTCCGAAGTTGTAATAAATGTGGCACACGGTGCACTCAGCAGTATCTACTGCAAAGGGCCATGTTCATGGAGAGATCACCGTTGACTCCCAGCTAGCGTTGGAGGTCTCTCTGCTCTTTACATCCGAACACTCTTCTCTCTCACCCACCCTCTCAGGTACACACACGCGTACACACATACACGCAGCCTCTCTGGTTGCCAGGCGATGGCAGTCCCCTCTGTGCACACCTCTCCGTGAGCAACCACTTGCTGACCCAGCTTTTTCCTAAATAGGGCATTACTGGTCAGACACGGCGCCCCATTTCTCTAAGGTACTGCCCCTGGTCTGCCATATCCGTCCCTCCGTTGACGGCCTGCCAGGACGTCGGTGTGCCGCATAATTTTCGGCCCTCCACACTCCCCCGTCCAAGAACGGAAGCCCCAGCCAAACCCCACGTTGCTACCTCCTCTCAGCATCCGGAGCCAGTGATCCCCTGACCCATCTCTGCTCATTCCCGTTTATTCTTCAGAAGGTCACACGAGTGCCTTTCTTTCTTTCGGAAGAAACTCGAGCAAGATGTCTCATTTAGGACTCTTTCAGGCACTGCCTGCAAAGAGATCACCGGCCATACTTACAATGCAGTCTGATTTAGTCGAGTATGCGGCGTCCTCTGCTATCAAAATACCGGTTCATTCCTCGCCTGTAGACCAGCATGAGCTCACAAAGGAAACGCTTGCATCGGAGGACTGAACAGAAAAGGAATTTTCACCTGTACTGGGATTTGTAACGTAATGACACCCAGACGCAACAAAGAACAGGTAACTACTGACAGCATGTTTGTGCTGTTAATCCTCTATGCCACTGTAAGACTTTCAGAACCTGATGTTTGCGTAATACTGTTGTTTTCTTTGACATTATACGGGAAAAAAAACAAAACCACTCCGAGTGACCCATCACGTGCGGACTTTGTTCCTGAGCACAGTCTCAAATGATCCCTATAAACGATGGCCACCACCAAGGGGGAAAGGACACACACTCAGGAACTCCATCTACCACGGGTCCATTTGCTCTGAACACCAGCCAAGTTTTCAAAACTGATATCTTCATTTTCAAGGCAAACTTAGTACCGATTAATGCTACTCTGAGGAGAATTACACAAGTCTTTATTACTCCACATAAATGCAGGGTATTGCCTCCCCCGCAGAGTGAAAACACTGAGTCATGTGGTAAGACCTCAGTGTTGAACTGTAGAAGTCCGCAAACCGATTTGCCCCCCCTCGTCACGTCAGATCGTCCTCCCATAATGCCTAGCAATATGTAAATGACCTAGTAGCTTATTACCATTTGCTAAATTATTGAGAATGCTTGTATATTTTGTTTTCTTCTTTTTAAAAATAAATCTTTTATTAAATGAAATGGTGATGAAAAATGAATAAAAACACTTCTTAATATTGTAACTTGAACACAAACATACTGTAAATAAATATTCAATTTATACTCTTTCTATCCTTGTGTAGAAAAAAACCCTCTTGAATGTTTCTGCTGAGTTTGAGCTAGACCTTTGTAAGCCACCCTCTCTCCCCCAAAACTTGTTTGTGTGTAAATATGTCCATTTTGAGCAAAGCAAAATTGCGTGGTGTGGGGAGGGGGCTGGATTGGTTGTTGCCTAAGATATAACGTTCCTGTTTGTCATAATTCAAATAAATGTTGAACAAAAAAAGACTCCTGAGTTTACTTGTCATTTAGATTCCTAACGCTTGTGTCACTCTGCAAACAAGTGAAGAGGTTTGACAGATATACTGAAGACTTAAGCATGTGTTACTCAGAATGAATACCACAAGTCTGCCATCCATGGCTGTTTAGTAGACAATGCATGGAAATCCCATCAGCTCCCTCTGTGTCTGCCCCATCCCCAAACACTCACACACACACACACACACACACACACACACACACTCACACACACACACACACACACACACACTCACACACACTCACACACACACTCACACACACTCACACACACACACACTCACACACACACACACACACTCACACACACTCACACACACACACACACTCACACACACACACACACACTCACACACACTCACACACACTCACACACACACACACACAGCTCCATGGTCCTTCTGTCTCTCCCACCTGGCCAGCTTCACTTCAGTGGTCTGTGTGCTCAGCCGCAGGCAGCTATGATGACATCGCGTGCAACGCATTCAGACAGAGAGCCAGGACGAGGGTGAAAGCCGCAGGGGGAAAGAGGGAAGCTGGACTCTGGAGCTGTCTGGAGCTTTCTGGAGCTGTCTGGAGCTGTCTGGAGCTTTCTGGAGCTGTCTGGAGCTTTCTGGAGCTGTCTGGAGCTTTCTGGAGCTGTCTGGAGCTGAGGAAACGTGTGTGCGCACAGACATGGCTGCACTGCAGTGTGGCAACGGCAGTGCAAGGACACACTGTCCAGCTGTGGTCTCAGAGTGGGACTTCAGGGTCACTTTCCTTTACTCCATATCCGGCACGCCCTCTGTGACATCACGTCCAAGGATAAGGGGGGTGAGGGCTGACAGTGAAACAGTGTGTGTGTGTGTGTGTGTGTGTGTGTGTGTGTGTGTGTGTGTGTGTGTGTGTGTGTGTGTGTGTGTGTGGAGTTGGGTTCACGTCCGAGCAACATCTGGGGTTCTGAAACATTTTCCCTTTTCCTTTTTTTTCTTTCTTTGAATACAGACAAGTTTACATTTGAATCTCGGTGCTTAGTAGCCCAGGCAACACAGGATATGACATCACACTGGCGACATTCAAAATGGAAACATCGCTCACCCTGCAGAGTGCAGTACAAAGTATTCCATTTTGTTCTTGAAAGAACACACACACACCTTCACGCACCATGCAAAATTAGACAGACCTTTTAGTTTGTGTGTGTGTCTGGTGTGAAGACACCCATCTTGGACCTAATCTGTTTCACGGGGCAACATTCTGTGCACTTTGACCTTTCCCCTCTATCCCTTGGATTCACATCATTGTCGCTAAAGTATAAATATTGTGCACTCCCAAAAAGACACTGTTCCTTCCATCAACGTTTCCCTGAGAATTTCAGTGTGATGCAGGGTTGGCATGAGAACGAGGTTCAGGCTAATTGGCTTTTTCAAAGGCAACCGTGCCTTAATCTGCGGCCAGAAACCTGTTCCTTCGTGTTCTTATCAATACAGGCTGTCAAAAGCAAATGGCTTCTCTACTGGTGGCTGATAGGACTTGGGTGGAGCCTCTTGGTGAATCATGAATATCTCCAGTAAAAATGACAGCGATCTGCCTCTCCTGGTATATGGACTGTGGGAAGCTCAGTTCCAGTTGGCTGTTCTTTCACACAGAAAAGATTATCCAACATCATAGATTGGTATACTACATTTTTCTTTTGACTGGGGTTAATGTGGGTGTGTGTGTGTGTGTGTGTGAGAGAGAGAGAGAGAGAGAGAGAGAGAGAGAGAGAGAGAGAGCATGGATGTGAGAAGGCTGTTCGGAAACGTATCCTCCCTGAGAGGCGCTTTGCACTGTGCTGCTGAAGGCAACCATGGTTAATGTGAATATGATGAGAGAACTACACTAACTGTGATACAGACACCTGGAACAAGAGACAGTGCGCGTGCGTGCGTGCGTGCGTGCTAGAGCGCTAAGGTGTCTGTGCGACTGTGGAGAACTAGAGAGACCAGCACAGGCATGAGAAGGGCCTGCTTCGATTGCTCTTAATGACTACTGATTTCCATCTGCACTGACTTGATGTGGAGAACCTGCACTGCAGACTCGCGAAAAGCAGTGGGGTGGGGGGGTTTCGCGCAGACTGGTTTCGCGCGGGCGTAAATCAATCACTGTGGAAGCAATTTGAGAGAAGTGATGCATGCATACGAGGGGAGCTTTCTCTCACTGCACGAAACGACTGACCACGGCACTATCCGTGTCGCTATACCCTGCCTTTTTTGTATCAGCTTTTGTCCTTTTTTCAATTAGTTCATTTTTTTACATACAGGCTACAGCTACTGCATCTCGGCTTCGTCACCAAACATGCGCGTGCGCGCGTTGCGGGAAACGCGGCGCTCGCGCTGATTCTCTTGGCTTGCACCAGTCGGGAAAGACACGGGCGCGCGGCGCCGAGGAAACGTTCCTTCACTTCGTGGAGACGGGAAGCGCGGCGGCGCGCGGAGCCGCAAACGAAGGAAGGGCGTGCGTTTCCCGCGAGCTCGAGCAACAGCACGAGCGTCAAAAGCCGGCCGATCGGACAATACACGCCGGCAGCCTCCAGTAAGCTTCAACGTCAATAAGATCAACTTTGCCCTGCTGTTATTGTTATTGTATAGAGAGGTACTGAATGGTGGGGATGAAGGAGAAACGCGCTTATTTCCAAAATCCTCTCCGCAGTGCAGCAGGACACCAGAGAGCGTGACAGGAGCTTTATAACGGGCCACACCACAGGTGAATAAAGTCAGATATTCCAACCATGTTGCACAAGACAAAAGAGAAAGGCAGTAATTATGGCTGACCAACAGGAAGACCCACATGACCCACATATAGACAGAACAGGGGCCGGTACGCTCAGTCCCATGTGGCTTGCAATTCACTACACTATATGTAACACACGCATGATAACATACGCAGACACAGACATATTAACCAGATGCCTTGGCGGGATAATACAAGCCAGGTCAGAACAGTTTACATCACTTCTCTCAGAACACTCCATGCCAAGTAAGTCTCTCTCTCTCTCTCTCTCTCTCTCTCTCTCTCTCTCTCTCTCTCTCTCTCTCTCTCTCTCCTTTTCTCTTCCCATATCTCCAGCCTGCAGTGCCTAGAAATATAGGTCAGTGGTGGAGGTTGCAGTAAGAGACTGCAAGAACAAGAAAAATAACAAAAGATGAGATTCTGGGCAGATTTTTTAATGAGGAATGTCAGCACACTCCTCTACTTCCACTCTTTCACACACACACACACACACACACACACACACACACACACACACACACACACACACACACACACACACACACACACACACACACACACACAGATACCACATTCACAGATAATGCAGTGAATTGTTTGTGTAAAGGTGTGTGTAAAGGTGTAAACAGGAGAGAAATTAAGAAACCTACTTTAAATAGAGCATTGCCTCAGCAACAAAAGATAGCAGGAGGTCTAGGTTAACATGATCTAGTTTAAGTAGATCTAGGTTAACATGATCTAGTAGGAGATCTAGATTAACATGATCTAGTTTACGTAGCTCTAGTTGAAGATGGTGGTTTTAGAAAGCTCATTGCTTGCTTGCACAAAAGCACAGACAAACTTGCTAAATGAAAAATAAAAAAACAATTTTAAAATGACTAAAAGACCACTGAAATACACACGCTGCAATTCTTTAATATATTCATTTATTTCTTCCATATACAGGAGACATCAAATCAATTGTGGGGAAAAAAAGTCAAATAGTTGGTGCTCAAATAGCAAGGCTGCCCGTCACAGAAGGAGAAAAGAAATGATATATGTCAAGAGGAGACACGTGATACACGACGATGGCGTGTTCCACACAAAGCCCCAGGGTCAGACACAGCCACTGAGGGACTCTGAGACGGCAATACCAACTTCATATCTTAAAAACAGTCACACAACTTTCAGGACACCTTTGACCACTCTGTGATGTTGAACAAAACGTTATGTTTAGAGCAGAGGATGTCAATAATATGGTCCGATGAGGTGTCATATTCTTTCCTTGATGTCTTGATGTCTCTTTCCTGCTTTAAAAAAAGGTCACAGCAAGTTAGAACTCTGAATGCTCTGCTCCTCTCTGTCCAAAATAATACATCACACGGAAGATTATTTCAATTTCTCAATGTTAGAGTGCTTCAGTTACGCACCTGTTTCACAGCTCGTGAAGAACACCAAGCAAACATACAAAGAACTGGACTCAAAAAGCAAACCGTACATCTTTCATTCTCCTTCTCAGCTGAGATCTCAGCGGAAGCCATACTCAATGATTTAATTCAAAAAGTGGAAAATTATGTGTTTCTTTTTGAATGACACAAAATGCCCAAGAGTCAGACTCAGAGAGCCTAAGAATACCTTTCCTGTTATGGATCACTGCAGGGTGAAATGCCTCATCTAAAAACGGGCGAGCTTTGTTAATCTGTGTAGATGGACCAGACAAGTGCTTTCTAGACCCAGACAAGCGCTTTCACGCTATCGACGGAAGGCTCGCTTGAAACGTGCTTTCGCTCGGAACTCTCTCTGTACGTCAGCCACAATGCTTTGACATTTTCCTGCTTCCATTGGCTTACCCGAGGCAATAAAATAACCGAATAAGCTCTTTGAGTGTGAAGACATGGAAGGAGAAATAAAAGGAGAGGCGAGAGCTAATAAAATAAAATAGATAAATAGCGTGCGCATGTTTTTGTGACGCATTAAATCTTCATTAAAGAAGATATCAGTGTGAAACAGGTTCACAGTCAGGTTGCAATGAGGAATCAGGTCTTGGTATTAGACATGCATCCTGTCAGGTTAGCTGGCATGGTCTTTCTCAGTCCATAAACGTCTCTCTCTCTCTCTCTCTCTCTCTCTCTCTCTCTCACACACACACACACACACACACACACACACACACACAAAAAGCTCATTCAGATGCTGCCATCGTCGATCTTGCAGATGAAAGGCTTTTCCAAATTAATGTTTGGACTGTGCTGGTAATCGTAGCCTTGCTGGTACATTTGGCTTACAGCACAACCCAAGAGTGATGCAGGGGATGTGTCTCTTCCCAGGGTAAGCTCATCGTCTCTGTCTCACACACTGCTCTGTTGCTGTTTAGGTTTCTTAGAGAATGCTGATTTTTGTGGAAAACATTTTTTCCTAACATGGATAAGCAACATGCCAGAATGTTTTCTTATCATTGTGGAAACACTTGATCAAGGCTGCAAATCCGTTTATCATCCAGGCCACACCCCCACCCTACCCCTCACCCCTAACACAGCACAGCACACAGCACGGTACAGCACACAACACAATACACAGCACAGCACAGCACACAGTACAGCACAGCACACAGCACGGTACAGCACACAACACAATACACAGCACAGCACAGCACACAGTACAGCACACCACACAACACAGTACACAGCACAGCACACAGCACAGCA
This sequence comes from Electrophorus electricus, assembly GCF_041902795.1. Classification (NCBI taxonomy): domain Eukaryota; kingdom Metazoa; phylum Chordata; class Actinopteri; order Gymnotiformes; family Gymnotidae; genus Electrophorus; species Electrophorus electricus. The sequence continues at coordinate 6,612,240 of NC_137520.1, read as the reverse complement.
TACAGCACAGTACAGCACAGCACACAGTACAGCACAGCACACAGCACAGTACAGCACACAGCACAGCACACAGCACAGCACACAGCACAGCACACAACACAATACACAGCACACAGCACAGTACAGAGCACAGTACAGCACACAGCACAGCACACAGTACAGCACAGCACACAACACAATACACAGCACAGCACACAGTACAGCACAGCACACAACACAGTACACAGCACAGCACAGCACACAGTACAGCACAGCACACAGCACAGTACAGCACACAACACAATACACAGCACAGCACAGCACACAGTACAGCACAGCACACAACACAGTACACAGCACAGTACACAGCACAGCATACAACACAGCACAGCACACAGTACAGCACAGCACACAGCACAGTACAGCACACAGCACAGCACACAGTACAGCACACAACACAATACACAGCACAGCACACAGCACAGTACAGCACACAGCACAGCACACAGTATAGCACAGCACACAGCACAGCACACAGTACAGCACACAACACAATACACAGCACACAGCACAGTACAGCACGCAGCACAGCACACAGTACAGCACAGCACACAGCACAGCACACAGCACACAGTACAGCACAGCACACAGCACACAGCACAATACACAGCACAGCACACAGCACAGCACACAGTACAGTATAGCACACAACACAATACACAGCACAGCACACAGCACAGTACAGCACAGCACACAGTACAGTACAGCACACAGCACAGCACACAAGTACAGTACAGCACAGAGCACAGCACACAAGTACAGTACAGCACAGAGCACAGCACAGAGCTGTCAGTGCTGACCAGGGGGAGCCACTGCACTGCTCCTGACCCATAAGTTAAAAAAATAATAAGGGTTTCCAACGAGATGTTACAAGGTGTGTCCTTCTCCACACGGCACTGGCCAGGAGGTTCAAGAGGAAGAGAATGGAAGCAAGAGGAGTGTGGCTGTCAGGCAAAAGTCACACTCAGCAGCGATACTTAAATCACGAGCTGCTCATGCTCTACAGGAGCCCACTTGTCAGGCTGTGTGTGTGTGTGTGTGTGTGTGTGTGTGTGTGTGTGTGTTGTGCTCTATGCAGTCAGTGTTAATTATTATGTGTGAAAAATTTAAAGGAGCAAATAGGAAACTAAATTTAAAGGTGCAAATAGGAAACTAAATATAGTGCAGGAGAAAACACACACGCGCGCGCACACATACACAGATCCATCTTTATGGGAGCCTTTCATAGAGCAATCTATTTTTGTAGCCTCATGTTTTTATATACTTATGCTTACTGTAATCCTAACACCAGCAACCAAAAAGCAAAAATAAAATAATATTTCCCCCAATGTCTGAAAATATTTCTTTCATTGTGTGGGGGGTCCTTTGAGTGGACGGATACACAAATCAAACAACCCATAAACATTTCATTTATTTATCACTTTTATACCAATGTGCCATTAAAAGCACTTTCAAATTCATTGACATAGTAGGAAAGCAAACAACTTTTATGACAAAAATTACACGACAAAAAGATTCAATGTGTAAGATAACACTATCCGTCCCTACAGAGGACTTGGGAAACGAGATGCAAGAAGAAAGGCTTTCGATGACAAGGATATAAAAATGTAAACAATATTCCAAGTGTAAACAATATTTGAAACAGCACAACTACGAAGGAGAAAACCACTTGTGTTGCCTTTGGCGTAGGCATCCCCCTCCACTGATCCACTAATTCATAATTTATCACAGTTGCCCATGGACCACCTCTCTGATAACTGAACCAAAACATAATCCCTAGTGGTAATCTCTCACTCGCTCTCCTGTCTCTGCCTGTATCTGTTTCCATGGAAACAGTAGTCAACGTGGCGAGAGCAACGTGGCAGGATACACGAGCATATCTTTCCCAGCATGCACCGCTACTGACGGGGACCTGCCATTGGGGGATCCGGCTGCCGGAGCGTTGTCGTAGCGGTGAGACCACATGCGGGTTCACTCTTCTGTCTGCCGTGGGTAAGCTGACCTCTACAGGAAGCGTCAGCAACGTGCTGCCAATGGCTTCACCCAGAAAACACCTCTGCCTCGTGTTCCCTGCCTTCACCGAGGCCGAGCGCCGAGGGGCTTCTTTCTGGAGCTACTGTACACTGCAGCGACTCTAGAAACATTAGGAATGCAGGTCCTTTTTGTTTCAGCAAAATTAAGAGAAACGTATGACACGTATTTAAACGTTTTAAGTTTAAAGTTTAAAACGCGCGGGTTTCACGAGTAGTTGCAAAGGAGAAATGAATAGTTCTTCTGAGTTGCTGTCTGCAAAAACCAAAAAATCTGGATTTGATTTCAAGCACTGTTTAAAAGGCAGGTACTTCCTGTAAAGATTAGAGACAGGCCTGGCAGAGTATGGACATGAATCAGACATCAGCCAGAGAGATGTTTGGAACATCAGAGCGCTCAGGCTTACGTGATCTGATCTGTATCTAACTACACTCCTGTTTAGATACACACAATTAGATACATGTGTTTCAGCATTCAGATGATCTTGTCACGAAATTGGGGCCACGGCCGGGGCCGTGGTAGCTCAGTGCTCAGTTTAAGGTACTTAAACTTATGAGAAGGTTGCTGGTTCATGCCCCACCACCAGGTTGCCCCTGTTGGGCCCCTGAGGAAGACCCTTAACCCTCAGTTGGTCAAATTGTATTCAGCCATAATAGTAAGTTGCTTTGGACAAAAATGTCAGCTAAATGCTGTAAATATGTTATTTTGCTCAGACAGCTGCTACGTGACATCTGTGACAGACAGCACCTTTAATTTATCAGTGGAGCGGAGGAGAGACCCAAGGGAGGAGGAATGGGAGATGAGGGGATGACGCTGCGACTATAAAGGAAGTTATAAGAGGGAAAGAAAGAGGTTTATTCTTAATGTCTACTCAATCCACTACTCAATGTGCAGTGGTTCATAACTGATTAATATAGCCATGTTCAAATTAGATGCTGAATACAGAGCCCAGGACAGTCACAGAGATTTTTTTTTTTTTTCTCAGAGCAACTATTTTAGCAGCAGCTTTAAAGATGTAAAGGCTAGTTAGTTAAAAAGTAGCCTAGGTTTAAGTACAAGCATAAAACACGAGCCATCCGAACTGCATGGAACCGTCCTGGAATACTGGCTTGTTGTTGTTTCTGTGTTCATTTTAAACGCCATTGCCCATTTTGACCACATTTTAGCCGGAGCGGAACTACTAAGACGAATGCTGACTTTTCCAGACTTTTCCAGTTTCAGCTTCCTGAATGTCATTTATATCACATAGCTGCCTCAGTGCTGCCTCATAGCTGCCTCAGCTTGGCTCAGCTTGGCTCAGGAAGGCCTGAATCAAGCTCGTGTCAATCGCTTTGAAGTGTGTGCCTGTCTCTGCCGTTGCCATGGCGCTCTTTTCGGTGTCACGGTTTGGACACACTTGACACATCGACACGTTCTTGCCCTTCCGGCGGTTGGCACACTGACAGGCTGGGCGTGTGACTGACTTCTTCCACAGTTAACTTAGCTTTCAAAACTGCGCTTAGCTTCAGTTATCTTTTTTTGTGCACAAATATTGGCTAATATTACATGTAGCAAAAAGCAGATGTGTATGATAATTTTATGTAATTTTATGTTCACTTGACAATGATCAGTTAGCCACCCCTGGCTGGCTTTTGCGTTATCTTGTCTGCTCATAATACTTGCAACAGGCAGGGCATGAAAAACAAATCCAAGAGAAAAGACCATAATAATAATAATAATAATAATAATAATAATAATAATAATATCAAAATTGTCTTTGGGATATTATGTTAGGATTTCAAGTAGATCTACTTTATGGATCCCATATCCATATTCCTATTTGATCATGCAGTGCATAAGACAGACCTCTTATCATGATCTATTCAAGGAGAAAGAGGCATGTTTTGCAAGAAAGCCACTGTGTCTCACTTTAAACCACCTCAAGGAATACGACTGTGCTTACAATGGCCGGTCGGCTGATTGCTAATTAGGAAAATAGCAGCTTAAGTTCAAAATCCCATGACTGAGAAGGTTTGGAGAGACATACCATAGACCGTGAGCTCATGTTAAATAGGCAGTTGAGCTAGAAGTGATTAGGTAGGAGTCTGCTACGTGTGGGTGGCATTAGGATGGGCTGCAGTTACCTGGAAGGGAAGAGAGGTGGTGATTTTGTTCTCACCCACACAGCGTCATCAAAAGGCTTATGACTTTTATTCAGTGATGAACGAAATATAGCTTGAGAGGGAGCGAGAGCAAGAGACAGTGAGAGAGAGAGAGAGAGAGAGGACATAAGAAATATTAATAGTTCCAGCCATTAAAAAATGGCGTTATAGTTTTTCTAGATCAAAAACAATTACCCAGAAACACCCTTTCACGTTCTTATGTTTACTCATAATTATATCTACAAATATGTGAATTAGTCCTCATAGATAAAATATGCACGATTTTTTGAAGCTGCGGGGCTACACCCGTTCCTAACAGGAACCAGCTGGGCTCTCTGAGCATTCAGCCAACACCTCATCCAGCAATATAAGACACACACACAGCCCCTGTGAGAAAGGTGTCCTCTCCCTATAGTCCTTCTCCGATCCTCCTCCCACACCCTGTCTGCCACTGCCAAGGTCATGACCTCAGTACTTCCAGCCGTTCCAGCAGGATGGAATTTTGTGGGCGTGTAAGACAGCGGGAGAAAGAAAGAGATATCTAGAGATTTAATGGTTGGAGCCTCTACCGTAGTTGACAGGCGAGAGAGACCTTATGATTGCGTGTCCACTGTCCTCTGTAGCTGGACAGGACAGACCTGTCCTTCTGTATCATATATCAGCATCCTTCTGCCCCAGGGAGGGCTTTGGTTTTTGCCTACCTACGGGTGAAATGCTTTGCTTCGTCACGAGACAGACAGAGACATACGCGGCATGGGGTTTATTGCACGAGATTCTCACTTGCATGCATAATTAAAATCATTACTGCTGACGGCATCTATGGAAAATTCATAGTCACCACTGACAGTCCATTCCAACATTATCACATATGGGTCCTTACCAGTGGCGGCACAAGCTGATATTAAATCAAACCCCCGGCAGGTATCAATGTTCCTGCCACATCCATCAGCCTATATTCAGAGAATCGGAAACTTTGAAAGGCGACAGTTTCTCAATGTCACATTGTCTTGAATTACAGAAACTTTTAAACCTCCAGAAAACTCCACGTCTTGCACCAGTGCTGACAACAAAACCCAAACCAAGATTGCAGATTACGGGCTCATCGGTTGCTTTGATTTGGCCAGGAATTCTCTACTTACTGCTGGCTTTTGAGAATATCCACTGAGAGCAAAGAGACAGATGGTTCGACCCCATGTTCATATCTTCTTTCTCCATCTCTTGCTCTTTCTCATATATATATATATACACTGCACAGTGGGGGGGGGAGGAACATCAGCACTGTTATCCTGAGCTGATCAAAACACCATAGCCCCTCCTGGACCCAGCACGTCCAGGTGGTACACACGTGCTCTGATCAACAGACCCAAACTGGATTAACCAGCACTCTGACAGAGCAGTTACCCTCCTCAGGAACGGTCGCCGTCACAATCCAAAACTCAGAAAGCCACAAAAAGACAAGGGTCAAAATAGACAAACCGAAGGGGCAACCAAATCTAACACACCGAGACGTGAGAAACCACTCAACCAGAAAACCTGGCTCAGCAAGGCACAGCGGGAAGCCAAAACACTCAAAGGACAGAAACGCGTATTTGTAGATGCATTTGGGCAACGCCTGTCGGGTGTGTGGACCGTTCCACTGGTGGGGAAGAAGACACAAAGGAAAGCCTTCTCTTAGACCGTGAGTGTTAAAGCATAAAGGGTGTGCAGATTAGGAGATGGAGCTGGGATTAACCAACAGAGTCTGGCCCCTCGTGAAACACTCTGAGAAAGGTAAATATGACTTATCAAAATGTAATCCTCAGAGGTAAGGAATAAGCCAAGAGAACTGTTTGAAACCTATTACATTGTGCAGCTAAACAATATTGTATTGGTCTGGTTTGGAAGCATTTCTAGTTAAGATTAAATTTGTCCGCTTCAGTGATGGGTAGTATTTGATTGTTTGTATTTTGTAGTTTGTATAGGACTGGAATGGGGGGGGAAAATGAACAAAATGTGTTTCGGACGAATATTTTTGTATTTGAAATACATATTTTTTTCAAATCCATCATATATCCCATAGACCTCACAATTCTGGCTCCTGTCCACCACCGGAGTATTTCTAGTATCTGTGCCACTTTAATTCTTAGCAACAGTTTCTACAAAACCCATCGAAGTCCCCATGATTTCAGTGCCACACCTGCAGTAACAGTTTGAGTTTAGTCTACTATAAGCACAGTGCTTTCACAATGTTCAGTGTATTCCCGTGTGACTGAATTATAAAACAAACGCACCCTTATTAAATACGTTTCACATTGCTACATTTTATTTGTTGATTTCGATACACCTCGGCTCATATCCGCAGGTTCAGTTGCGGAGACGTGAGGTCAGGCCTTTTCCTCCCGGCTGCCCTGAGCACTTGGCCTGCTGAAGACGGAGATGTATGGAAACGTCGAGTTCGGTCCACACATCTTTCTCACCCCGTGCTCGATTCGGGCTCGTAACGCGGACACAATGCTCAATATCACTTGTAAACTCAGGACATTACTCTCCGAATTCTCTGTAAACCTGACGATTACACACCGGGGCTGTTTGTTTGAGACTCTGAGAGAGCACACAGTTTACAGTACTGCTGTTAGTTTGTTGAACAGGTCCAGGGAGAGTCATAGTCCCGGACAAGCATCTGAAAAACCAGGCAGACCACAGCACTTAAAACTAGTGAGCCAACCACGAAGCCAGAATCAAACCGTGGGCTGAAATGATGAGAAAACGATACGTTAGCTTTACAGATGGCAGCGGTTACAAGGGAGGACTCAAAGCGTCGTCATTTGAACAAATGGCGCTCTGGAGGATTGTTTTTATTTTTGCGCAGAGACAGTTGAGGGTCTATATTTAAGAAAACATAAAAAATGAGTAAAAAGACATCTGAGACGGGGAAGTAAGACACTTTCAGGAGGTCTGTGGAAACCTTGGAATAATCACATATGATGTAATATTCAAATTAAATATTCAGTAAAAAAAAAAAATTTTAAATAGCATATGCACTTAACTAGCATATATTCTTAACATACTGTGCAAAATCCTAGGCTATATATTAGGGCAGTAAGTGTTTATTGGCATGTAAAACATAAGACACACATAAATATCACTGTAAGATAATGCCAATGCAAATATTAATTTATACAATAAAAGTACCTAGTGTGTGTGTGTGTGTGTATTTCAGTGGAAAGCACAAGTTGTTGTTTCTCAGTAGATGTCGCCTCCTTTCAACAAGATTATCGTTCAGTATACTGACTTTGTTGAAATTGTAACACATTTGTTCACATGTTGCCAGGGCAGAGCCGAGCTCCACCCTCAACAGAACTGAAGCTGTGTAGGACCAAGTGTCCAACAAAGAATCTTAGCAGACGTTACCATGGTACCACATTATTTTGTAAACAAATAAATAACTGCCCCCCGCCCCCAAAAAACCTACATCTATGTTATACTACCTCTAAAAAAAAACCCTGGCTCACCTTTCCAGTGGGTGGTCATATCTTTTTCCTTTCTGCCAGAGGTCTGGGTGTTTGAGGGTACTGCAATATTTCTGCTGTTCCTAGGATCACACCATTCTGTACTGACTGATGCTGTCATTTCTGGAATGAGTCAAACCTTCCACATTCTCTCTATTTATTCCTGAACTTCTTATATTCCTTCTTTTACACGACTGCGCCACTTGGCACTGTCTCGTCTGTCACCCACTGCTGTTTCCTGCGTTTTGTTCACCACCCCGATGTCTGCTTGGTTACTCGTACTGATGATCTGTCTGGATCTGGAGGTCCCGTGGGAACGTAACCTTGTCGTTCTCCACAATTCTCTCTGTTTCCTCCCATTTGGGCCTGAGGGTGTCCGGCTCGTATACCCGCGTATGATCCGTGCCGCTTGGTCGTGTCGCTCCGTTTTCTTTCCCTGCCAACAGCTTACATTCTACATATAGAACTGTGTGTCCGTGTGCAAGGTTTTGTAATAACCTAATAACCAGTTTGATTATATATGATTTTGACAACCTTTCGCTTGCGGCTTTTCTTTGAGCCATATTCCATATGACAATGGCCCAGTCACGAGGGTCTCTCCACACGAGTAGCAGGTGTGTCCACATAGATTAGCATACTCACACTCAGCAATCTTGTCTCCTCGTGAATATGTGCATTGTCATGTAAATAGCATCTTGTGATTGGGGGAGGAAGAAGCAGTCAAATGCAAAATAATTTATGCTCGAAGCAAAGAAGTTAAACGGATGCATGAATTTTGCCAAAACACCAAGAGACAAAGATAATTCATTGTGGCTTGTGGGGGTTGTGGGAAGCATTAAGTGGTAAACAGGGAAGGATTTATGTGTGTTTATATGTGTGTGAGTGTGTACCGAGAGGTGAAGTGTCCTGGATCAGAGTGTTCAGAGACAGTCAGTAAGAGCAGACAGTAAAATCTCTGATAACTATGCTTAGTGATCTAGTCAGCTCTCTGACACAGAGTCCAGGAGACACAGAGCCCTGTGGGAGGGGGGGTTTACACTGCCGGACCATTTCATATTTCGCTGGTTCAGCACTCATGTTTATAGAACTATACATAACCCCTCTTCCCCAAATGGGGCTTTTATGTGCCCCATTCTTGGACTGGTTGCTTGATTTGCTGATAGACGTTTTTGCTGTAGCAAGGATTAGGACTGAGATGGACACACATCTGTCACTATCACATTTAAAATAAACCTGGGGAAATAAGGCCACATTTTCTTTGGTAAAATGCAGGACATGCAAGATGGATGATTTCAGCAAGTTGCTGAGCTCAACTGCAGCACCCTGTGTGAGAAAACTTGGGGTTGTTAAGGATCAACGGAACCAAAGAGCGCTCAGAACCAAAACAAACATATAAAGTCATATTTATCATTTAGCTCCAGTGTGGATATGCTTGCATGTTGCACAATGAACAACATATGGAAACCATAGCCTGCAGTTAACGCTGAAACAGGTCCATGCCCTGTGGGTGAAGAAAACACACAGTACAGTGATCGGATCCCTTAGTCAGGGCTAGCCAACCACACCCGTGTTATGTAATAGGCTGACAGTATGGCCAACCTCACCTCTCCCAGCTGCATAAACACTCACGTGCGTGCACACACACACACACACACACTGATGATACATAGAAGGGAGAGGAGAGACTGGTTTGTATTTAAAGTGTTTTTGTACAGCATAAGGGCAGCTCTGAGAATTTAGGCTGGTTCTGTAAGGACCCAAGAGTCACTGTTGAGACGAATGACGATGTTGTCAGGCAGGGACTTATGAGTTATCCTTCACAAGCCAGGCAGAGCCGAGCGAGACCTTAAAAGGCAACAGAAGGAGAAAAACCTTTTCTCCTTCCTTCCTCTTGTGTGGAGAGAGAGAGAGAGAGAGAGAGAGAGAGAGAGAGAGAGAGAGAGAGAGAGAGAACAGCACGGTGACAAACTCCTGCTTCAGAACTCTTACTGGGTATTACATATTTATTTACACCTCAGATTTTCAAGGTAAATTCTACCAAATAGCTTAGTGAGGATTACTTTCAATACTTCACAGGTTCATGAGTGGTGTTCCCCAGGGCTCGGTTCTTGGTCCAATCTTATTCTTGATTTCTCTATTAAGAATAGAGACTTATAGTTGAATTATGGGCCTCAGTGATGAGTATATGTAACTCTTCTTACCGCCAATGTGCCCACAGAACACAGCTTTCCTTTTCCTGCCCTCTGTCTCTCATACCTTTACCAAAAGATAACAGGTTGCCTCTCTAAAACCTCTTTAAGGAATGTTGAACTCAATCTCAGAGAATCTGGAACGCAATCTCGATGAGACACAACTGACCTACATATCCATTAAAAACATTCTTCAATGCTAGACCTTTCAATTACCATTGACATTCCTCACATCCTACTAAGAACCTTGGGGTGCTTTTAGACCTCCAGCTAACCATCTTGGAATAAAAATTGCGCTCAGCCGAAGCACGATTCCTGGACTCTGGAAGTGTTACCTCCCAACCACAGCCTAGAACTACGCCCCAGTGCAGTAACTTAGATCCTCCACTTCAAGACACATGGCATGTAATCTAAACATGCTTTAGGACTTGCTTTAGCTTCCTTGCTTTTACTGTTACATAAGACCATCTTTGTCCTCAGATTTATTCTCTTCACACTGAATTTTGGAGAACCATACATTCTAAATCTAAAGCCATGCAGTGAGTGTATGTATATGTGTGTGTGTGGCGATGTTTACACAGAGAAGTTCTCTTTTGTCATATGTAAACAGACAGAGAACAGATTGTACTGTTATACTGTTGCACTTTGAAATATTTCTTTGCTCCAAGTTTCACTTGCATTTTATCAAGCTCTCACAAGACCTTTGTGCTTCAGGTGATTTTAGATTGTTACTTTGCCTTCTACTATTTGCATGTTTATATAAGTCTAGATGGGAGTCTAAAGACTAAATGTACAGTTGCCCTTTCTTAATATTTAAATCGCTTTAACTTCGTGGCATTTCTTAGTAAATAAAATGACTTGCACTATTGCTTGGAAATCCAGACTCCTTATTCTGGTCCTTAGGGCACTGTATAATAAGTACTATCAGATGAATTTGATATGGACTGTAGACATTTTTCAGCCAGAGGAAGATGGGCCCTGCCTCTGAGTCTTGGTTCCTCTCAAGGTTTCTTCTTCATGCTCTAGGGAGTTTTTCCTTACCACTGTCAGCCTTGGCTTTGTAAAGCTGCTTTGTGACAACATCTGTTGTTAAAAGCGCTATACAAATAAATTTGACTTGACACTTTTAATGACTTTTAAGAAACTGCAGGGAACAATACCAATGGATTTATAGCAATGGAGCGCAATAGCAGTGTGATAGTGGGCGGGGCCAAGTGAAGGGGAGACGTTCTACAGGAGTATATTAAAGTAATTCATTACTGTAGAAACAAATGACTTTGTTATCTCAATGAAGACTATTAAGTCTGAAAATATTCTCATTTGAAAAAACACAGGTTGAGAATGCATTACTTAGTAAGTAAATAAAATCCATTTCTCATTAATATCTATGCAAATTGATTCTTTGCTATTTGTGCACCTCATTTGTGCGCATCAGTATTAGTTCTTTTGTTTAGCAGTAAAGACCAGTAATCAGCTCACGCAGTCGCTGTGGCGTTTCCTGCTTCCAGTGGCACCTTCTGTGTCCCCTCTTTTCAGCTTAGTCCCTCGCGCTCCTAATTTAGTCGAGCACAGCCAAAGCTACCTGCCAAAGGCACTTGTCCTGGTCAAATAAACCATCACAAGGAAGAGATGGATGATTCTGACACTGGAAGGATATTCCACCAACAATGCAACTTTCAGTTCTTCTGAACACACAATAAAGATTATTTGTTTTGTAGAGGCTATTTTTAATGCAGTATGTCTTTACAACCGCCCCAGTCTATACAAACACTACAACCAAGAGCTTTGAAAGATAACATGAACATAGTGTTTAGCCTAATCCTGGACCAGAGATAATCTGGAGTCTGGACATACAGTAGGACTGCTGAATCCCCTGCAGGAGTCCAGGAGGTCCAGTAGAAGTGAGGAAAGCACAGGGCAGGAGAGTGATGAGGAAAGTGAGAACACATGAGGAGAAGACACCTCAGATCTTCTGTAATGACACTTAATTACTCCAGGGAACGGAGAAGGGACGCAAAAAAAAAGGGAGGAGAGGAGAGCAGAAGAGAAGAGGGGAGGGGAGAGGAGAGGATATTAAGTTAGAAACTAATCATTTCTGTCACTATTATATGCACCTATTTAACAAATCAAACCTGACATTATTAAAACACCGGTATCATGGCCATTCCTAATATTACCCTGACACAGAATCTCTGGTAATGTGCCATCACCCAACAAATATGTGTCACATCCAAACAGCTGGCCAAAAGCTTCTGAGGTGTGCAGCAAACATAAACGCCGTGATGTAACACAGACACTGTTCATAGCCGCTCCGAACAAAGCTGTGCTATCCTGAGCACTTGCTTGGGAGAGAAGTGTCTGCCCAGGGTGGCTTACAGGGTCTGGGACTCGACGAAGCAGAGGCCTTTAAAACGGCATCATTTCCAGTGCCATATGGCTACACTACTATCCCATCCAACAAGAAGTGAGCAACAGATACGATGGATGGATGGATGGATGGATAGATATGTACTGATGTAGATTGCCCATCATGTGTATGTGGGTATGTACTTTTTTTTAGTATCCACAGGAAATCCTACTCCTCACTTATGGCATATATGATATATTGAGGTGTGATGTGTTTCACTATGATCGTAAAAGTGGTGGTATCATCACTATACTTATTGCTGAAGAATTATAGCTCAAAATAAAACACTATTCACACTGAAAAAGGCACTGCAGTATCCTCAGATACAGCTCTAAGGGCCTCTGTACGTATCTGTCTCTGTTTGTGTGTGTGTCATGTGTATGTGTGTGTGTGTGTGTTTCCATGTTGTGTGGAAATCAAATATTTGGGTCGTGTTCAAACCTCAGCATTAGCACATGTCCATGAGTCAGCAGATGCTTGCCATTGTGTTCTGGGAGTCTTCTCCATGCACCCTTTAGAGGTACCAAGCCGTCCTGTTATAGACACCACATTATAAATCACTCTCTCTCTTTCTTGGAACGCTGCCTGGTTAGTAAGCATAGGTTAGCCTCATAATCCCAGTGTACTACTGCTCTCTCTCTCTCTCTCTCTCTCTCTCTCTCTCTCTCTGTCTCTCTCTCTCGCTCTTTGCACTGAGCTCAATGGGGAATGACGAGCTCGCTACACAAATGGGGCTTGGTTGCCAAGGCAACAGCACTGCCTGGCATTCACCAGGCAGGGCAGGGCAGGGCAGAGAGATCTGATCTGTGTGTGTGTGTGTGTGTGTGCGCATTACATGCATGCATGCAGAGAGAGAGAAATTTAAAGAGACTCACATCACCTCTGTTTACAATTTTCTGCTCTTGTAGTGCCAAACCTTTAAACACAAGGCTGGAACAGTATCAACCTATAGTGCCCACTGCAAGCTTCTACAATAACATCAGAGCACTAACAGCCATTTAGGGGCATGTGTCTCTGAGGAGGCTTTCCCTTAACAATCCCATCACATCAGGGATCTTGCAGAAATCAGCATAACCAACATCCTAGTTTATATCTTACAGACCTGCTAAATGCTGGAAAACCTTGCGCTGAAATCACTGAGCCAAAACAGAAAGGCCATCCAGTCCAGAGAAGGTTTCCTGAACCAATGAGTTCTGACCTGTGGCTTCATCACTACCCACCGGACCCTTGATTTGAATAACTGTGCACCATTGCAGGTCACGACTGCTCATGAGCCATAATATCACATCAGCACTTATTTTACCAAAACCTCAGCTATTGAGCTTGAGTAAATTAAAAAATGAATAATGAATCTCCACCCATAAACACATCTGGAGCACTCTATTCGGTGGCTTCTTGTATGTTCTTTCCAATAATTACTGTACAAGCTTTTTTTTTTTTTTTTTTTGTAATTGCAACCATATTCTGCAAGCTCCCTTCTTGTGAATGTAGATGACTGCGTTTGCAAACATTGCCCTCCTTTTGTTGTTCATGCGTATGGCTGCATGGATGCCTGAGGCAGTAGTACACTAGGGACGGCTATGACTGCAGCTCCGAACCCGCACAGCCACTGGCGATAAGGCAGCGAGACTGATCGCGCCCGTGTAAAATGGCTGCGATTCACACTGTGTGTGAACAAAGGACCTCAGCACTGGAAAAGAGGATTTGAGTGCAAACGTCTTGTCACAATATCAAGCCTTAGTGTTATACCATGTAATTTCATCCAGTTAGCTTTAACACAAGAACCTCTCTCTCTCTCTCTCTCTCTCTCTCTCTCGTTATTGAACTTCAAAGCATTGACTCGCCCTGTCTGACAAACCTGGTACTGCAATTCTTCTCCCTTAGCCTATTAGAATTTTGAAAGAGAGAGAGAGAGAGAGAGAGAGAGAGAGAGAGAGAGAGAGAGAGAGAGAGAGAGAGAGAGAAGCACACAGAGAGCCCTAATAATCAGGTAGAGTTCAATTGCTCCAAAACTGATGTTTTACTGCTATGGAACTTAGCAATAAAAATGTTAACCAGACATTCCAGATTTCTGGCATGTATAGATGACCATAAACATGCAGCCTACTGAATGACCTAATTCAATTCGATTAGCCCCCCTCCCCCCACACACATACATGCACACATTTATTTACGTCTGATGTCAGGCTAGCCAGTTGGCTGGGTTCAGAGCACTTCCCAATAGATCCTTTAAAGCTGCAGTCTGTAAGACTGAGAAGAAGCGTCTGGGATTTGGCTTTCCTTTCCTTTCCTGCATACACTGTGTGGCTGTCTGTGCTTTCGTCATTCTTTTTGGGTTCCACCTTCTTGCATGCCACACTTGGTCGGCCATGCACACGCCCTACACGCAACCACTGGTCAGACTGGTCATACTGCTTCTCAGTGTGTGTGTGTGTGTGTGTGTGTAGCTGCATCGCAGAAGCACACGGCCAGAAGAATACATGAAGTTTACCTGCTATATGATCTTTTGTATGGCGACTTATCAAGGCCTAAAATGCCCAAACACATGCTCTGAGGGTCTATTTTGTCCATGTACAGCATGTCTCCGGAAGCTCATCTGGTCATATAGGCTCTGATTATTCATCCTGTAAGAAAGCGTAATGAATACATTTGTTAAAAGCGGTTATCCAATACCATACCCTTTTTCACATCCTCTTTTCTGGTCACCCTAACAGATGTGCCTCGGGTCAGCAGACAGTACAGCTGCAGGAGAAGAGATATAGACATTTCTTCAAATGTCTTGTCCCGAGCAATTTGCAACAGCAAGGTTCGCAGAAAAAAAAAAGGCTGACAGAAAAAAGGGACACTCGTGGTCACTTTTGGTTTCTTCTCTACTCCACACCTACAGTTACAGTTAAAGCAGTCTTATAGTGTACAGGTGTTGCATCAGGACAAACAAAGCCATGTTTATCTGGGGAGAGGCTGAGATGAGGGCGTGAGAGGCTTTGGTTTAAGGCTAACCACCGAGTGGGAGTGGAGTGTGGTGAAGGGAGAGCACAGATATGGATTACCAACATCACAATCGATAGGAGCTTAATGCAACGACACACTGCACCTCACAGAACGATGGGGTGGTGTGTGCTGTGTGTGCGCGTGCGTGTGTAAAGATCTATTGAGGATGAGAAAGAACACAGAATGCTTTTTGAACACATAAAGGGAATGATCAACCTAATAATGCTAAAATGACTAGCCACGTGTGAGGTCCGCCTAACTTTTATCACCTAGCCTTTTTGGGAATACATGTCAGCTAGGCAGGAGGGATAACATGGCAGGTAGAGATGGCGGAGATGGGGGGGAGTGCTTGGCTAAGCATCGTCTGCGGAGAGAGCCAGACAGCCCAGGTGAACCAGCGGGTAATTAAAATCGTTCGCACCTGCGCCTCATTATTGTAGCCTGTTTAAACACCGACTTCTCTGACAGGAAGCTACCAGCCTCGGCGAGAGATAGACTGGCTGCCTACACGTGTGGAGCTCCGTCAGTGAGACGACAGCTCCCCTGTTGCTGAAAAACGATTGAAGACGCCGTTTCTACTCATCTCACAGCTGTTCTGTTGTCGTCGTCGTTTGTGACAAACTAAAGGGAACTTCGTGGTACATAATCCTGCCTCCCTCCCCGAATCAGGGTGTTCCACGTCGGAGACGAACAGAAGATGCGAGATATTAACTCCTGTATGAACTACATTGCGACAACAAGGAGGCACAAAAAAACCTCCTCCCTTTCGTTATGCTTTTATCTTCAGCCTCCTAGAACCTTAAAGAAGGAGAGGAGAGAGAGTCGGTCTGGTTGCTGCGGTGACTTCAGTTAGAAAAGTTGGTATTTTGCTTTTTGTTTCCTTTTTATAGTCATTAACGTTTCCAAGCTGAACACAAAATGTGACCTGTAATTTTTAAAGCCAACACATGACATAAAGTGCGTCTTGTCAGCCAGTTACCTACACCCAAGGTGCGCTACAGCTATGTGCTTTAGCAGACTACCGCTTTTAATGATATCTTTCAAGACATTGTAATACTCCATAACGAAAGAAATGCATCTTTCCAGTGACATCCAGCCATCCTTTCAAATGCTGATGTGAATTTCATCCATTTGGTTTGGCGCAAGTCTTTAGCCTGGAGACAGAAAAGCAGTGTCAGCCTTTCTGTTCATGCGATATAATTCAGTAAAAAACAAAAAACAAAACCACTATATACAAAGTCCTCTGAGCCCCTATCTCCAGATTCACTGAACCACACGCCTCCCGGTAAGTCCAACTGTCTAAGACAAACACATGTGGGTGGAGATTATTAAAGGGGAGCTAGGGTCAGATCCCGGAAGTGAAGATAGCATTAGGGTGGTGCAGTAATTATATCTTAATTGCTTCTCTCCTTTAGGACCTGCCACATCCACGAAGGGTGGGGGTTTAAGCCCTAAAACATGCCCCCCCCCCCCCCCCCCCCCCATCTCTCAACTACCCTACAGTGCCCTTCATGCATGGTGGCACCAGGGGCCTCATGGGGGGGAAACATTATGCAGACAGACACTGCGAGGCTGGCAGCTGTCATTTGAAGGCAACAGTTCCCCCAAACAAATTACAAACACTGTCGACACAGATATACAAAACACGTTCAGTTGTAAAAAGGTCTAAAAGAGAATAACAGTCTGTAAAGCTGTACGGCTGTTTAGATGAAAGTAGAACTGATCCAAAAATCATTTTGTATATGCATAAAATGGACAACTACATATGGCTTGTAACCAGAAAACACGGGATGAGTTCAAATACCTCTCTACGTTTGTTACACTTAGTCACCACGAGCTAACGTCCCACATGAAGAGGAATTTACTCTGAAATTAATACTCTGTTAATACAATCCCCGATGTCTAATACATCTGGACTGCAATCTCTCAGCCTCAGCTGCTATAGGGCAAAACGCAGACGACTTACCGGTAACTTTGAGATCCGTCAGTGCTTCATTATTTTATAGCGGGTCCTTATTTCGCTCTGCACATGGCATTCTGTCCTTGCGCTAAGCGTTCCTGCTGGCTCGATCGCGGTCTCCGTCTCTTGATTCTGTCGGCAGCCGTGTCTGACTATACTGGCGGACGGGCGCAGGTGGGACCTGACTGCGTAAATGATTGGACAGGCACAAGAGGAACACTGTACTGGAAGAGAGAGGGAGATGGAGAGACATGTCAATAGGCAGCTGTGCAATGGAAGGAAGGAAGGAACTGGTCTGCTCCTAGCATGTCTGCCAAAGATGCGTTCCTCTGAAGAGCCGTGATTTGTCAGGTGCGGTCTGGTTGGTCCAGGATAACAGTCAAAGTTCTGTCAGTCCCTTGTCGAAAGGCCCTTGTTAGCCACTGGCAGGCTGTTCCAGTAACATTCACCCTGCCCCCCGCCACCCTGCCAAAAAGGAGTAAACACTCAACATCTCTAATAAGTGTCTCATTTGCCAGCTGGAAAATGCCATAAAATGCCCCACAGGCTGAGGACCTTCTACTGGCGAGACAAAAGGCAGAGAGAATAGGACATACAGCTGTGCAACAAGAAATAAAGTGTCAAATAAATAAACAAGCAAACAAAAACACCCCGAATTCACCGCAAAAGCCGTCTGAGCAGTACGGGGCAGTTTTAAGACGAGTCAGCGCGTTTCGTTTACTTCACTTTAAGGCAGGTGCAGCCCGGTCCCCACTATAGCAAGGTCATAGTTCACACAAGCCAAGCTGTGTCTGCACATCTGTGACCAACAGCAGTACTGTAGTGCTTCACATAGACCGATGTGTCCTGAACGCAAATGGCTGTCTAGGACGTGCCTGTCAGACTAGTCCGCGGACACCACACGCCTAAATGTTTTCTTCCGGAACTCGCGTACCAATGGCATGAAGAACGACCGTCCAAGTTTCCTTTCATAAAGTAGTCGGCGTTGACCATAAACAACAGTCTGGCCTGCTGGTGAAGCCCGGATATCCAGCTGACATCACCAGCTGCTCTTCTGTCACTAGGTTACGCCTTATTCTCTCTCTCTCTCTCTCTCTCTCTCTCTCTCTCTCTCTCTCTCTCTCTCTCTCTCTCTCTCTTCAATGTCTAGTCTTGATTCCCCCTGGACTTCAATACATTCAGTGCATAGACAAAGAGACATTAAAGGGGGGGTATATTATAAAGTGGACGAGAGGTGTTACAAAGCTTGCTTTCTTTTTAGCTTATTTATCTACTTCCTGCTTGAAATTAAAGGGACCTCTGCATTGTCTGTCATGTCTATTGTGAAAACCAAAACGAGGAAATTAGTTCAATTTACTTCTCTTCATCCCCTGTGACCCGTCATAATCTTATTTCAGTAGCTCCTCGTGTACACGCATTCATCCAACTTGATGCCTTTTGATTTGACACGCCTTCTTCTCAGTGCCCCTCCCCCCACCTGGTCCCAGGCCAGCTCTGCCTGGGCGCAATGTGCGCATTTGGGCATGTTAAACCAAAAAGAGCAGCAGTCGTTATACGGCGCATATGTTCACCTAGGTCAAACGCCAAAGACAGCTGAGCCAACACACACACACACACACACACACACACACGCACACGCACACGCACGTGTACCAGTGTTCCTTGTCTGAAAGCCCCTAGCCAGACACATAGAAGAAGGTACTGCTGCCTTTGGAGGGTACAGAGTGTGACGCTGACACGACTCGGGTACTGACTCTACACAGAACCAACCCAGGAAAAAAAAAACAAAAAAACATCTACAGATTGGAACCCAGAAGATGGGAATGAGAGTTACGGCAGTACCTGAGAGAAGTTATCAGAGAAAGGCAAACAGAGAGATGACTCTCTCAGGCAACTCGTACGTAGTAGAGGGTGAATGCATAACACAGCTAACTCAATGCTTCAGAATTGTGTGATGTCAGTTATTGAATGTGAAAATGGATATCTAGCTTCATGTGCAAGTAGTTCTACACTGCGGAAAATGCAGCAGATCGACTGACCACAGTGGTTCCATTGGGAGAGATGCGTGTGTGTCAGAGAGATACAGGAGTGAGGGAGAGAGAGCGAGAGAGAGCAAGAGAGAGAGAGAGAGAATGAATACAATGGGAAACATCTCCAGTTGAATGGACAGTAAAGAGAGAACACAAGAGAGAGGGAAAAAAGCATGAACAGGAAAAACACGACAGCTCCACCCCGACGTGTCCAGTCACCCCGTCAGGCCTTGATCAGGCACAACGAGAACCTTTTTCTGCTGTTAGGAGATGATTAACGAGAGCTAAGCTTGATTGCTCATTCACCCTTCATATCCTTCTCTACCACAAGCATGTGCAGTAGAAAGATAAAAACACTATGTGCTTCTCTCTTTTACACACACACACACACACACACACACACACACACACACACACACACACACACGGAGGCCAGGGCTCTGCTCTCGAAGAAGTCCAGACTGCAAGTGGAGCACCGCGGCATGAATCATTCAAACTCTTGACAGTGTAACAGATGGTCTAGTCATATCAGAACTACTCATTGAAAACCAGGATCAGGAACAATGAATTCTGTGGTTAATTGAATGCACATGGCTGCTGTATAGGTGGGGAGCCACTGCCCTGTGCGATTTCAAGCGCTCCCTTCCCCACCTCATCTCATCCTGACTGGGGAAACTGGGCAGGACTGAGAGTGACCCTGCTATTGAGAACTGGGTTTGGGTGACTGGGAGAAAAGCCTCTGTGTTAGATTTTCTATTTTTCAGTGGATAGGGTGCTTCACGGTCTTGTTTGTGAACGTCTACTAGGAAAGACTGCCATCTAGTGGAAGGCAAACACTTGAACATGTCCTCTGTCATATGACTCGGAGTAGGTTGCATGGGAGGATACAAGTAGGTGCAAACAAACCCTAACCCAGTTAATTTCCTCGTGTGAGTGAGTTGGTAAAACACCATTAATGTTAACTGGCCAGACCGTTACGAGATGTTTGTGTCTGTATACATAAAGGAAGAACCCCTTTTAGGCTCCACAGTTTACAGAAGAGTGCGTCTCTTAAAGGGAAACCATTTCACGCATTTTTGGTGTACATGATTTTATTTTTGGAGTCTATGACATGATTCAGTGCTCCAAACACACATTCTTCTTCTCATAGGCTCTGTTAGAGGCCCTGAGCCTTTAAGCCTTGCCTCCTGATGAGTGCGGCATGCTCGGATTGGTCAGCCTACTCTGTTCTAGCCAACTTTGTCGGTAGGAATGTGTTACAAGATTACATCATTCTGCAACAAAGCACAAGGGCTGGAATTGCAACGAGGTGTTTCAGGCAGCTGAGAAAAGTGGTGTCTGGGGGGAGAGTTTTAGTCCATCTTGCATGTGCTTTGGGGTTTGTAACTTTGCAGACAAAAAGCTATACAACACTACAGGAAAGGGGGGAAAAAACAGGGAAAACAAGTCCCCTTTAATTTTCTTTGTATGTAATAAATGAGTATCTCATGTGGAAACAAGTTAAATTTGTCAAAAGCCTCCAAGGAAAGTTGGCTCGAAGTTTGTTCGAACCTTAACCAAAGATACAAAGAACCAATGATACAAAGAACCAAAATGATTTGGGTCTGGTTGAAAAACCAGCGCCACTGTTTAATGTGGTTTTTAGCAAGCCCAATCACAGCATCCTAAATAAATATTACTAATCTTGAGACATCTAGTCTGCAGCAGTATAGAAAGACAAACCTGCATGCACTCAGACACAAACACACAAAAGCAAGACAAAAGAAAAACCATACCAAATAGTACCTAGAAGGTACTTTATTTCATAAAGTAGTGAAAATATGAACCATTACTTGAAAATCTTTCAAAATAAGATGATTACAAGAACACACTAACATTACCGTAAAGTGAAAAACAGCATAAAAGTAATTAGAAATGAGTTAGCTTCTGATAGAAGAAAGACCAAGTGCTTGTGACAGGAGGCAAGGAAATTGAAAATCAGTAAAAGAATTCTGACCAAAAAAAGCAAGACAACGAGCATTAATGCAGAAAGAACCAAAACTCCTCAAATCAGAACAGAACAAAATCTGAGCTTAATAAAAATACAATGTGCAGTAAGAAAAAAGGCAAATATTATCCTACATAATTGTTCCTTTTGTTTCGTATGTGACCTTTTAGGTGAAACCTAAAAAAGAACAGTCTTCCACAGTACGCCAGGTAAACCTCAACTCATCACCGCCACGCTGCTGTTTCCTGAAGTGCTTTCCTTTAGAACATTTAACAAAATCAAACACACACACACACACACACACACACAAAAAAAAACCACCAAAAAACACAAGACTAATTAACTACACGCATTTCTCCATATACCACAGTACAACCCCCCACAACAATTAGGCAATCACTGGACGGGCTGGAGAATGTGTGTTCACACAACATTTTTTAGCCATCCAGTAGCATTATGACTTGAGACAGGAATCAAACCTGCTTTTAACATACAACTACACATTTAAGACCGAAAAACATACATAATTCACTCTAAATATACATAAACAGTCTTCATGCAGTAGGAGTTGGACAATATCGGCTATTAATACGTCAGATCCAATACATCTTATGCAGCATCCTAGTAAAGAAAGCACAAAATATGGCTAGAATAAGGACTACAGGAGTTTTTCACATTGTCTGTGGTTCAAGAGCCAAGCTCCTAAAATCCTCCCAATAGTCCTAGCTGAACGATGCGGTTTCAGGTTAGCTTGGCTACAGTCTTGCAGAGGGAGAGACTGTTCTTGTTTCAGTGTTTTTTCTGTAAGGTACGAAGCCGGTGTATATAGTCTGGATTGAGGAGTGAACACCTGATTTGAAACCCCATACCTACATTAAATATGGTACAAGTTCATTAAAAATATATATATATATATATATATATATTGATGAGTGGGATTGACGAGTGGTGCATTAATTACAATCATGGATTTCACCACAACAGGTTAAATTGCATCCAGAGGCATAACAAGACAGTAGTCTTTTGCGAAGCAGAAAGTCTGATCAGACTACGATTAGTTTAACACAGTTTGTGTGCATGTAATCATATGACACCAAGCATATCAGATGTGAGACAAAAACAAAATCAACAGAGCAAAGCTAACAAAAATAACTTTTCCACTTAGCCTAAAAATTAATGCACAACTTGGAGTCAATAAAATCTCTAACCTTTCCAGTTCCCAGACATTCTGAATAACTTTACAACTGCAGCAACTGTTTTCGTTGTTGTTTGTTGTCTTTGGTCGCCTTGTTCCAAACGTTATTCCAAGTGTGCCCCCTCTCCTGGGCTTCTAGCCCTGTGCTGGGCCAGAGTGAAGTGGTCCCCCTGCTGCTCACATTGCAGTACCGCAGCGGTTCTCAAACAGTTGCTCAAGGACGGTGCTGTCTGCCAGTGTGGACACGTCTCCCATGTCCCGCTGGTTGGACGCTATCTTTCTCAGCACACGCCGCATGATTTTACCTTAGGTGAACATGAGACGAGAGAATGGTTCGCATTCCTATTAACAACGCAGGCGTTAAAACACATGCTCACACTCTCCAAAGGGGTTTCATTTGTACCTGATCTGGTTTTGGGAAGTCCAGGGGCATTCTGGATGTAATCGGGTGTAGCTATAGCACCAATTCTCTCTCTCACTGTTAGAGGAAAAAAAAAAAAAAAAAAAAAAAAAAGATGAAAGAAAGGATGAATAACAGTCGAGTGAAAGAATTAACCAATGAATTGTGAAGTGGCACAGAAATTAGATTTCGGTTAGCCTACTCATCACAAGCTTTCACATGCCTTCACAACTCTAGATGCTTTATTCCTTCATTATTTTACAAAGTAATCTGGCAGTTTTCATTTTTAAGGTCCTATTGCAGAATTCTGGGAACAGGTAACTAAACGTTTTTTAATACCAATTTAAGAGGTCGCATCAATGACCTCCATTGTTTAAGGGGAATATATACACAATGTAAAGCATGATGTGATTTGGATAAAAATCAGATCACACTTCAAGAGAAAGTCCTGCAGAAATGGATAATTCCAACAAGATCAAGTTTTGCGCAGAACTATACTGTTGAAGTAGATGTTCCCTAGATATAACCGACAAACTGCAAAAAAACACTTGCTTTGAAAATGGGTGAAAAGGGCCTGAAGAAGTGTGGGTAAAGCTGTCCTGTAGTTTCCTCCATTGCATTATAAACATAGGCTGCTCACAGTTTTGGAAAATTTCCTGTTGTAGTCGATTCTGACATTAAGGATTTTGGAATGAGACGCGCATGTAGCCTAGTGTTAACGGGACCCACAAAACTCAAGAGCAGTGCTGACTTTTCAGGCAAAAGAAAAAGGTTCCCTGGCACCAAAACTGCTGATCACAAATCAGTGCTTCACTGTTAAGATCCCTTAAGAATACAGCCAGCGGGCAGGGCCACACTTGTGCCCCAACCTTGCTGCCTGAGCTCAGCTTCCAGGGCGGCGGTGTAGCTGATGCCGTCTGCGAGTGTGACGAAACAGTAGAGGCTCTCTCCTTTGACAGGGTGCGGCGTCCCCACCACGGCGGCCTCCGCCACCGCCTGGTGCTCCACCAGAGCCGACTCCACCTCCGCCGTGCTCAGCAAGTGACCTGAGTGACACAGAGGGGGAGGAACAGGGAGGGAAGAAGCTTCAGTGGGTGGGGCAGTGGTAGCTTAGCGGATACGGTACTTGATCAGAAGGTTGCCGGTTCAAGCCCCAAGCTGCTGTTGGCCTCGGCCCCTCACCTGAAACATTCAGCATGTCGTCGATCCTGCCGGTGATCCAGTAGTAGCCGTCCTTGTCTCTGCGGCAACCTGAACACGGAGCACGAGCGCCATCGTGAAAGGCGGCCTGACCACTAAGTCAGTCGTTTCAGACCATGCTCGAGCATGCGCCGTGTGCTGTGCAAGGGACATTACCATCTCCAGTTACGTAGTATCCTGGGAATTTCTTGAAGTAGGTGGCCTCAAATCTCTCGTGGTTCCCATACACAGTCCTCATCACACCAGGCCAAGGCTGCTTGAACACCTGCACAGAACCAGGCGCTTTAGCTTATATAAACTACTACGCTGACAGACTTACACACATGCATACAACAGAACGGTTTGTTAAATTTATCCACCATGAAAAGAAACCTGCCGACTGACGCTACACCTGCAGCTGTACTGTAATGCAAGACGTCTGCTTTCGAGTGGACGTCACCCCATGCCTATGAGTACACAGCGCAAGACTGATATTCTAACACCACGAGTGGAGTGGAGCTGGCTCGTACCAGGTAACCCTCGCTCGGTCCCTCCAGCTCCTCACCCGACTCGTTCAGAATGGCAGGCACCACGCCAAAAAACGGGAACGTCTACAGACGCAAGGAAGACATCACAGACGCAGTGGAACTCAAGTTTAACAAGTGTACCAAACTGACAACAAAACAGGCGTTAAAAACAACAACCAAACACCACCACACTTAACCCGTTTAAAGCCCCAGTACCGTACAACTAGAAGCAGGAGTAAACTGTCAGGGGCTTAGAGAGACACACTCACTGCAGATCCCGGTTTTAGAGGCGTGGCAGCTGGTAGGGGCGTTAGCACGTGCCCTCCCTGAAAAGCAAAGAGGAAGAGTTATCCAAGACGGCACCCGGCACAGCTGCTTAGAAATTACGTTCAATCCAAGTATAATGTTGGCAAGATAAATGCACTAGTTCATAAAGGGAAGAGCTACAGCTGCTTACCGTCTCTGTCTGCCAAAAGGTGTCAACTACGGGGCATCGCTTATCTCCCACTACACTGTAGAACCACTGCCAAGCCTCGGGATTAATGGGCTCACCTACTGTACCCAAGATCTTCAGAGAAGTCCGTTTACACCTGACGAGCGAGCGAGCGCGCGCGCGCACACACACACACACACACACACCTATAGGACTGGGCAATACCATGGTTGAACAGTCATAAATATACAATATATTTCCATACATTACTTTTAGGTGTACAATTATTATATTTTTACATCTTCCATAATAATATATAGGCTACTACTAGCTAGCCAGCTATAAACATTAAAATGGGTATAGTTGGCCTTTGCCTAAACAATGAGGCCAGCACACAACAGCGTGGTGTGCCGAGGAGTTGCCCCAATGTGCCCGGTTTCTCTATGGAAAGCAACCCGAGTGTGCATACATGCTGTGTGCCAGAGGCAGCTCAGGCTGAAATTAAAACTGTGACCTATGAAACTATGTTTCCCTGTATTAGTGGGATCCAATTTCAAAACTTGACACTTTCCTACCAATGTGTGCCAGCATGCGCCGATTCTGGCTTAACTGGTGTTAAAGCGGTTAAACACAAGACTGGGGCTGTGCCAGCGTGCTAATATCCCGAGTGGATAAGGTGTAAAAAGGAAGCGGAACAGCGGGACCTCAGCACCTACTTGTGTACTGGCTCTGTGCCATACTTCATGAGGAGCCGGATGGCGGTGGGGGCTGTGTAAAACTTGGAGACCTGGTACTTATCCACTATCTGCCACATGCGGCTAACGTCGGGGTAGGTGGGCAGACCTTCGAACTGGGACATTCAGAATGACATCAGAAGAGTCCGATAAAAATCTGGGTCAGTTCAGTTTTACTTTTTTTGCTGACTGGGGCGAGTAAGACATTATCTTACTGAGGAGAACTCCTGTCAAAATTTGACAGCCTTGAATGACAATGTCAGGATCCAACTGTACCACATGACATAAATCCAGTTTGTTTCTCATTTCTGTCCTGGGCACTTACACAAAGTAACAAAAGCGGTGGGGATGCTCCCTTACCAGGACGCTGGAGGCCCCATTGGCCAGGGGCCCATAGGTAATGTACGAGTGACCAGTAATCCAACCAATGTCTGCGGTGCACCAGTAAATGTCATCGGGGTGGTAGTCAAACACCAGTTTAAATGTTGCAGCAGTGTAGAGCATGTAACCACTGACTGTGTGCAATACACCCTGAGAGACAAACCGACCAGGCAATTAGAACACCTGAGGAAGTATGAGGGAAAACACAGACATAAAAAGTAGGTGGGTGACATGATACCTTAGGTTTCCCAGTGGAGCCACTGGTGTAGAGGATGAAGAGAGGGTCTTCAGATTCACACCACACGGGCTCACACTCGTTGGACGCTTCTTCCATTAGTGTGTGCCAGCACAAGTCCACCTCTGGGTTCCAGGGCACCTGCACCAGTAAGAGCCCACAGAACAGAAGTGGACATCAGTCTTCTCTAAGCTCATCTGAAGTGCGCATTTGGAAGCGGTTCCTTAACCAGCCGAACTGCTCTAAACGTGCACAAGATGCAATTCACTCTCACAAACCTCTACTGAACTACAGGTGGATCTGGACGTGCTGATATGGTATAACCTGAAAAATTTCATTTCGTCCCACAGTGCGTTTAAACTAAAACCAAGGAAAGTGGTTAGCTCGTAGGATAAAAGTCCCATCTCTTTCAGGCAACATAATGTAAATAAATGAACTTTTTTTTTTAAAGATCAAAGTAAAGTTAGTTATACGCGGTACGTAAACACACATCCACCACAGACTGGACAGAACAGACTAGGGGAAGATGAGCAGAAGAGCCTGCTTGGCGGCGTCAGTTCTGGCATGCACACCACGGCCTGAGAGGAGGGCACACAGGACGAGGAGAGCCGTGTTTCATTTAAATGACAGGAGCAGTTAAATGGAACTAAATGGGCATGATGGCGTTTGACCACACAGAGTGACCAGCCAAAGCCATGACAGTAGTGGAAGAGAAGCTCAGAAAGGGCGCCGACACTCAAGAGCATCGGAGGCTAGCAGAGTCACTACCATGACGGGACTGTGTTTCGGAACCCATCTCCCCCCCGCAAGTGCCAAAATGGGGCTGACCTATGCACTGGCTAGTTGTACTTGTAAGTGGGAAAGGATTATGAAACACTGGACGATGGCCTCATTGGGGTAAGGCTGTTCTACGCGGGTAGCCTCTCTGCTCCGACTTGAGAGGATAGGCTAGCTGACATGTGCTTGAGACAAGGCAGCGATTTGGAAGTTAAAAGCCAGATCTCGTTTGTTGGATTTTATACATATTCTGATACAGCCTAGATATTATAAGGGGGTGGTGAAAGCCACATGGGTCAGTAGGGGTAGAGTGACTACAGCCAGCAAGCATAGGTCGTAGACTACACTACAGTGATTTGTGACTGTCCGCTTTTTTCAAGGACACCTGTTACCATCTGAGGTTTGCCCTTTCAGAATTGGCTTTTAAAACCAAACCTGCAACAACTGAATGACTGCAGTCGTGGAACTCAAATGGAGTCTTTCACTTGCATTCACTTAAAACAACAGATTCGAATGGGTCGCCTTGCGCCGCCACTCGTTAGGTAATAGTAATCGCACGCCAAATCTGAAAAGTGCGTGAATGTGTATGGCTGGAGGCACCCACGTGAGCGCACGCAGAGTCACGCCGTGTTAGAGTGTGAAGATTGACGCAGGCCTCGAACCTGCCCACGGAACAAGAGAGTCGCCGTGGAGTGAACAAAACGAGTGCCAAGGAAAGGCAAGAGTGGGAAAGAAACACTAGAGGTGAAAGCAGAGAGGGCTCCAAATACCTTGGGGTTGGGACGGACCTTCCTTACTTTTTCTGTCTGTTTCTCCTGCTAAAAGGGGAGGGTGGGGGGGTTGGTGGTTAATGGAAAGATTACTCACATAGAAAAGTGTGAGGAAATGGTAAATATGGCAACACCTCGACTGTACATAAGACCTATCTGCCATAAAAGAGGGAAAAAAATTAAAAAAAGAGCTCTCATTCTCAAGTTTGGAAATCATTCTATTATATACATGTTTCTATGATGTAAAATATTTCCAGTATAATAACTATGGTGTTGCCAGATTTTTGTGGCACTGGAAAAAATATAGTCATAACACAAACTGAAAACAGGAGGACTGAATAACAGATAGGACAACATTTGGGTACAATAGAAAAAGACACAGCATAAACCCTAACGTTACAGATATGAAGGGAGGCTGGCAAAAAATTAACACGTAGCCGAAAGATCAAAGTGCACCTGCAGGCCTGGACAGGAGCGCTTGGCTGGGGGCGACAGGGAGCCTGGGCTCGGCGACACTTCCTCTTCCTCCTTCGATAAGTGTTTCAGCATAATGCAGCACTCCACTAGGACAGACCTGAGAGAAACAAGGAGCACTTGAAAAGCAAGCAACGGACGCAGCTTCATTAAAAGCACAGTTCTACAAAGGCGACACTCGACTGTGGACACAGGCCGTGGCTTCTGCAATGAGCAAAGTCAACGACCACCAAAGTCTGCGAATTAACACGTTCCTATCCGATATACATAATTGTGCAGCCCAAAGTGAGGCCTTGTAAGGAACAAGGGATGCAAGTAAAGAGCGTGCGCTGAGAAGATCGGGACGTTTGTCTTACTTGTCTCTGCATTTCTGCAGCGCCTCGTCGGCAATCACCTTAAGACTGATAAGCTTATCCCCTCGGTAAAAGCCATCTGGGAGATCAACAGGGACAGAAATGGAGGGAAAGTGCTGAGCGGACTGGATCGAACTAAACAGAGAAACGTAAATGGTGAAACTTCATCTAGGCTCTTATTGAGCCTGGGATCTGGAACGTGCTGTGTGTGGTGTGCTGTGCTGCCCCGACTCCAGTACGCTGATAAACCTGTAGCACCTAACACATTTTCCTTCATACAGACAAGCCTAGAGGAGGTCTAAAAATAAACCTTCCAGCTAACTGGTTTTCGATTTATTGGCTTCCTTTCTGAAAACTATGACAGCAACGATGATGCAAACCACCCATTACCCAAACAATTAATTTACAGGTTTAGGTCAAGTGATAATGTCACATCCATCTCCTGACGGCCTTGTTTTTAGTGTAAGTCCAATATGATGTAAAATCTAAAGACTTCTCCCCCCACACACACAGCCAATTCACTACATTTCCACATCCAGGCACGCTAGATCAGAATGTGGAGGAGAGTCAGTGCCAAGGCTTGGTCGTAAAGTGCATCTGAAGGCAATGTGGTCAGCGCCTTTTCTAATACAGCAAATTACACTCAATAAAAATCAACACTCATTTCTCATCAGGAAATTTTGGCTAATGGGATTAAAGGTAATCTAGATGAATGGTTCACAGGTTAAAGATGTGGATTAATAAAAAATGGACTTTTCTTACCAGCTGTGATCAGCAGAGAACACTGAGAATCTATTATTCTTTCACAGAGTGACTCAGCAGAAAAGCCTGCAAACTGGAGGACAACAGATATTCCTTAAGGAGAGATTCAAGACTTTAGAATGTTATTGTATGTACAGCCACAATTCTCCAAATACTACAACAGGGAAATAAAAAGGAAGCTACCCTAAACTCAGGAACACACTGACTGATGATTACTTTACACCGCATTCCATATTAAGTGTCACAGATTAAATTTTTTGTTTTTCAATTAAACTCATGGATGGTATTGTGTCTCAGGGCTCTTTGGATAACTAAAATCAATCTCGGACACCTGTGATAATTATCTGAGCCTAATTAAAGGAAAACTATTTAAGAAGGACGTTCCAAATTATTAAGCAGGCCGCAGGTTTCAAGCAATATGGAAAAGAAAAAGGATCTCTCTGCTGCCGGAAAGTGCCAAATAGTGCAGTGCCTTGAACAAGGTGTGAAAACATTAGATATTTCACGAATACTTGAGTGTGATCATCGTACTGTGAAGCGATTTGTGGCTGATTCAGAGCATAGACAGATTCGTGCAGATAAACGCATAATGAGGAAGGTTTCTGCCAGACAAATTCATCGGATTAAGAGAGCAGCTGCTAAAATGCCATTACAAAGCAGCAAACAGGTATTTAAAGCTGCTGGTGCCTCTGGAGTCCCGTGAACCTCAAGATGTAGGATCCTCCAGATAGCTGCAGTCGTGCATAAATCTACTATTCGGCCACCCCTAACCAGTGCTCACAAGCAGAAACGGTTGAAGTGAGCCCAGACATACATGAAGACTAATCTTCAAACAGTCTTGTTTACTGATGAGTGCCATGCAACCCTGGATGGTCCAGATGGATGGAGTAGTGGATGTTTGGTGGATGGCCACCATGTCCTAACAAGGCTGTGACGTCAGCAAGGAGGTTGCGGAGTCACGTTTTGGGCCGGAATCATGAGGAGAGCTGGTAGACCCCTTTAGGGTCCCTGAAGGTGTGAAAATGACCTCGGCAAAGTATATAGTGTCCTCAAGCAAAAGATCTGAGGGTGGGAGGCAGTTCACATCAAAACAGCAGCTCTGGGAGGCTATTCTGACATTCTGCAAAGAAATTCAAGCAGAAACTCTCCAAAAACTCAAGCTCAATGGATGCAAGAATTGTGAAGGTGATATCAAAGAAGGGGTCCTATGTTAACATGCAACTTGGCCTGTTAATTAAAAAAACAAAAAAAACAAAAACAAAACTTGAAATAACTTTCAGTAGGATTCAGTAGGAAATAGGATTTCAGTAAATGTGACCTCAATGCTGCAAATTCAACAAATGACCATTTTCAGTGCTTTAAAACCTATAAAATGTTTTGAAACACTGTTGTGCATAATTTGGAACAATGCATTTTGAGTTTACTTTTGAAAAAAAAACAACTTATCATTGGGAGGTTTGTTCAAAAAAATTTGAATCATACTCTAACGGTTGATAAATTATACTGACCGTCATTCGCATTGACATTTAGGAAAATCAGAGAAAAATATCATTTGCCTAATAATTCCGAATGCGGTGTAATCAGAGGTCAGTGGAAGGCTTTTGAGAACATGCGATACTAGGCCCATATCTTTAACAGGTTGCTGTTTTGTAGAGGTGCTGTTGTACATAAACGTTGGCAGCCACTTAAAATTACAACATGACCAGGGAAAGGGACAAAGAAAGAGGAAGAACGCACCACAATAGAATGCACTGCTCCAATTCGGGCACAAGCCAACATGGCCACTACCAGCTCAATGACCATGGGCATGTAGATGGACACTCGATCCCCTTTCTTCACCCCTGCAAAGCCAGAGGAAATATTACTCATCTGCCCAGGCCAAGCAGCACAGCCATCTCTAGCTCTCAAGCTGGGCACATACCTTGCGACTTAAGGACGTTGGCAAACTTGCACACTTGCTCCAAAAGTTCTCTGTAGGTCACGGTCTTCTCATCTCCCGGCTCGTTACCCTCCCTGTTTAAAAGCCAATCAGGATCGTGAATGAGAGCCAAAACGTTTCATCTTCATCACACTAATGCAGATGTGTCACAGTATGAGGAGCCTGCATGTTTGGTCCAATTAGATTTGGTATTGTGGTTTTAGGCTTCAATTTGTTATATGCTGCAAAAGTAATTTTTTCCACTCTACATAATTGCTCAGGGTGCCCGTGTGATGTGACTGGCCAGGAGGGAGGGGCACACCATCAGCGGAAGAAGAGCTTGAGTCATGGCACTGCCAGAGCAGTGCTCGGCTGGTGGTCGGCCTCTCTCCTGCAAACACAAATGGCTTGCCACGAGGCCCGCAAAGCCCCTGCTCACCAATACTCTCCAGGCCTGGCTGCTACTGTACCATGGGGCACATTCAGACAGTGGGTGGGAGCTGTTACTGACAAGGATAAGGGCCATTACTGTTCAGAAGTCCAAATAAATGCATTTTGAAATTTGTTGCACTGCATTTTAAAATGAGAACCTCATACTGAATATGCTGTAGGATACGATGTAGCGTTGAACCCAAGACCCATTACATATAGTTACTCGCACACAAACAAAGTGCTGTCTATGACAAAAAGGTTATACAAGTAACACAGCAATCAAAAGCATAACGGGTAAAGTACACGCTCTCGAGTTCGTGCAGTGGCTGAGGTTGCAGGCTTAAAACATTAACTTCCTTATCTTTGAAATGCCCTTCTAGAGGCGCCAACATCTTTGAGGAAAGCAGACAAAAATGTGCACTAGCCATGTTTTCTTCTTATAATTAGACATCGTAAATTTGCTCTGCGCACAGGCTAACTGTCCATCTGCACAACAGGGCCTTCCGCAATCTTAAACGAGTGCAGGCAGTTCTGCAAGTATGGACGAAGGAGAAGAAATTCTGGCAAAGCTTCGGCAGAGGACCATATTTCACATCCTGTGTTGTAATATCTGGCACTACAGAATTACAGAACTAAAAACTAAATAATAAAAAAAAAAGGTTTGAATAGGCAAAAAAATTTAACTGCCTCCTTTGAGAAATGGATTACAAAATGCCTATCCAATCATGATGTGGGCACAACGTCCACAGCAGCCTGCTATGGAGGCCCCGAAGAGCAGGCGGGCGGACCACTTTCAGCCGAGCAGGTGAATAAAGCTGACGACGACGGCTGAGTGTCAGCAAAGACATCCTGACTGGAAGCTCAGACAACCTGTCAGCATTGGACTGATGCACACTTATCCACCGATATGGCACACGTGATTTCTAGAAAGAAAGAAAGGAAAAAAAAAAAAAAAAAAAAACCCAACTGCACAAGGCCTAGTAAATTTTATTATCCTGTCTACAAAAATCCACGCGGTACACAATCCGAAGACAAATCTATCAGCCTTCCGAATTGGAATTTCATAAGTAACGCGATTCTCAAATTGCAAAACCAACAATTGCACACCCGTGCATTAGAGAACTAAACAGCGTAACAAACAACATACTTGAAGGTGCATCAAGTGGTCAATCAGCTTTGGTAAGACAAGCATGTTTGACCCAATCCACCGTAACATGGATAAACCTCTTTCAAGCAAACGCAGAAATGATCCAACTTTCAATAACAGCTGATGCTGCTTATGAACACTACCAACACTCCTTCTCCCAGTGTGACGGTCCTGTTGCCTCTGTATGTGGTACTTTTCAAAGTTTCATATCAATTTGTCGTCACACAACATCATATGACCACAAGATATCTGTTAAAAACACTTTTTGATGCACAAAAGCCAAACTCTAGCAGTTCCTATGCAACAACATTGCCACAGTTTCAAAGTAGACATCCACAGCTAACTCTGGGTATTGCCAGTAACTTCACTATATGATATGCATCATGACTGGATACTATACAATGCCTATACGATGTCCGTTATACGATTTATATTAAAATTAAATTGCAATAAAATAAGCCAAAAGGAAGTGAAATAGTCTGACTGTAGCTGCTGTTCTGTGGTCTTTCCTAGACAAATGTATTGATTTACCCTAATGCCACTGGTTTTTTTTCCCCCCCGAGGTGCAACCAGATTGACATTTTAAATACTGCACTTGAACGCACTAGTTTCACACTGGGTATATAAAAGCTAATAAATATTGATACAGCTGTGACTGCATAGATTCGTGTATCAATAAACATATTGCCAAACCTAATTGCAGTTGTTTTAAACAACCTTTAAGCAACCACAATTACTACACCTGCTTCTTCTACCATCTGCCTTCTGTCATCACATCTCTCACCAATGGTCATTTCCAAAATGCTTAGAGACCAGGGTTACCTTAATCTATGAAGGCACCTAAAACTATACAGCCTTTAATCAGAAAATTCTAATTATTTTTCCACACATGTTTGAAGGTTCACATCATATCCTTATGTTCAAATGATAAATGTCATGGAAAAGTCATTGATGATGATCTAAGTAGCATTCACACTATGGGTCTGTCTTGGCTCAAGTATTCAGCAACAGCTCACACTAGTCCCCACTGTGGCCTGGATAATTCTTGCACACATCCAATGTACACACTGACCAGTAAAAGGCCACTCTGTCCCCCAGCTGTCTCTCATGGATGTTGTGGTCCAGAATGTTGTAGCAGATATTTGTGGTGGCCCCCTCCATGCACTTGACAAAGATTTTACCCTTGGTCACATCAAAGTTGTAGTCCAGAAACTGGCCAGTGTGTTTGGTTTTCCAGAAGAAGTCTTTGGCAACATCTCCCCAGAACTCTAAATAAGAGAGATGGCAGTTATAAAAGTGTCAGGCAAATACAGCCTTCTCATTATGAGATTGATCCAATGCACCCCTCGGGAGAGGGGTGTCAGGCAGATGGGATGACAGGCAGGAGATTACAGAAAAACACAGAACGAGTGTGCACATCATCCACTGCTACATGCAAGTGTGAAACGTTTGTCAAAATTTCCCTATGCTTAAGAAAGCGAAAAACATGCAAATACATCTTGAAGAGAGAGCTTATTTTTTTTTGCTGTGAGCGTATTATTGAAGAAACAAATCATGTGATTAAATCGCATTACTTAATTTAAACGGTGTAAAAGCAGTATTGCATCAAAATAATTACAATCAACATTTTAAGCCCCACTGCTGTGTACTTCAAGGCTACAGTGGGTTACAATACGGAGAAAGTAACGAGCCAGTAAATGCAGATAGCTATAGTAAATGCATAGTAACTGCGGACAGCTATAGTAACTAACGTTAACGTTAGTCCCAAGTCTAATACAAAAAGGTAGTATAGCACAGTACGAGTATAGTTCTTTTTGAACTAACGTAGCTGAGTAGATAAATGTTTACAAGTAGAATTACCCTCTGGAGACTCGACTGACTTTTCGTAGAGCTCCTTAAATGTCTCAAAACTGGATATGTGTGCTTCTTTCTTCAAATCCTCGGCGGCGTGCAAAACGTCTTTTTTGGGAGCCTTATCGGGAATCATCTTGACTGCTGTAGTTAGTCCACAAAGCCCAAGTTAGCTAACGTTATCTAACCGAACTAGACGACTATACCTAGCTAAGGAAATATAGCTAGTTAGGGTAACCAACTACAAAAGCACCGCGCCCCTAACGATAACGCTCCTTTAACGCCTCTTCCCTCACCGAACGTTGGCAGTCGACGAACTTGTGCACCATTAGTAGCTATGCAGCAGCGAACTTCCTTCAGTCACCTCGCTGTGACTTATTGTTGGCTAACGCTAGCTAGCGAGAGTTGAGAGGTGGAGGAGCAACTTCCGCGTACTCCCTCCCACGAATAGCGTTAAAGAGACGTTTGGATTGGAACGTTGGACAAACGAACCGGACAAGCGGGCGACCGTCGAGGTCAAAACCAGGAGCTCAAAACCAAGCCGGCGACCTTCGAGGTCAAAACCAGGAGCTCAAAACCAAGCCGGCGACCGTCGAGCTCACAGCCAAACTAATGTTAGCGGCGCTGGAACCTGACAGCAGACGACTCCTGTAACCGAATTAGCCAGTTAACTTGCTCTCATTTCTCAAGTCTAGTGAGCTGACTAATTTATTCGAGGCACGCCGCAGTTTTGTCTGAATGACCCTAAGTATCTGATTAATCGGCTGGTTACTTTAGATGGCGGAATCTCGACGAGAACGTCGGCTTTCGTTGAAAGGGCTAGCGTTGCTTAAACGAGGTAACGCTAGTTATTTGAATTTGAGCGCGGGATGACGCCGGTTGGTTTTAACGGCACCCGTTAGTTGGTTCTAATGAGCTCACTGGCTAGCCTAGCTAACTTATAGACTGCGTTCGTTCACTCCCTAACCTTACTTAAACAGTCCTTAGATAGACGAACAAGTTAGCTGCCCTGCTCATATAGGAGATCCGCTACCAGTGGTAACGTAACGCGGAGTTTAACCAGACGCATTCAAGTTGTTGGGGAGCTAGTGTCGGTGGTTTTGAGGTCGTAAAGCCGTCCTTGCGTCCACACCGTACGGGGCAGAGAGTTCTGAGTTACCGCGGACCTGCTGTGGTCTGTAGGAGAGTCCAGCCATCAGAAAGAAGACGGAGATTACGATTAAGATTAACTTTACCGTTAAAGTGATGACAGCGTCCTACAAGAAATGATGGGAAAACTTTTGAAGCTGTACTCACGCATCCTAAATACGCTTACGCCAAACTAATCAAGGCAAAAAGTTATTAAAAATCCATTTAAAATGTACGAATATGGGCAGTTGGTGATCTAGCCGTACAAATCATTAGGTTTATAACTAATACCATAAAGAAGCAGGAGCCTTTGTCTGTTTGAAACTATTGCCAAAACTACAGCTAGATAGCATATGGACACAAAAAACGAGGTCGGGATGGGAGTAATGCAAGCAAACGCTTATTTTTAATATTTGTTCCCCTAAACATTTCCAAACACTTCATCGTTCCTGCAGTTGTACTACCGTGCCATTATCTTAGGAACCGTCATGTATTCCGGTCACTGATCATTAATGATGAAGGCCACGTGATTTTTCTCCAATACCCAAAATGTGGTAAAACAACAATCTTTAGGGTTGCCATTCCTGTCGTAGCGCAAATGCCTGACCACACATTTAATCACTGCACCATTTATGTATTACTCGCTCTGATGAAATGTCGGTTTAGGCCAAAGATGAAGAGGTTGCTAGTGAATTCTAACATTCACTTAGTCAGGCTCAACAGTAGACTTTCTCTTCTAACAAAGAATATAGTCAAGTACTGGAATACCAGCCAGTAAATTCACAAAAGCCTTAATGTCACACACAAAATCTATGCGAAAGAAAATGTAGAAAACTTCAGAAGAGGACCAAATGAATGCAGTTTGGATCGTCACACATCAGGTGTCTCCTGGGAAATGTGTGCTTATTTCTTAGTTTAACAGCTTTCCATAATAGAGCTCAGACATAAGAGGGTAGAATTTGTAGTTCAGCAGTACACAAAGGCCTGGTCCAACTAAAATAATACTTACAACTACATGCACAAATGTTGGGTAAAAAAACAACTGACAAAGCCATTCATTTTGTGTTTTATTTTACAAAGAAACTCCTCAAGTCCATCTGCAAACTTAGATGTTCCTGTAACAAAGATAAGAAATTTATTAGAAACCACACTAAGTAAACATGTCAATTTAAAACCTATACACTGCTACAATTATAGCTACAACTGTCCTAAAAAAAATCTTGGGCTTTCCATTTTCACACCTGGACATGTGCCCAAATGGACCAAGCCATCGGTGTTAGATACCAACATGCCAGACTACACCTGAAAATGTGAAAGCATTCTAATTACAGCAAGTCATCATCATCAGGTCACTAAATGCTGGCTTTCAAGAAATACAGGTATTGTGATGAATGAGCTCTTCAGATGAATTCCTTAAATTTCAAATCACAAAAAATATTTAAAGTATTCCAAATGAATCCCAGTGTTAAGATTTTCAGAGTCAGGATAGCATGAGAGATCAGTGGGATACTCGCTCTACCATTCGATGACTGTCTTTGTGTTGGGAGGTTTTTGGGGAAACTCAGCCATGGCCATTTTACTGATTAGTTCATTCATTTAGTAGTCGCAGTGCTTAATATAGTTTCCCCCATTTCTCACAACTGCTGGACCAGTGTTAAAACCTTTACTCAAATTAAATGGCTGGTAAACAAAGAAAAAAAAAAAGGCTATTAGACAACAGATTTCAAGTGCCATCCATGCCCACTTTCATCTTCCTGGCTGTAGTGGTATTCTATTAGTGTAAGCATGCATCATTCCTGTTCCAGGTGTATTAAAGACATGGCCACAGCCATCAACGTCTATGCACAAATGGTCCCAATCACAGACAACCTTTAAGTGAAGCAGCAACTTACTTTGACACAATAGAGTCATTCTTTGCCAGCCTCAAAAGAGAGTCATCAGCCTCACCCTGTGGATGAAAGTGAGAGTTTACTGCTGAACAACGCAATTAACAGCAGCAGGTTACATGTGGAATAATCATTATGAACCAAATATTTTACAAAATTTACAACCAAAGGGCCTGCCACCGTTTTCACTGTAAAAGTGCACGGGGGGGAATTTCAGCTCGGATGAGTTAAGGACACAGGTTCAAAGCACTCCAGAATCAGTCAGATTGATCACTGGCTAAAACTTACACCTGTTTAACAGACTATAACCAGTTTAGTCATTCAATCGGACAATTCTGCCATGACTGCAGTCTTGACATGTTCTCTTAAAGCTTCTAGGAAATTATGGAACTACAAACCCTTACAGCAACTATATGTAAATCTTATAGGCAAAGAAGTGCTAAAATGAGATATTCTTATTTTTTCTTGAGCAGATTTCAGGGTTTAGTCATGCATATAATGACCCTTTGACCAA
Source organism: Electrophorus electricus (assembly GCF_041902795.1). Lineage (NCBI taxonomy): Eukaryota > Metazoa > Chordata > Actinopteri > Gymnotiformes > Gymnotidae > Electrophorus > Electrophorus electricus. The sequence continues at coordinate 6,573,881 of NC_137520.1, read as the reverse complement.
TCTGAACAAACATAAGACTAGCATATCTGCCTACCCTTTGGAAACATTTCCCACTGCAGTTCCTCTAGTAATAACAGCAACAGTATGATTTTGTATGTGGAGGAGAAACATTTTCTTCTGACATGTCAAACCTTGTGAAAACACAAAACTGCATTTTCTGAATGATGACACAGGGCAAAGCTTGAAAACCTACATCATAACCAATTACCAAGCGGAAATGCACTGGTGTTAGACAAGAGTGTTCACTGCTATTAGACATCAATGTATGCCTGTCGGACATATTTAAAAGGCCCTACACAGTATTTCCTCTTACTCAAAATGTTATATTAGCAGGAGGTATGTAATTATCTTCATACTTCTGCTTCAGCCCTTTTTTTGGTGAAATTTTATACACACACACACACACACAGCTCTCTAACCACCGTTTAAGAATTGCACATCATAGAATTACATGTCTAGACGTCATAGATTACACTAATTATCTATAGCGAGTCATTTCATACCTTACATTCATGAAATATATGGTCGAATGCTAAAAAGCACAAAAAAGAAAATTCACACTCCTTTATAAATGGAAATTCAACAATACTTTTAATATAATTTTAGTGGAAAAAAATGGAAGGTAACTGGTATAACATTCTTTGCCAAAATATTTTTCACATATTTGAAAAAAACTGTGCAGAGCCTTTATTCCTCAACAACTGATCAAATTGTGAAGAATTGAGAGCTCACCATTCTACGAATAGCACCGCAGATGGCATAGGTCTTGAACTGTCCATTGAACCTGCCGGTGGCCTTGTCAACCTGAGAACATTGAAGCAAAATGTTTGCATTTTTGACAAATTCAACCAGTAGATCTAGATCTCAACATAAAAACATATGGCAAAAGAAAAAATGCCAACACACTATACTTAAATACACATAAAAGTCTTATCCATATCAACAACCAACACACATTTAAGCAGAGCAAAATAATTCCATGCAAATACTACAGGCAATAATAATGACGTGCCTTTTAAAAACTACCATGTCCAAAATGTATTTCCATATCCGCAGGTCCCCATTACTCCCCAGTAAGCAGCATCTGATATATGCTCTAACTAAACAAAGGTCAATCATATTTCACTTTGTGGAGGACCACACCGAAGGGCAGACCAACCCTTACCTCAGCAATGTTGATCTGGATAGAGGCATGATCCTTGGCACCAATAATTCTGTTGCTAGCAGAACTGTAAAGGATCACAGTCTCAGATTTCACATTTTCAATTCACAGATTTGAAACTAAATTTACTGTACGCCACAATAATCAGCACGTCAGCAAACCATCCATGACATACACACTAGAACGTGAAGCGGAATACCATCAGACAACTCTTACAAACAGCGTAAACACCGCGTCTTTTCAAGCAAGTGTGTTTAATTACTCCTACAAAAACCGTTCGGGAACACGCAACTAGCTTTGTAGATCACCTCACCATTTGCGGGGCACGTAGAGATCCACGAATTCACCAGCGTCGTTCTGCATGACGTCTGTCTGCCGGCCGTGAAGGCTTTTCAAGATCTACAACATCAGGGTACACAGCTAAGTAGCTGGCCTAGTTTATGACAAAAAGACCACACGCCGCGGCATGGAGTTCCACTTCCGACATTAAACAGTTTCGACAAGACAACCGAGAACATTTTCTAATGATACACTTCTAATTCTGTTCTATTCACGTTCTCTGGACACAGAGCTAGCTAGCTAACAGCAGCCATGCTAGCCACAGCCAGCTGCCCTGGTGCACATGCTGGTGTAGCGCGGTGGGCTTCGCGCTTCATCCGTAAGATTGGCGTTGCCGTAATAAATACAATACACACAAAACACCAACACTCGAGACAAACCCGTCAGGCGGACATACCGCTCGGAAATGGGCGCAACTGTGGGGACTAGCAACAAATAAAACACAGTTTTTCACGACCAGCGCATTTCCCACTCACCGCAGATCACAAATGGCTGACGCGAAAAGGAAGAGGAAAGCAGCAGCAGGAAATTACGTGAATGAAAAGGGGACTTGTGACGCAATAAACGATGAACGCCAATAGCGTTGCCAGACCCATGGTCAATATGTGATGGGTTGTGGTCACGTATTGTTCTGACCCCTCGATTCAGACAAAAATGAGGAAAAAAAGCTGTTAATTATTAAGCATAATTATCTCTAGATACATTTCACTACTATAGTTCTATTTATTATAAACTTCAATATTTTTCTTTCACGGATTGAGATTAACATAAAGGCTGTCTACAATCTTTATCATTTATGCAGTGATTTCTGCAATCATAATACAATAATTTGTGTACATTCACTGTGCTCGGTCTTGTAACCACAAACGTTCTGCACTGTAAAGTCTATTCGTTCTTGTACAAGGTAGGTCTACTTAATTTTAACATAAAAGAACACCAATAGCTATTTATGTTTATCACCAAAAACAACACAATTTTAAAACAGAAAAAAAAAATCTGTCTTTCCTGTTGGTACATTTGAATCCCCTTAAGCCAGTCCATTGCGATTTTATGCCTACTAGATAAGACAACTGACCACTGCTTTCTGATGACATCTGTCAAAGTTACTGACTCACCTACATGTTGGTGTAGGTGTACAAACTCAACTGTATATGTTCTTTAGTCAGAAAACCTACTGGGATGTTTATGTTTGTGATTCAAATCATTCAACTGAACAGTCATTAAACTTTGTGTCCTATTTTGGATATGCTGAATCGGTTTTTCTATAAACAATTTTTTCCTGCTTGAGACTGAGCTGGTGGTATTGGAGCCCAAAAGATGTTATCAGGAGGAAAGAAAAAAAAACAAAACACCTAGGGTCAGGGCACACACATGGCATAACAATTATGGGCATAACAATTGCAGATGAAAATTATGCTGTACTCAGATTTGATGTAAAAACACACACATAAAACACAAGTAATTAGTTCAAATATAGGTGATAGGTCAATGTCTATTTATTAAGTCCAAGACATAATTTCAGTAGGCCTATGATGCATAAAAAAAAAAAAAACCTGAAGGTATCAGCAGCAGATGTGTGTAATGCTTTGTCTTATCATATTAAATAAAATAAACAATTTGGACAATAATTTTTTTTTTTTTTTGGTTTCTTGATTTGTGTCATATAGTATACAATTTATGTAAACAATAACTTTTAATTTTGCCAGTAATATAAACCTGCGGTTGTGGCCAAAAGCTTTGAGACTGACACAAATTTTGCTTTTCACAAAGTTTATTGCTTCAGTTTGTTTTGGATCCTTTTGTCAGATGTTTATATGGTATAGTGAAGTCTAATTATAGGCATTTCTTACGTTTCTTTTTTTTTTTAGCTTTTTATTGACAAATACATCCAGTTTAAGCAAAGACTTAATATTTACAGTGTTGACCCTTATTTTTTAAGACTTCTGCAATTTGGCAAAATCTTGACTGATGACAACCCATTCTTGCCTAATCAGTGCTTAGAATTGATCACAATTTATGTGTTTTTGTTTGTCCACCCTCCATCGTTGGGAGCACAGGTTCACAATGGAATTGAGATCTGGGGAGCCTCCTGGCCAGGGACCCAAAATCTCAATGTTTTGTTCACTGAGCCACTTGGTTATCATGTTTGCCTTGTGACATGGTGCTCCATCATGCAGTAAAAAGCATTGTTCATCACCAAATTGCTCCTAGATCATTGGGAGAAGTTCCTCTTGGAGGATGTTGTGATACCATTCCTTATTTATGGCAGTGTTATTAGGCAAAATCTTGAGTAAAAACATTCCCTTGGATGAGAAGCAACCCCATGCATGAGTGGTCTCAGGATGCCTCACTGTTGGCATGACACAGGACTTATGATAGTGCTCACCTTTTCTTCTCTGGACAATCATTTGTCCAGATGTCCCAAACAGTCTGAAGGGGGCTTCATCAGAGGAAATAACTTCACCCCAGTCCTCTGCAGTCCAATCCCTATACTTCTTGCAAAATGTCAGTCTGTCCTTGATGTTCTTCTTGGAGAGAAGTGGCTTCGTTGCTGCCCATCTTGACACCAAGCCATCCTCCAAAAGCCTTCGCCTCACTATGCGTGCAGATGCACTCACACCTGCCTTCTGCCATTCCTGAGAAAGCTCTGCACTGGTGGTGACCTGATCCCATTGCTGCATCCTCTTTCAGGGACAGTCCTGGCACTTTCTTGACTTTCTTGGGTGCCCTGAAGCCTTCTTAACTGCAATTGAACCTCTCTCCTTGAAGTTCTTGATGATTTGATAATTGGTTGATCAGCTGCCTTGTCCTCGTTAACACGTTCTCCTGAGATAACTAGAAGATCACTGAAATGATGTTAGCAGGATATTTTGTGGCAGGGCTGAAATACAGTGGCTGGAATGCAGTAATTTTTGTGATTAAGTTAATTTTCATGGCAAGGAATGACTTTGCAATGAATTACAATTCATCTGACCACTCAAACCTGAGTTAATGCAAATTGCCACCTTAAAAAAGCTGTAGCAGCAAACTTTGTAAAAATCAAAATTTGTGCTAGTCTCAAAATGTTTAACCACAGCTGTACAGCTTGCCCCATCTGAATTTTGTATTGCCTGTGTGTACTTTATATAATGTTTTGTCTTCATTCTGAATTGTTTCAGGCAGTTTATGATTCATTTCATTTCAGATTGACTAGTTTTTTGAGTTTGATCGTTTTGTTTTGTTTCTCCTGTTTCTATCTAGCATTCTTTGATGTTTTTAAACAAACAGAGTTAAAACTCATGTTAACATGTAAAGATGAATACATATGTCAATATGAGTCAATATGAGAGATCTTAAAGAAAACTTGTATGATTTACTAAGAAGTTCAGGCATAAGGCTAAGCATCCCTCTAAATACATTTACCTGCTTCTCTTCATTGTGTATCTCTTTAAACTCAGTCTTTCAGTGTCATTCCTGCCAGGTGTTTTAGCGCATCTCAGCTCAGATGCTCCACTGCTGACCTCTCACTTCCAGCTTGATACATTGGGCAGCACGGTTGCTTGGTGGTTAGCACATTAGCTTCTGGGTCTTGGGTTCAAGCCCCTGTCTGGCTGGAGTTTCCATGTTCTGTCTGTGTGGGTTTCCTTCCACAGTCCAAAAACATGGAGGTTAGGTTGATTGGATACTCTACATTGCCCTGTATGAATGCGAATGGTGTATGTGCAGTGATGGTTGGTGCTCTGTGCTGGTCTTAACCTCCTCCGCAGTCCCCCAGAGGGCTGTGCTTTTTATATGCTGTGTGCAAATTGTCTGCTGCTTCTCATCAGAGTGTGAGTGATATGGTTGTAACAGTTGAAATTCGCCTTTAAAGCATCTATGGGTTTGAGAAAGGTGCTATATACATGTGACTAATAATAATACATTAGCTATATGATGCTTAACCAGTAAAGATTACACAAGGCCCTCTATGTTGCATGAATTTACTTTACTGACCTTTTTTACTGAAAATATACAAATGTTGGTTGATATGCTGGTTCCTATTTATAGCTTTTTATACAGCTATAATACACTGAGTGATTTTTTTGAGCCTGGCTGGGACATTTAGAACTCAGGTTCTCGCTAAATGTTCTCGCTAATGCATACAACTCTAACAGGAAGGCTGAAACACGACAGACAAAATGATGCTGTAGCTTGTGCCAACAAAATTTTTCTCTGAGAGAGATAGAATTGTTTTTCTTTTATTTATATATTTATTTATATTTATTTTGCATGTACATGTTCTATACAATGGCGTTTGAAGATACTTTCTGCACATTTCAGATGCGTTCTGCATTGTTACAGCATTGTTATAGTGTTTATGATGCTTTTCTTTGATGTAGCCTATAAACGATTACTCTCAGTACAAACTCAAGATAATATCATAAAGCACTAAAGCATTAAAGCAGAGGTACAAAAACAATAATCACATGATTCAAGGATTCAGACATGATTCAACATTGCGAGTAATGAAATTGCACATGACAATCAACCTTATAAATAAATTCAATTGGATAAAAAAAAAGTCAAAACAAATCAATATGACTCCAAAACACTTTACATGGAGACACACGTGCACCCAACAGTGACGCGGTAAGGTTCTAATTGGAGTTTGTAGCATTTCCCTTTGGTAGGCTCTCGTTTGTAAACATAAATTTCGCTGAAAATAGGCACAGGTCTGGATACTTTGTGAAACCCGGTACATCCAAAAAGGTCACATACGGCATTCATAATGGTCCTTGGAAATCTGTCACCATTTGTATCATTTCTAAAACAGAAATAACGTACAAGACTTCTCAGAGAATCTTTCTACAACAGAAATATTCAAGCACAACCGTTACAAGCCACAGGCCTTTATGTTTTAACTGAAAGAAACAATAACTTCCACTTACTCATATGTCCAAGGAGAGGATGACATTCTGGAAGTGCGATTGTTTAATATATTATTCAGTTCTCGGACCATTCCGTGTTCTTCATTACTGATGCAGCTGAAGTCGTGCGGTCTACAGGAAGAGCTATATATTCCCATAAACAAAAGCATAACCTGCATGCACAATGCAGACTTAGATGAGCTCATATATTTCAGATATGACAAATCTCAAGAGGTGGTACAATTTATACAACATCCCTCACCACTGAGGGCATTGAAAATATGTGGAATTTTAAATGTATAATTTTGTCAATTTACTCTGTATTTCCAGCATTAAACCATGTGTAACACAAATTTATATTCATAACTTTCTATTCATAAAAGACACAGACTATGTGATATTATAAGATAATCACTAATGTAGTTAGTCCCTAACATGCATACAATAAATCATGATTTAAGTGTATAATAATATCTCATACTGAAGTAGGTCATATAACTAAACAGTTTTAAAAAGAAAAGTAATTGTATTGGACCTACCAGAACAATCATGGAATTCTTTGTAAATGACAGCATAACTTTATTCTGTTGTTTCTGTCGTAGGCTATATGGTAGCTGTGGTAGTTGGTTTAAAATGCAATAGGTATTTCAGTCACGCTAATTTCGCTCCCTGATTTATATAGAAGAGTAAGTGAATTTGGTTGTCACAGTGACGTGTGCCACCAACCTACTTCCCAAACAATTTTGCATACAAGCAACATTTGGTGGAGGGATAAACCCTTTCGTATTTACATAATGGAACCCAAAGGCCATGGCTGTCGCGACTGTCATAATGGAGTTATTCTGTTACACGTTATCAGCAACAAAGCAGAAAACAAAACGCAGAGTTCCTGCAAATTGATTCTCCTCGACTCCACCTACATGTAGTCAACACCTTTGCTCAAGCAGGCATATTATTTTCTGCAATAGTGTAATGGCAAGCAAACTTGTACAATAATGGTTGATAGAATATGTATCACTGATTACTGTGCTTCTGTAAAGCCTGACGGAGCAGTATGATGAGGCAGTTTGATTATAACTTTAGCAAGCAATGTTTGAATCAAGACTTGAATGCTTTAGTAAATAAAACACTACATTTTAATGCTTTAGTGCTTTGGTAATTCAAGTGCTATGCCCTATACATTAAAATGCTACAGCATGTCGCTAAAGACGCAGGCGTATATCCAAAATATATCTACTTTTTTTATGCAGGCACATCCAGAAAAACCTATAATGGCGTTGTGAAAAGTGAAAAAGCAAATCTACTTCCTTGTCTCATATCGTTAGGCCAGAGACACAACGGGAAGAAAGTTGACTTAAGTGACTTTTGATGTAGAAAAGCTGTTAATGATAGAAGGCTGGTCTGAGTGTTTCAGAAACTGCTGATCTACTGGGAAATTAGGAAAAAGAGAAGCTATCCAGTTAAAGGCTCTTGGCGAAAATGCCTTGTGATGCCAGTGGTCAGAGGAGAATGAAAGACGATAGTAACTCAAATAGCCACACATTACACATGACGTGTGCAGAAGAGCGTCTCTGAACGCACAACATGTCAAACCTTGATGCACATGTTGAGCAGAAGCAGCAGAGATCACGTGTGCCTCTCCTGTCAGCTAAGAACCAGCAACTGAGGCTACAATTCACATGGCTCACCAAAATCGGACACCAGAAGATTGGAAAAATGTCTGACGGATCTCGAGTTCTGCTGTGACGTTCAGATGGTAGGGTCAGAATTTGGCCTCCACCCCTTCCCCTGCACCCGGTGTCATCCCCAAGGGGGCCGTGGTTGGTTGTGAGTACACTGTGCACAAATTGCCTGCCACTTCTCATCGTTGGGTGATTGTAAAAGCTGATATCTGTCTGTAAATTAGATAACTTCATAAGGCAGTTGCTGCAGATTTATCGGCTGAACAACCATGATGCAAATCTCCCGTTGAACAACATCTAATGGTGCTCTAATGGATTGAGATCTGGTGGCTGTGTGAGCCCATTTGAGTACAGTGAACTTATTATTATTATTTACATTTATGTAGCACCTGCATACGTTATTGTGTTGTGGATTTGGTTTTGAATTAATATAATTATGATTTTTACTCATGAGTGAAATCATGTTTTTATGGAATTATGAAAATTCATTAAAAGTCAGAAACTGAAACATCTTAGTCAGAAAAGTATTCAGACCCTGTAAACCTTTGTACAAGTCAATTTGGCAGTAATTATTAAGGTGAACTGTTGCCCTAGTATTTATGGAGGTCCTCCTTTTAGGTCCTAAAGGTGCTAGAAACAAACTGAATTCATTTTGGTAGCCATCCTGTTGTGCTGGGAGCAACTGCCAAAAACCATCACAATTGATCCTAACATACACTTTGATGCTCTTATTGGTTATATATGTTATTAAAGTAAATTATCTCCTTCATCTTTGAAATATTGCAAAACTTGATGCCAAAAAATAAGGTCCTACTTTTATTACTTCAAGATTGGACAACTGTAATGCCCTGCTAAGTGGATGCAAGTTTTGAATATATTTGGATTGAACAACTCAAGTTCAAACATTAGTCTAATTTATTTTTAATTAATAAATAAATATATGTGTGTGTGTATGAGAGAGAGAGAGAGAGAGAGAGAGAGAGAGAGAGAGAGAGAGAGAGAGAGAGAGAGAGAGAGAGATCTGGTTTAGAGTATTAAATATCAATATTAATAAGATTTATTCCGTTTAAAAAGTCTTATTCATCTTTAGTATACACAGCAAACAGGGAAACACCACTTCATTTTCAGTGTTAATTTTCAGTAGGAAGACACTTCAATTTTGCGTATGTGTAGGAGTTTGGTGAGCAAGGAGGAACTCCTCTCCTACACTCTTCGTCATCATAGGATCTCCCAGGAAAGGGAATCCCAGTGATTAGTATCTACACCCACAAGCGCTCGTCATGGTGTTTGCTGAAGGCTATATAGCACATACACACAGTCGGTACTTTGCATATGGTGCATGACCAAAAAAACAAAAAACAAACAAAGCTTAATCAACGCTCTGCCAATAGGCTTCAATAGTTTGCCTATTATCCGGATGATACTGGCACCCAGACATCCCCCGTAGGGACAGGTCTTTTTTTATAGCATTCTCAGTGATTCTTTGATAGGTTATTAGTCATGCACTGCAGCCTATTGTAGTCTTGGGATATTAGCCTGGTGGGCAGCATGGTGATTTAGTGGTTAGCACGTTTGCCTCTCAATGCTAGGATCTGGGGTTTTCGTCCCTATCTGAGTTTCTGTGTTGTGTCTGCGTAGGGTTCCTCTGTGGTCTCTGCCTTCCACCCACAGTCAAACAAGAAAAACATAGAGATGAGGTCAATTGGCTCCAATATAAAAAAAAAAAAGAAGATGTGTGTGTGTGTGTGTGAATGACTCTGTTTACACGGCCAGGTGGCCCTTTCTGTAGCTGCAGTTGAGAGTATAGTTGGCTGCTGCCTCTCACTGCTGTGTTGATTAGAAGCAGCGTGTTGATGGTGAAGTGTCTTCGTACACTGAGGAAGGCCTTGTATAAGGGTAACTTCATTATAAACATCATTAATAAGCATGGCGAAATAATGGCTCGCTAAGGCGAGTTGCAGTGTAAACAAGTGAGTTGTTTCTCAAAGTGCATGACACACAGGCTGCTCAGGTTTTTGGTAGTGACTGCTCTCCACTTCAGCTCGTATACAGAGATGACTAACAACCAAAGGACAACAAATAAACAGGAGATAAATAAAATGGTACTAACTCATTGGTGAGTTAACTGGTACAAGATAAAGCCTCAGATGAACTCAAATTTTTGTTCAGTTCTGTATGGGTTATTGTTAATAATAATGGATTGTATTTTGTTATATAAATTGATTAAATCTATTAATCATAAAACCAAGACTGTAAAAAATATATCTGAGCAACATTTGTCATTATAGCATTAAGAAGTTATGACATCAGGAGTTTATTCAACCTATTCCTACACATTTATTAGCAATGTTAAGTCTTGTCAATTTAAATAACCTTACTACATTGATAGTGCAGCGAAGACACTTAAAATTGGTTAAAAAATGGAACTGAGCTGAATTTGAAAATAGAAAAAAAAGGCACTATATCACATTTATTACACTGTATAGATCATTTTGTAAGGAACGGAATCTATAACACCTTTCCTTCTTCGGTACAACGTGCTGACATTCACCTAATGATGCAGCAGCACTGTACACTGTAATGTACACTAGTAGGCCACTGCCCTTTAAAAGCAAAACTTTTTCATTATTATCCATAACATCACCAGAATTCATATCTAACAAAATCATGTCAACACCCTTAATAACCTAAACGCACCTTTACATAAGATGTGACATACACCAGTGGATCTACATAACAGTGCAGAGGTGATGTCCACAGAAGCTGCACCACAGTTTCGACTGCAGTCCTTCGGAACGTCCTTCGGAACGTCCTTCGGAACGTCCTTCGGAACAGTGCCTTTGTTTTGTCTGTGGGGTTGTTGCCATTTTCACTTTCAGCAACCTTTTTGTAATACTTTCACAGGGCGAACAGGTACTTTTCAGTAATACCATAAACTGAAACTTTCTCTTGCATATTAAAATGTTTGATTTTAAGAAAAGGTATTAGTATATAATGATAGTAACCAGAATAATTTTAAAAAGGAAAGAACCCCACCAAAGTGATTGCTAATGATTTTTACTGGTTCTTTCTTGGTTTGTAATAACCAAATGGGTATTGCACAGGAATGCACTTCACAAAAATCTTGCCGAGTAGGCCGCTACTACTAAACAGCAACACCACTACCACTAAAAACAATAGCTGTTTACAAGGGAAAAATGGTAAGTAATGAAAAGAATCCCAAACTCCCAGAAGTCACGAGCCTAAGAATGAGAACATTGCATTATTGTAAAAGGGCCTTGGGGCTGTCAGGGCGATAAGGGGTGAAGTGCCCCGACAGATTTTGCCCCTGGTGGGTAGTCTAGGGGGTGGGACCCAAGTACAGATGAGGGGATGAGGGGGCGCGAAGAAGGGGAGCGGAGAAAAGTTGCATAAGCCAACCAAAAGATGAAATCACTACAGGGAAGGGGATAGAACTGAAAGACTGATATGTTGTACATCACTCGTTATCAGTCTTAAACACACATACACAAATGTTTGAACACAAATTGAACTGAAATTATTATTATTATTTTTTTTTTAAACTAAACAATAATGAATTGAATTGTAAAAAACAATCAGTAAAGCCACTGGAGTAATAACCTTTATAGACAATAATAATCATACACAGGATAAGATGTTGGATATTGTGGACCAAACCATTAGGGTTTCACATAGGGCCCATCACACTCACTTTACTACTAGAAACCACAACACTGGAAGCTTCTCACATGGGTCATCAGGTAGCCATCTCCCTTCATCAGTGTTTCTCTGAATTAAGCTCATGACATCTCCAGAAGGCTCACCAGTGATGTCTGGCATCCCAGTCCCACCCGCCTCCGAGCTCACTTTATACCAGCCACATACAAAGCCTCTTTAGACATAAATCCACACTGGCCTCCCTGGTGACTAAGTCCACAGCCCCACTGACACGTTAATGCATGCTCAGTGCCAATTGTTATTTTTAATGGTTTGAATCTGTTCAAATAAGACTTGTATTTTAACTATACTGTCAGAAGTTTCAGATTCTCATCAAATCTGTTGTGAATTCAGTCTTTTATTGGATATTTTATCGCATAACACATTACCATTTCTGCAATATTTAAAATCTACAAAGATTTAACACTTGTTGAAATTTTGTTGGCTGTTTTTTGCAACCATTAGATGAAAGATATTTAAGCTGTCCAAAGAAAACCAAACACACACACACAGACACACACACACACACACACACACACACACAAACACATATATATATATATCAAAATATAATATTCATATATATTATGACATCTTGAAAAGAGGGTAATTGAAGAATGGGATGAGTTGTTCCCGTCAACTTCCAAGTATGGGATGTGTCCTTCCATATTCAAAACATCTCTCCAAGAAGAGGCCAGTGATCAGTCACACCCTGGTTCCATCTATAATAATACTGCTCCTTTTATAATAACACAGGAGAACACACTAATACTGGTCCATCTATAATAACACAGGAGAACACACTGATACTGGTCCATCTATAATAACACAGGAGCACATACTAATACTGGTCCATCTATAATGACACAGGAGTACACACTAATACTGGTCCATCTATAATGACACAGGAGTACACACTAATACTGGTCCATCTAAAATAACACAGGAGAACACATTAATATTGGTTTAATTTAGAATAACACAAGAGAACATTAATACTGGTTCCATCTATCATAACACAGGAGAACACACTAATACTGGTCCACCTATAATAACACAGGAGCACACACTAATACTGGTCCATCTATAATGACACAGGAGTACACACTAATACTGGTCCATCTAAAATAACACAGGAGAACACATTAATATTGGTTTAATTTAGAATAACACAAGAGAACATTAATACTGGTTCCATCTATCATAACACAGGAGAACACACTAATACTGGTCCACCTATAATAACAGGAGAACACATTAATACTGGTTCCATCTATAATAACACAAGAGAACACACTAATACTGGTCCATCTATAATAACACAGGAGAACATATTAATATTGGTTCAATCTATAATAACACAGCAGAACACACATTAATACTGGTTCATCTATAAGAACAGGAGAACACACTAATACTGGTCCATCTATAATAACACAGGAGAACTCACTACGACTGGTTCCATTTATAATAACAGGAGAACACACTAATACTGGTCCATCTATCATAACACAGGAGAACACACTAATACTGGTTCCAGCTATAACAGGAGAACACATTAATACTGGCTAGATCTATAATAACACTGGCGAACACACTAATACTGGTCCATCTATAATAACACAGGAGAACTCACTATTACTGGTCCATCTATAATAACCCAGGAGAACTCACTAATACTGGTATCATCTATAATAACAGAGGAGAACACATTAATACTGGTCCATCTATAATAACACAGGAGAACACACTAATACTGGTATCATCTATAATAACACAGGAGAACTCACTATTACCGGTCCATCTATAATAACACAGGAGAACTCACTACGACTGGTTCCATTTATAATAACAGGAGAACACACTAATACTGGTCCATCTATCATAACACAGGAGAACACACTAATACTGGTTCCAGCTATAACAGGAGAACACATTAATACTGGCTAGATCTATAATAACACTGGCGAATACACTAATACTGGTCCATCTATAATAACACAGGAGAACTCACTATTACTGGTCCATCTATAATAACCCAGGAGCACACATTAATATTGGTTCCATCTATAATAACACAGGAGAACACATTAATACTGCTCCATCTATAATAACACAGGAGAACACACTATTACTGGTCCATCTATAATAACACAGGAGCACACACTAATACTGGTCCATCTATAATGACACAGGAGTACACACTAATACTGGTCCATCTATAATAACAGGAGAACACACTAATTCTGGTCCATCTATAATAACACAGGAGAACACATTAATACTTGTCCATCTATAATAACAGGAGAACACACTAATTCTGGTCCATCTATAATAACACAGGAGAACACATTAATACTGGTATCATCTATAATAACAGAGGAGAACACATTAATACTGGTCCATCTATAATAACACAGGAGAACACACTAATACTGGTATCATCTATAATAACACAGGAGAACTCACTATTACCGGTCCATCTATAATAACACAGGAGAACTCACTACGACTGGTTCCATTTATAATAACAGGAGAACACACTAATACTGGTCCATCTATAATAACACAGCAGAACACACATTAATACTGGTTCATCTATAATAACAGAAAAACACACTAATACCGGTCCATCTATAATAACACAGGAGAACTCACTAATACCAGTCCATCTATAATAACAAAGGAGAACTCACTACGACTGGTTCCATTTATAATAACAGGAGAACACACTAATACTGGTCCATCTATTATAACACAGAACACACTAATACTGGTTCCAGCTATAACAGGAGAACACACTAATACTGGCTAGATCTATAATAACACTGGCGAACACACTAATACTGGTCCATCTATAATAACACAGGAGAGCTCACTATTACTGGTCCATCTATAATAACCCAGGAGCACGCATTAATATTGGTTCCATCTATAATAACACAGGAGAACACATTAATACTGGTCCATCTATAATAATACAGGAGAACACACTAATACTGGTCCATCTATAATAACACAGGAGAACACACTAATACTGGTCCATCTATAATAACACAGGAGAACACATTAATACTGGTCCATCTATAATAACAGGAGAACACACTAATACTGGTCCATCTATAATAACACAGGAGAACACACTAATACTGGTCCATCTATAATAACAGGAGCACACACTAATACTGGTCCATCTATAATAACACAGGAGAAGTACTAATACTGGTCCATCTATAATAACAGGAGAACACACTATTACTGGTCCATCTATAATAACACAGGAGAACACATTAATACTGGTCCATCTATAATAACACAGGAGAACACACTAATACTGGCATCATCTATAATAACACAGGGGAACTCACTAATACCGGTCCATCTATAATAACACAGGAGAACTCACTACGACTGGTTCCATTTATAATAACAGGAGAACACACTAATACTGGTCCATCTATAATAACACAGGAGAACTCACTAATACTGGTCCATCTATAATAACAGAGGAGCACGCACTAATACTGTTCCATCTATAATAACACAGGAGAACACATTAATACTGGTTCCATCTATAAGAACAGGAGCACACACTAATACTGGTATCATCTATAATAACAGAGGAGAACACATTAATACTGGTCCATCTATAATAACACAGGAGAACACACTAATACTGGTATCATCTATAATAACACAGGAGAACTCACTATTACCGGTCCATCTATAATAACACAGGAGAACTCACTACGACTGGTTCCATTTATAATAACAGGAGAACACACTAATACTGGTCCATCTATCATAACACAGGAGAACACACTAATACTGGTTCCAGCTATAACAGGAGAACACATTAATACTGGCTAGATCTATAATAACACTGGCGAATACACTAATACTGGTCCATCTATAATAACACAGGAGAACTCACTATTACTGGTCCATCTATAATAACCCAGGAGCACACATTAATATTGGTTCCATCTATAATAACACAGGAGAACACATTAATACTGCTCCATCTATAATAACACAGGAGAACACACTATTACTGGTCCATCTATAATAACACAGGAGCACACACTAATACTGGTCCATCTATAATGACACAGGAGTACACACTAATACTGGTCCATCTATAATAACAGGAGAACACACTAATTCTGGTCCATCTATAATAACACAGGAGAACACATTAATACTTGTCCATCTATAATAACAGGAGAACACACTAATTCTGGTCCATCTATAATAACACAGGAGAACACATTAATACTGGTCCATCTATAATAACACAGGAGAACACACTAATACTGGTATCATCTATAATAACAGAGGAGAACACATTAATACTGGTCCATCTATAATAACACAGGAGAACACACTAATACTGGTATCATCTACAATAACACAGGAGAACTCACTATTACCGGTCCATCTATAATAACACAGGAGAACTCACTACGACTGGTTCCATTTATAATAACAGGAGAACACACTAATACTGGTCCATCTATAATAACACAGCAGAACACACATTAATACTGGTTCATCTATAATAACAGAAAAACACACTAATACCGGTCCATCTATAATAACACAGGAGAACTCACTAATACCAGTCCATCTATAATAACAAAGGAGAACTCACTACGACTGGTTCCATTTATAATAACAGGAGAACACACTAATACTGGTCCATCTATAATAACACAGGAGAGCTCACTATTACTGGTCCATCTATAATAACCCAGGAGCACGCATTAATATTGGTTCCATCTATAATAACACAGGAGAACACATTAATACTGGTCCATCTATAATAATACAGGAGAACACACTAATACTGGTCCATCTATAATAACACAGGAGAACACACTAATACTGGTCCATCTATAATAACACAGGAGAACACATTAATACTGGTCCATCTATAATAACAGGAGAACACACTAATACTGGTCCATCTATAATAACACAGGAGAACACACTAATACTGGTCCATCTATAATAACAGGAGCACACACTAATACTGGTCCATCTATAATAACACAGGAGAAGTACTAATACTGGTCCATCTATAATAACAGGAGAACACACTATTACTGGTCCATCTATAATAACACAGGAGAACACACTAATACTGGTATCATCTATAATAACACAGGAGAACACATTAATACTGGTCCATCTATAATAACACAGGAGAACACACTAATACTGGCATCATCTATAATAACACAGGGGAACTCACTAATACCGGTCCATCTATAATAACACAGGAGAACTCACTACGACTGGTTCCATTTATAATAACAGGAGAACACACTAATACTGGTCCATCTATAATAACACAGGAGAACTCACTAATACTGGTCCATCTATAATAACAGAGGAGCACGCACTAATACTGTTCCATCTATAATAACACAGGAGAACACATTAATACTGGTTCCATCTATAAGAACAGGAGCACACACTAATACTGGTATCATCTATAATAACACAGGAGAACACATTAATAATGGTTCCATGTGTAATAACAGGAGCACACACTAATACTGGTCCATCTATAATAACAGGAGAACACACTAATACTGGTCCATCTATAATAACTGAGGAGAACACATTAATATTGGTTCAGTCTATAATAACACAGCAGAACACACATTAATACTGGTTCATCTATAATAACAGGAGAACACACTAATACTGGTCCATCTATAATAACACAGGAGAACACACTATTACTGGTCCATCTATAATAACACAGGAGAACACACTATTACTGGTCCATCTATAATAACACAGGAGAACACATTAATACTGGTTCATCTATAATAACAGGAGAACACACTAATACTGGTCCATCTATAATAACACAGGAGAACTCACTAATACCGGTCCATCTATAATAACACAGGAGAACACACTATTACTGGTCCATCTATAATAACAGGAGAACACACTATTACTGGTTCATCTATAATAACAGGAGAACACACTAATACTGGTCCATCTATAATAACACAGCAGAACACACTATTACTGGTCCATCTATAATAACAGGAGAACACATATTACTGGTCTATCTATAATAACACAGGAGAACACATTTATTTTATACATACTCTCAGAACTCATTTGTCTTTTTTGCAGAAATGTCTTTCCACACTTGTAGCAGCAGGGTCCATAATAACACATGTAGCTGAAAAAGCTGGAGGCCTCTTTTGGAGTATGGTTAGGAAAAACATGTTTCTGTGAATATCTGTGACATATTTCATGACATGTGGGATTCTCACTGGGATCTGCATTGTTGGGGTGAAGTGTGTGCTGCTTTCGTGCCTCCATAACATCACGTTATGGAAGTTCCCAGGCGGAGATGTTTGACAGCTTTAAAGCTGAAGATAGCTGACCACAGGAATGGACATGCACGAAATACACTGCAAAACAGAACTGAATAAGTCACAAGTATTTTATATCCATGTAGATCAGCTCAATACTATGAAACATTTTTATTCTTTTTCAGTTGATCCTAACCGACAGATTCAACATGCCGATTCTTTTGGCCTGCAGCATACTTCCTTTTGACTATGAATTACAATAGCCTATCCTTTCTCAGTTAAGAAAAAAAGATCTTTCATTTGAGACTTACAATTAAATAATGAATAATTAAGAACAAACAAACGTTCCTAAGAATAAGAACTAGCCTGGCCCATCTTTAGTTGACAAAATAAGAAAACAACAAACAAACAAAAAAACCTTGACGTTTATTTTGAAAGAGACTCTTATTTTGAAAAGATCCAATGCCCCTAATCGTTCATACATTATTTATATATTCAGATTGGTTGCTTTTTTTTGGACTCTGTGAAACCAGCGAAGCTGTTGAGGAATCTCAGGGTGATACATAAGGCTAACTCCCCTGGTACCAAACGTAACACTTTAACACTTTAGTAGTCTCACTACTTACCTGTAGTTATTTCACTTCAAATTTTAACACTGGACTACATGGTCGACTGCGATTTTTCAGAGAAGGCTACAATAGCCAGTCGTGCTAACCTAACCTAGCTCTCCTAGCTAGCCTAGCCACTCTTACCTATTAGCTATAGCTAGCTACTTAGCTACGTTATGTTTATAATTAAAATATGAGAATCTTGTTGTTTAACTGGGTCACACTCCGTTAGTTGCGTGATGATGGCGATATTTGCCCTGATTTCGCCTCTGTAGTTAATCCTTTGCGCGGTTAACGGCTAACAGTTGAAAGATTGTTTCTTGTAATTGAAGGTTTTTTTTTTGCAATGTCTGCCGGTGGAATTCCAGAAGACGTCTTGAGAGACGATAATTTAATTAAAGGTCTTGAGGAGCTCGCCAAAGACACTGCTGTGATGCATGGAGTAGTCATGCGAACCAAAGACAGCCCAAACTGTCCTGAGGTACATAAATGAATAAAATAAATACATCTGTCTTGTCATTTTTATTTGGAAACATGTTTTCCCCCACAACCTTTTCTTAATTTTAAGTTGTATATAAATGCTCTGCCAGACCTTTATGTTAAAAGTAAGTTTTGTTGTGGAGAATTAGGCTTGTAGCTTTACACATTGTAAGGTTTTTAAAATTGTGTAAAAGGTAATGTATGTCAGTTACGTGCCATGGAAAAAAGTTAACCTTGTTCACTGACCTGATTCAAGTTTGTTCAGGCCTATTCCCATGGTGCAAGTTGGGAGTGTGTCACAGGCATAGTTATTTGCTAGTCATATTTGGTCTCCTGTCTCTGTCATGACACTGTTTTGTCTCTCAATTACAGAACGCCACTTTGCCCTGGTGGTTTGACTGGACACACTGATGGTGTAGTTGTGTGTTGAGGCATGTGTATGCACTGATGGTGTAGTTGTGTGTAAAAGCATGTGTAAGGTGCATATATACCTGTTTGCAGGTGGTGAGCTATGCACCGTTCACACTTTTCCCCTCCCCTTTGCCCAAGACACTATTTCACCAAGCTCTGGAAGCTCAGACTCATTTTAATCGTCTGATAGACCGGATCAGCCAGAGTCCACATTTTCTGGAGGAGGCTCTCAGCAGGTGGGGGGGTGTGGGGTTGATCTAGAGTGTATAAAGATATAGTGAACTTGGGCTCTGAATATGACGTGGTCCCCTTTCACATGTCTCAACAGCACCATCAAAGTTGATGATTTCACTGCAAGACTCTTCAATATTTACAGACAAGTTCAACAGGAACCTCAGCATCCTGTGGTACCGCATGATATCTTTGTGTTCATTTAATAAAACCATCTTTAAAAATATGTAAAATGTATATTTTACATATAAATTTTGCTCACTGTGCTCTTCTTTCCTAAGCCAATAGTCCTGGGCTTGAATAGGTCAGATTACATGCTGGACCAGAGCCTTGACGGTACAATGTCCTTAAAGCAGATTGAAATAAACACGATCGCAGCGAGTTTCGGAGGTCTTACCTCCCGCACGCCGGACATCCACCGGTGAGCGTGTGCCTACACAACCCTGACTGGCCTGTTAATGAAACGCATATCCAACAAATGCTCACGAGACTGCCAGTGAAGGTTGTGTTACTGCTCACCATGAGTTAAAATGTTTTCACCCCAGTCACATTCTGAAGGTTGCAAACCGATTGGAGGAACGCCAGCGGATATTGGACAACAACCCCGCAGCAGGGCTGGCAAAGGGCTTGTCAAAGGCCTGGGAGCTTTATGGCTCGGAGAGGTTTGTTTAATACCTTGGTTGATTTCTTCTCTCTCTCTCTCTCTCTCTCTCTCTCTCTGGCATTGCTGACTGATGAGGTCTTCACCTGCAGAACTTGAACCCAGGGTTTTCAATGATTATGTGTGTTCTTGGACATAAATTAAGCCAGTGGTTATAGATTATGGACCAGATGTTCTAATGCAGTGAGTATAGGCCTAAAGATGTTCTAATGCAGAGAGTCTAGGCCCAAAGATGTTCTAATGCAGTGAGTCTAGGTCCAAGGATGTTCTAATGCAGTGAGTGATGAGTGCATATACCTGGTACTGCATCTATAGCAGTTGAGTTGATATAGTTCAGTTGATGGCTGGGTTGTTTCTAGGTTTTTACTCAATAAAAGGTGCACCTTTTTAACCAACAAAAGATCCTAATTAGTGAAAGGTACTTCTTTGTACCTTTGTGTCCATGCGTGATGTACTTGCACAAAACGTAGCTAATAGGAGCTAACACACCACTGCCATTTTGTCCTTTGCAGTGATGCATATTGCACATCATCTTACATGTATATATTGTATATATTGTATAGGAACCATTTGCAATGCATCCACTCTAGCCCGGTGTTACTCCAGACATCCTAATTTCATTCATTAGATTGCTCTGTGGACATAGTCGAGTTTCAAGTTTCAAGTTTGGTTTATTTGTCACATACATAGTCATACACAGTATAACTCGTAGTGAAATGGTTGAGAGCGCTCTGTCCAGACTGAGGGAAAAGAAAACGGGTGCATAGAGGAATATATATTCTATATATGTACAAAAATATATTAACAATGTAGGTACAATATATGTACATTGTTTATATACACAATGTACAATGTATATGGTTGTGTATATATATATGTACAGAATGTACAGATCCATTTTGTAAAAAGACATATTTACAGTTTTTATGTTACATGGTGGTAATTGAATATATATACAGTTATTGAATATATATACAGTTATGTTACATGGTGGTGGTGGTCCCCACAGTTTATCAGTTTCCCTGATTCAGGGCCCGAATGGCCTGTGGGAAGAAGCTCCTCTTCAGTCTCTCTGTATTGGTCTTCAGGGAGCGAAAGCGCTTCCCTGACCTCAACAGAGAGAAGAGCCTATTGTTGGGATGGGTGGGGTCCTTCACAATCCTCCTGGCCTTGGTCTGGCACCACTTGGAGTAGATGGTCTGCAAGTCAGGAGGTTCCGTGTGAGTGATGCGCTCTGCTGAACGCACTACCCTTTGGAGTCAGTACACCCTACTGCAGTCACTCAGTGTCTTTTCTTTCATATTACTCTGTGGACTTAGAATCATTATGCAAATGAAGTCAATTTTTATATCTCTATATTTCGGAACGTAAGATTACTGATGATTATTTGGTTTTCAATTTTCAAACCCTTTTTGGTGCTGCTGTAATGTGTAAACTTCCCTTTTGGGATTAATAAAGTGGTCGGCCAGTCTGTCTAGGAAAACTTGAGACATTTTATTTTCTCATGCATCTGTCTCCCAGGGCAGTTGTGATGTTCCTAGTTGAGGATGAGCAGAGGAACATTTATGACCACCGATACGTGGAGAATGAGCTTTGGTTGAGGTAAGAGTCACCATGCAGACAGTATAATCAACTTTACGCCACTTGTTAAGTAGATTGTGCTTGGGTGCTGTTTGAGGGGGTGTTTAAAGAATGGGAGTGTTAAACCTGCAGCTGGTATTTCAGTGATGGGAGTTTTCTTTTTAAAAAACGGGTCAATCCCTTGCTTGCTCTAGATAAAGGTGTAGCAGTGTGTCTCATATCATTTGCATGTTGCAAACACGCAGAGATATTCCTGTCATAAGAAGGCAGTTTGAAGATGTCTGCAGAACTGGATCCTTGGACCAAAACAAGAGACTGTTTGTGTAAGTGTCTGGAATGTTTCTGAGTAAAACATTTCTGAATTTCATTAGTAGTTGACTCAGTAGTTCATACTGAAATATTCCTTTGTTTTCAGAGGAGGACAAGAGGTTGCTGTTGTTTACTACCGCAATGGATACATGCCCCAAAACTACAAATCAGAACAAGTAAATACACTAACTACACAAGTAACTACACATCAGAACAAGTAACTACACTACTCTCTTAAAGGCGTTTTCCCTTTTTTGGGCTTGTTCTGAATGAGTAGCTTAGTGTTTACAAATGTTCCCAGAACACCCCCTTGACGTCAGTGAGTAAACCACATAAGCCGCCGACGTTTTTGTGTAGTTTTGTTGCTGCAGTGACGTTCGGTGACGTGAACGCATCCATTGCCTCGCAGAGCTGGGAAGCCCGGCTGCTGATGGAGCGCTCGTGTGCCGTGAAGTGTCCCGACATCAGCACCCACCTCGCCGGCACCAA
The DNA here is from genome assembly GCF_041902795.1 of Electrophorus electricus. Lineage (NCBI taxonomy): Eukaryota > Metazoa > Chordata > Actinopteri > Gymnotiformes > Gymnotidae > Electrophorus > Electrophorus electricus. The sequence continues at coordinate 6,550,978 of NC_137520.1, read as the reverse complement.
AAAGGTGCAGCAGGAACTGGCGCGACCCGGCGTCCTGGAACGCTTCTTTCCTGACGAGCCTGAGACCACGGCCCGGCTCCGCGCCACGTTCACCGGCCTGTACACGCTAGACATGGTACGTGCGGTTCACGGTTCACGGACAGATGGCAGCGGATCTCCGTGCTGCCTGAGGCCTCACTTCAGATGTCTCGCTTCCTGCCGTCAGGGGGAGGAAGGAGAAAGGACAGTGGACATGGCGTTGGCTGCGCCGGACCGCTACGTGCTGAAACCCCAGCGGGAAGGAGGCGGTGAGACGCTACCTGGACCTTCGCAAGCGTACCGCCCAGGGCTTGGACTTTGACCTCTGTGTCAGAGGGCAATGAACAGCGCCACTCTGCACCACCTCACCCATCTCCCTCTCCCCGCAGGGAACAACATTTACGGGCAGGAGATCTGCAGCGTGCTGGGGAGCATGAGGGACAGCATGGAGAGGACCGCCTACATCCTCATGGACAAAGTCCAGCCACGGCCAGCGTCCAACTACCTGCTCCGCCCGGGGGCTCCTCTCAGGCTGAGCCTGTGCTTGAGTGAGCTTGGCATGTTTGGAGCCTATGTTAGGTGCGTTCAGTAGTACAGGGGCATGTGTGGGGTAGGTGTTAGGGGCCTGCGTTAGGTGTGTTTAGGAGTACAGGGACGTGTATGGGGGGCCTGTGTTAGGTGCATTCAGTAGTACAGGGGCATGTGTGGGGTAGGTGTTAGGGGCCTGTGTTAAGTGTGTTCAGGATTACAGGGACGTGTATGGGGGGGCCTGTGTTAGGTGCGTTCAGTAGTACAGGGGCATGTGTTAGGTGTGTTCAGGATTACAGGGACGTGTATGGGGGAGCCTGTGTTAGGTGCGTTCATTAGTACAGGGGCATGTGTGGGGTAGGTGTTAGGGGCCTGTGTTAGGTGTGTTCAGGATTACAGGGGCGTGTATGGGGGGCCTGTGTTAGATGCGTTCAGTAGTACAGGGGCATGTGTTAGGTGTGTTCAGGATTACAGGGACGTGTATGGGGAGCCTGTGTTAGGTGCGTTCATTAGTACAGGGGCATGTGTGGGGTAGGTGTTAGGGGCCTGTGTTAGGTGTGTTCAGGATTACAGGGACGTGTATGGGGGGGCCTGTGTTAGGTGCGTTCAGTAGTACAGGGGCATGTGTGGGGTAGGTGTTAGGGGCCTGTGTTAGGTGTGTTCAGGATTACAGGGACGTGTATGGGGGCCTGTGTTAGATGCGTTCAGTAGTACAGGGGCATGCGTGTTAGGTGTGTTCAGGAGTACAGGGACTGCTTTTTGTTTTCCTCAGACAGATTATAAGTTTGCCTAATGATTAACCGATATCCAACTCTCATAGTGCTATCAATAATTGGTTAGTTATTTGTTGTTGGTGAAACCTAAAACTAACCATTTTGAGAGAAATGACAGATCTCAGATCATTGTAAAACCTGCTAAAACTTTATCCTCACACAGGAAAGGAAGAGAGATGGTGATGAACGAGTGTGTAGGCCATCTGCTTAGGACGAAGAGCTCTGAACATGCTGACGGCGGAGTGGCTGCAGGAGTGGCAGTACTTGACAATCCTCTTCTCATCTAAATGACATTTAAGCGACTGTGGGCCATAACGGAGAACTGCACACAGCTAAACAGTCTTGGTTAAGAAAAATTTATAATGCTTTACATTCTCTCTTAAACTGTAGCAAAATACCTTGAACTGAACCACTGACTGGCACATAGTTTTTTTTTAACCTGTGCTGTCGAGTCTATGTACTGAAAACAGCACTTAATCATGTTCTGTAGTAGAGTATATTTTATAGAGAGGTTCCTGATACTAAATATGGAGCCACTGAATCAAATAGCCATTGTCTAGACGATGGCCATTGTAATAGCTTATCTTTAGATAACCTATGGTCACTGTAACTCAAGCCAAACCCACGAAAGCCAGCTCAAAATATCTAGACTAATATTGATTTTACCTGGATGTTTGTAATTCTGCTTAAACATACTCATATGTTTTAGGAGAGAAGGGTACAGCTTTGGCTAAGCACTGTAAAATGAAGCAATCATGTGCTGGAACATTTCAGACTTGCAATGTGATTGTCTGGTAATGAAGCTAAAAAAAAAAAAAAAAAAGACAAACTAAATCTATATATTATGACAAATCTGATAACACAGGATATCTCAATTGTAGTGTTTGGGGTGAATATCCTGTACTATATACCGATGATTTTGTTTTCGTACTCATGTAAAAGACAAACCGAACATGGAGGTGTGATGTAATAAAAACCCACTGAAATGCAGGTCCTTCTAAATCCACATTTAATGTCTTTCCATCATGTTACATTTATACAAATCATATTTTCCTTGTGGAGCTGATCAGACATCGGCTACATCTCCACCCGTTTGCTCACTCGTTCCACCCTCTGCTTCACAATCACGTTTCCAATAAAGTGAGAGACACAGTACCCAGGTGGCACTGGACATGCAGAAAATCTCAATCAAAGGAGCTAAAAACAGCAACGAAGAGCTGTTTCCAAGGAAGGCAAACTGGGTCATGATACGCCAAGTACAGGACTGAAACAGCAAAAAGATGAAGCAGGACTGCGCACTCAGTAAAGCTGTCATTTAAAACGGATGCAGATTTGTTTTCCTTATTACGCAGGAGTCTGATTTTGCTCTTTGTTATGCTTCACACTGGAACATGGAAAAAGGTCAAAGAAAAAGCAGGAGAGATGCGTGAAGCTGCACATTTATTGGGGATTTAGCTTAATTTCCTGGGTAAAGACTGACGAGCAGTCGTTGAAGCTGAAACAAGGCAGACGAAACACAAATCCCGCAGTCTGTCGGAATGTGCAGGGCAGGGCTTAAACTGTGCGGAAAAACGACCTCACCAGTTTAAGATACCCCTGCCTAACTATAGTACACAAGCAGATACTTGGACTTACGGATACAGGAAAAATCGTATTTGGAGGAAAAAAAATGAGTACGTACAAATTTAAAGCATTTCAACTGATTAAAAACAACGGAAGAGAAACACTGATTGGTTCTGACTACTGCTATGCTAAAATAAGAATATGAAAGTGTGCATAATGCAGTGTGGGTGATGAAAAGTTTAAGCTGCTTTCTGTGAGATTTGAAACACTGCCTCGTACGTGCAAAAAAATCAAAACCATTCCCTCTCCAATGAGTCAAAACGTGTTGAGCCGTGCAAAAGGCATTTTTACTGGTAATTTTAGTGTGAATTGGGAATGAATGGTCTTGCAGATCTTCCAGAAAGCAGCTTCATCAACAATGACAGTTTACAGGTGTTTTTGTAGATTTTACATTCATCATTGCTTTTCCCCCACCAGCTCCCCTTAAACCCATCATATATGTTGAATATTTACATGTTATCATCTTAGAAAAAAAAAAGAAAATAGGAAAAACTTATCTTACAACTTTAAAAAAAAAAAAAAGTTTCCATTTTACATAACACGAAGCCACGGCGAAGGAGCTGAAATATAAAAGAGACAAACGCTGTGGATGACTGCATGGTCAGGTTTCCGAACCTGAACGTACTACTTGCATATGCTGGAGTGTCACTGCCTCGTGCTTCCTTCTCCTTTTCCCTGAGAGACCACGTGCCTGAGAGCTGCTTCTGAGATTTCGCTCAAAGCTGTCTTCTGCTGAGCTCACACGTGGAGCCTGACTAAACCGATCTGAAGAAATACGGAGGGCGCCATGTCTGGGCGACCCCTGGGCAACGAGGTCCATCCATAATCCATCTATGATCTGAATCTGCAGTCCTCCAAGGACGTGAGAGAGGAGGACATACGGGGGAAAGTATCAAATGCTGAACGGTTCTGCTGCTTGCCCTCATCTCCATCTTCTTGGGTTTGCCACCATGCACAACCGCAGCAGAGGTGGACGATGGCTCAGGTCCCCAGTTCCGGCTGGTGATTGCGGCACCGTGACCTGGCAAAGCAGCGATCGACCCACCAGAAGATTTCTGATTCCTTACTGAGGGAGGCCAAAACTGACGGAAGATTTCTCACGAAGAGATCAGTATTGGCATGCGCTACAAAGAGAAGATAAGGACGTCTCAGAACTTGGGGTAATCAGTGAGCACGGGTCTTTCCAGAGACTAGAAGCGAAGGCAGTGACATTGCAGACACGAGCAGTCTACGTGGAGATTGAAATTTGGGTCAATCCGTGAAGTGAGTGGGCCTGTGGTATCAGGCCCTAACTGAGCGCGATGCCATAAGTACCGCCAAGAAAGCTTATTGTTGGGGCAGGCCCAATACCTGACCCGATATTTTGAAACCAAAACTGTACGACCATAAAACTTTTTTTTTCAACTTCAATTTATGCATATAAAAATGCCACATAAAAATACATTTTTGTGCAGTACAAGTTAGTGCAATTCCTTTCATATTTCCCCCCTGTTGTTCTTCTCATTGGCACTTAGTGAAGTTTTATAACCACCAGAGGGACCCGCTCTCTTTGTTTCCGGAACACAGTGAGAGACGGAGTTGAGCTGTGAGCTTTGATTGGACAGAATGCCTGGTAGTCAAGGGAAACAGCCAATGGTAATCCGTCTGGGTCCGCCTACATAATTTAACCCCTGATTGTCTTTTATTCACGATTCACAGCTGAACGCGGACTGTGCTTCCACCTTGCCCGTGTTCCGGCGGGCCTATTCTACAGTTGTCCTGCCTTTATTGTAATAAATCTCATTCAAAGAGTTCATCAGCTACAGGCCGCGAACGAGAGCTCTGACTAAGTCAACGACGACGTGCGCGGCGGGGTCAGGTAACATGGCAACAGTTCTTGTGTGTGTACATGTGTGAACAGTCATTTTTTCCGGCCGTACTGGGTCGGACCGCCAGCGCAGGTGCGAGTGAGGGAACGACAAGGATAGAAGGGCTAACACAGTGAACCCTACGGCAGAGCCTACATTTCGGGAGCCGGTATAACGGTGTAGGACAGGAGAAACACCAGACGCCTTTTCTCCTACGTGCTGACGAGCCGAGACGCCACGCTTCACTAACTCCGCGTGGCTGTGACCAAGGTGTGGGAAGCAAATAATTTCTGGAGGGAAGAAAGCTTTGATTCGCATCAGCCAGCAAGTTCCTCTGCAAACCTCGACGGAAAACGTACATCTGCACGGGACAGAGTTGCGTCCCGTCCCACCCCCACCCCCACCCCAAAAAAAGTGCACGAGGTTCGGTCCGCAGCGGACCGACGCGCACGTTCCCCGGAATCCGATTCCCAGGACGAGCGACACCTGTAAGCATCGAACGGGCAGCGAAATTGAGCGCATTGAATAAAGTAATACTGCGGATCGATACAAAAATACCCATTTATCAAAGAAAGGGGGGAAAAAAAAGTCAAAATCTAGATTTTCTCTTCATGTTACAAGAACTAAATGGCTGGTGCAAAATCCATCAGAAAATGAGCCAGGCGTTCAGGAGCACTGAGATTCACATTTCGACATCATAGCAAACTTGTGTTGGAGTGAGAGCACTCCAAAAAAGGTGCATATCCGTTTGGAGGTGTCAAGACTGAGTAAAATACTAAGTATACTGATTTGAGGGTTTGCTGAAGCAAGATTGGGAAAAAAAACCCACAAGGCTATTTCCATGTCGTGCTTAAAGCTATAAAGCGTGTGTGCATGCATTATCTGCTCCCCATGACATGATAGCTGTGATCTTGGTAAGATTCAATACAACGAGTTCGTGTAAATCGGTTTTTGTCAGGTAAAATACAATAAAGAACAACGTCCAGAAAGACAAAAATCCTGGACCTGTGCTCAGAGAGACTGATTCCTTTGGTTAAAAACAAAGTTTGCGTAAGAAAGAGAGAGACGGTTCTGAAGAAGGCTATCCAAGTAAACCTGCCGCTGGTTCGGAGCGATTTCAGAGGTTAAACCAAAGGTAACAAGGCCAAACTGCTCAAAAACAGCTTAGTACAAAAATAGCTTACATTGTTCGCCCAGAAAGAATTATATAAAGTCTGCCACACTCATAAGTCATTGAGAAATCTTTAACTGCCTCCATCCAATGAATACATGCAACATACGAAAAAAAGGATCTTAAACTTCTGAATCAACTGTTTTTCTGATTTTTTCCCCTTGATTTATAAAGAAAAAAAGGTCTTGCCTCAGAGTAGTGCTGCGAAAGCCAATATATTCTGTTTTTCTGCAACGTTTTCCTTTTTTCTTGTTTTTATCTTTTTTTTCTGTTGTTATTTTTTTTTGCAGGTTTTATTAGAGTGAAATGTGTTCCACTGTTGGCTGTGGTGAGGAGGCCACACAGTACCCCCTGAAATGGCCACATCCCAGAAAAGCCCCTTACCTCACCCCTTCCGTGGCTCCGCTGCAAGGAAGAGTCCATTCTGGGGCACTTGGGGGGGGTGGGGGGGGGTGAGATAAGAATCAGTGAAACACTGGTGTTGGAAGAGTCCATTTGGCTAGAAAGGAAAAGCTCAGTCAGTGAAGCGCTGGCAGGCTTTCTTCCAGCGACATGCCGTACACCACAAATCTTTCTTCTCCATCCCATACACCTTGCGACACTTCTTGGCCTCCCCACGGGGTTTCCTGGATAAAAGGACATATGATAAGAACTGTATGAGCATGTGGAATAAACGGGCCAAAAATATGCGAATATCCCCCACCAAAAAAGGCCATCACAAACGCATAGATATGTATAGCCCAACACAAATGAGTCTACACTCCCTCTCACTCACAGGCTATACCTGGTTCCAGTGGTAGGTTTAGGTGTTGACATGTTGGTGGCGTGTGTCTTGCCGATGGGGGTGTGTGTGGCCGGCTGCCTCTTCTCCCCATTGCTTACGGTGCGGATATGGGTCACTGCGCCCTGCAGGAACAGTAAAGGTTAAAGAGCAAAGGTTAAAGAGCAAAGGTGTGAGCCCAACCCACTGATGTCTGCAGAGACGCATTCTGTGCACAGTTTTCCTTTGATGTTCTCACACTGAATCCGATTTAAGAAACACGCTGTTCTAACTCCTAAAACACGGTGTCCTTTATCTTCACGTCCTCCCTTCAGTTGCCAACAGGAAAAGCGTGCATCTTGTGCAGCGAAACATTCTACAGAGCGGCTCCAGTCCGCTGTATGGCTCCTTCCACCGTTCGGCCTCCCACTTTCAATCAAAGTGCCGTGCAAACCGTGCACGGCAGCAGACATCACCAACTCCTGGGGGCGGCGCCTATCTGCAGTCTAAGGGATTTTTCCTCCAATCAAAGTCCGTGCAAAACGACATCATGGAAAAAAGTGGTCGTGCATCAGCACAGCAGCCTCCGAGGGCTGTCTGCGGTTTAGGGGAGCGCCGCGGCCGGCTGGTGTCGAGATTGGTGGTTTTCGCACATGTCAGCTCATTGCTTACATGCATTCCAAATTTTCAAACTCTCTCGTGTGCAGGGGCCTTGTCAGGTCCGAGCTGGGGCATGCCAAAAGTCCAGCGGGGTTTTTGGTCCGTGTGGTCGGGTCAGCCTTGGATTCACTTCTGGCATCAATGTGGGAAGCTTCACTGTTTCGCTGTTACGTGCAGTGAGGCCGAGGAAGCCAAGGCGAGGTGACGGCCGATGCCAAAACGCATCGTTCGTTATGACATGCCGGAGCCGCGCTCTGCTATGTCATTTGCAAGAGAATGCGTGACAGGAAACAGGAAGCCGTGTAGGAGCTGAAAAGCCCCCACAGGCTCAGAGGACATGGGGTGATGCAAGGGACATTTGCAAAAAGCCTGCAACAGCAGAATGCCTGGTGAGGCGTTTATACAGGAGACCTGCCTTTTTTAGCTTTGAGCAGCAAAGAACAAACTACTCAAACTTTTTTTGTTGTTGTTGAATTATTCGACTCATTAAAAAGAAACTCAGCACCGATCTATATAAATCAGGCTAATAAATAAATCTTTTCCAGGATATACGTGACGCTAAATCAATATAACTCTGAAAAGCAATATACAGGCCCAAATACGAAGCTATTTATTCACCTGTAGAAATCTGTTCATCTTACTACAGATTTAGAAGACACAAAAACAAAATAAAGTATATAAAGGTTATTATCTTAAAATCTAATGACTTCTGGTTTAGCTCAGTGTGTAGACCATCTACCAAGTTCACCTAATGATGCCTCAGTTGACTCAAAAGGGGTCTGAAGTTTATGGAAATTTGGCAAAACGGAGACAAACTTCAAGAGGGATATGAAAATTACAAAGCAAGACTATTATATAAATAAACAATTTTAATTATTTGACAGATTTGAAATGTGACAAGTGAAAGCCGTCAGGGACGCAGCTCGGAAGCAAACACGCTCTAGAAATGAATGAATCAAGCAGGGAGGATGTATGGGGAGCGTTCTCACCGGAGGGCCTTTAAAGATGACCGGAGGCGACTGCCAGGAGACGCTGATGGCACTCTGGCTGTGGGGTAGCTCCGAGGACACGCTGGGAATGTTGACGGGAGCAGTGGCCTGGAAAACAGCGCTCTAGTGAGAGGCTGCGCTAGCAGAGCCAGGGAGAGGGGCCCGGGGCCCGGGGCCCAGCGGCGGGCCGTACCTTCCCTGCTCCTCGCAGCGCTCAGGAGGCGGGGCGCAGCCGAGTGGGCGTGGCGATGTGAGCTGCATGGGGGAGCCTCCAACTGGCGCCACACCGCCAGACACGTGAGCGCACCAGCGCGTGCCGGCCACGCCGCGGGTGACTCGGGCTGATCGCGCTGAGAAAAGGTTGCCATAGGAACAGGCTCTTGCAAAAAAAAAAAAAAAAAACTGTCCCCCGAGCGCATCATTGCATTAGCATTTTTTTTTTTGTGCGAACAAGTCAAAACCGGCTCAACAAGAAAAGGACTTGTGCGTGGAGGAAGCTCGGAGGGTGTTAAAGGCCTGTAGCGTGGGTCTCACTGCACTGCTAGCCTGTTAGCGCTGACCTACGAGCAGTGACTCAGGGCATACGTACACAAGCGCGAAGAAGACGAAAGCTACCTGATAGGCGTGGTCAGTGCGGATGTGGCACAGTGTGGAGGGTGCCGATTGGCTGAGCGGGCTCATGTGGGCAGGCTCCGATCGCGGCACGTCACTGGCTAGGGGGAAGACAGGGGGCGGTCCGGCAGTGGTGGGGGAAGTGGGCGTGAGGTTGGAGAGGCCTTCGGACAGAGTGTCCACGTTCACCTCGATCTCGGAGTAGTAGAAATCCTCCTCACCGTCACTGAGGTCGGAATCGCCGTTCCGCCTTCACACACGCACACACACAAAAACAGCACCAACCACATTAATACTGACATACAGTAGCAGTCAAAAGTTTGAACACACCTGACTGAATGCATGTTTCTCTTAAACATGCATAGTCTTGTATTATCTTAAAGGTATTTTAATCTAATGGTTTATGTATAGAAACAGTTTGGGTATATAAACAGTGAATGTTGATATATAAATATTTTTAATATTTTAATTGATATCCCAGAACAAAAAAAGTTATACAAAAAAATTGTAAAATAAAATTTAAAAAGGTTATATAGTTTTCATTAATTTCCTGTTTGGGAGGGCACACATGCTTAGAAAAGACTGATTAAAACTGGTGTGTAAACAAAATATGGGTTGAGGATTAATTCAGAAGTTAGAAATCAGAACTGGAATAATATTGAATTATTTTAATTTTTATCAGTTGAGTGCTCAAAGTGTGTCGTTATACCAGGGAAGACAACCAAAGAGAAATTGTCAAGAAAAAAAAAAAAAAAAAAAGCACAATTAACTTTCAGTTTCCCAAATCCCAAACCTGGTTAACGTCTGGTCATTTCACTAATATTTTGCTTCTGGTCACTAGTCGGTCAGCAGGGGGCAGTGGTGATCACACGGTTGTGTGTACGCCAAAAACCTGAGGAGAAAGGCTTTGGATAGCAACAGGAGGCTATAAAAACCCTCTGGCTACTACCATCAGAATGTTTTTTTTATACTTATCTGGCCTTTGCTCTTCTTAATGGGTCTCTGTAAGCAGAGAGCCACAGTGGACAGGGACGAACTACATCCTAAAGGATGTTCTACATCTCCCTCCTCCAACCATACTGACGGCAGCCCACTTCTACCTGTGCGCCATACATCCCACTGGCTATTACAGCGCTGGTGGAACAGCTGCGTTAAGCCAGCACACCACGTCGTGTTTGGGCTGGAGTCCTTCCAAACAAAGCCAACGGAAAGTGCTAAGGAAACTACCCGCGGCTGACCACGGCTGTCCGTTAGGGAGTTGGCCCCGTGGGCACGCTTGGTCTCCTGCTTTGCTTGTGCATTTGTGGTGTGTGTATGTGTGTGTGTGCGCGCGGGTGCGTGTGTGTTGTACCTACCCCAGATGCATGGTGCGAATGTGCCTCTGGATTCCTGAGGAGGTGCTGAGCACCTTGTCACAGTTCTTCCACAAACACTTGAACATCACCTTCATGGAGTTCTGGAGTGCACGCAGGAGAAGGAGCAGAGAGAGGAGTGTCAAGGTGGGCCCCTCGGAAGGGACGTCCCCTGGGCCCTCTGGAAACCTCGGGGGAGGTCCGTACAAACGGCACTTGTGCGTTGTTAGCTACTGGCTAAACTTGTGAAATACACTTTTGCTAGCAAGAAGGAGGCCAAGAAAGAAAGAAGAACCTTTGGAGATTTTTTTTTAAAGCGTTTTTGTCTATTAAAAGTTAGTATGTCATAAGGTACTGATCAAAGCTCAGAGAAGGGTTATAAAAGACCAGAAGCAAATATTACACTTCCCCTCAGGATGACTTGGCATTCAGTCATAATCCTCCCAGCCATTTAAATGCAGAAAAGGAAGAACATATAAAGGATTTAAATACACTCAGAGAGAGAGAGAGAGAGAGCCCCCAACCCCATCTAGCCAGTATGGCCACCATTAATCATTATGAAGGTCTGATTATGCAAGTCCTGTCCCAGTTCACTGCACACAAGCCTTTCTCATGGCTCTTATGTAATCAGCCTACTACTGCCTCCCAGTTGGGAGCCCAGGCCCAGAATTCCAAACCAAACACGTTCGTCAAACACACAGAGTTCAAGCCCACAGGTAGGAACAGCAAGCTTTGTGCGAGAGGTGTTCACGCCCGCCGCTCCACGTGTGCGTGGCCCCCGCCTCCCTGCGCTTCCTGGATCTTCCTCAGGGCCCCTGGAGGAGGGAGTGCAGCTCCACCAAGCGGGACGGCGTCGGAGAGCCAGCAACGTCCGAGGCGCGGCGTGTAGCGCTTTCAGGACGCAGGTGGGGACGTCGCAAGAGTAACCTAAGTTTTGGCTGAGCGGCCGCGGGGAGGAGCCAGGATTAGCTGATTTCCCAGCGTCCCACTGAGGCAAAAAGGCATGCCTTGGCCTGCTTGGTTAGGACTGGAGAAAGTGAGTGGGTGTGTATCTGAGCCATGGTTCAGCCACAGCAGAGAGAGGGAGAGAGCGCGCACAAACTGGTTCCTCTAGGTTGATGAACTTAACCCTTTACAGACACTAACAGTCATTGTTAAATGGAATCATTCTTTTGTGTTCAACCTGTGACACTGTATATAATTTGCTAGAGGCACAAGAACTTCAGCAAATCAGCCATGGTTTGAATGAAACTACCATGGTTTGAATGAAACTACCATGGCATAAATGCATGGTTTCATGGTCAAGTGAGATGCATGAAATTGCCTCTGTTCAAGTTTTGCTGGATTTTGTTACTATTCTTCAGGCGCTCCTTTCCATTCAATACAGAAAGATTCTATTCATAATTTTCGGCTTTCTGCATAAGGAGAAACAAACAAATGTTCCCACTCACGTAAGTATTTGTACAGAAGGGATAATTCATCCAACGTAAATTAAAACCACACAGACTCGTAACTACCACTCATACATCCATTGGCTCAAAAAACCCAGATGTAAATGTAAATGTTTTGTGACTATTTCCCAACATGGTTTTGGTGAATGGCAGGCCGTCAGGAGGCCATTCTGCAGAGCTTTAACTAGTCTAACTAGTCTCTCTAATTAGCCTCTCTAACTAGTCTAACTAACTAGCCTCTCTAACTAGTCTCTCTACCTAGCCTCTCTAACTAGTCTAACTAGCCTCTATAACTAGTGTAACTAGCCTGTCTAATTAGTATCTATAACTAGTCCAAATAGCCTCTCTAACTAATCTAACTAACTAGCCTCTATAACTAGTCTAAATTGCCTCTCTAACTAGGCTCTCTAATTAGTCTCTCTACCTAGCCTCTCTAACTAGTCTAACTAGCCTCTATAACTAGTGTAACTAGCCTCTCTAATTAGTATCTATAACTAGTCCAAATAGCCTCTCTAACTAACTAGCCTCTATAACTAGTCTAATTAGCCTCTCTAACTAGTCTCTCTAATGCCTCTCTAACTAGTCTCTATAACTAGTCTAATTAGCCTCTAACTAGTCTCTATAACTAGTCTAATTAGCCTCTCTAACTAGTCTAACTAGTCTCTCTAATTAGCTTCTCTAACTAGTCTAATTAGCCTCTAACTAGTCTCTATAACTAGTCTAATTAGTCTCTCTAACTAGTCTAAATAGCCTCTTTAACTAATCTAACTAACTAGCCTCTATAACTAGTCTAATTAGCCTCTCTAACTAGTCTCTCTAATTAGCCTCTATAACTAGTCTCTATAACTAGTCTAATTAGCCTCTATAACTAGTCTAACGAGTCTCTCTAATTAGCCTCTCTAACTAGTCTCTATAACTAGTCTAATTAGCCTATCTAACTAGTCTCTATAACTAGTCTAATTAGTCTCTCTAACTAGTCTAAATAGCCTATTTAACTAATCTAACTAACTAGCCTCTATAACTAGTCTAACTAGCCTGTCTAACTAGTCTCTCTAACTAGCCTCACTAGTCTAACTATTCTCTAACCAGTCTATCCAACTAGTCTCCTTTGGCTTGTGACGAGGAGACTCTCCTGATGTACTCAAGCGTTATAGAGGGAAAGACCACAGGTGGCTCGCTGTCGGCCATGTTCTCCCTGACCCCAACTCTCACGAGTGTGGCCATATGTCAGGGCTTTTCTATCCTTCCATATTACTTTAATTCGCTGTGTATTTTCAGATATTGCCCTCCTGCTTGTTGCTGCCTCATTTTCCACACACACACACACACACACACACACACACACACACACTTCACTTAATGCAATGCTGCCACTTCTTCCATGACTCAGTGGTCAGGGGAGGACAGCCAAAAGCAACAGCTTCCTGACCCTGACACCACATCCGTGTCTTGGAACGACTCCATATACAAAAAAAATAAATAAAGAGGAAACAAACGGAACAGGGTGGAATGAGAGAAATCAAGCCATTCTTCTTAAAGGTGTGAGGGGGGACAGGACCCCCTATGGCAGGGCCAGGGGTTTGGTGGGATGCGGCTAAATCACGGTGCAGAAATGCTTCTTGACAGGTCGAGCAAATTGCTCTGTGACAGCGCGGGGTTCCGCACAGTTGTACTCTGGGTCCATCTGTAGGTCATGCTTCTATAGGGACACGCTGGGTGGACTTACAGTTATGGTGCGGGGACTTCGCACCTGGCCGTGGTTGGAACGTCTAGTCGGGGAACGCGCCGGTCACAGAGCTCCGTCACCTTCTGCCGTGGCAAGACCTCTACAGTGTCCGTGGTTAACTAATGGGGCTGCTCGTATCCTTATAGGATGACTTTACCCTCGTGTGCCGCACCACCCCCTGGCTTTCACTGTGTGGTGAGCCTCGGGGGGTTTGTTAACAGGTGTGTGTTACTAGTGCGACCGACCGTGCTAGACCTCCGGTGATTCCGCTGCCACCTACCTTTCGTTTCCGGGGGATGGGGTCCTCAAACGGGAAGTGCGTGCTCTCAGCTTCCTCGATGCTGTCCTCCCCCTGCGAGGAGAGCAAGAAGCTCTTGATGACATCATTGGAAAGGGGCGGGGACGGCGTGGAGGGCACCGACTGGTCGCTGGCATCCCAGCTCCAGTTGCCGCTGGTGGAGCTGCTGTAGCTAGCCGATAAGCTCTCCTTCCACCCTCTGCTGGCCGCTTCTGGAACTGAACCTGCGGGCAGAGCACGGTAGCGTTCTAGTGTTCTGGAGGAGATTATTATTATTTTTTTTTTTTAAATCCACGCCGGCTAGTCTCCGGATCAGGCTCCAGGCCGTGGAACCTGCCTGCACAACTCTCAAAACGCCTCCGCATGAGGGGCGTCGACAGGCATCACAGAGTCAGGACTGCAAACAGGACGATATGGGTTTGGTGTGGAGAGGAGAATGGAAACAATTCATCTGGGGAATAATATTTCTGGTAATTCCATTCCTCTCCAAAAGAATTCGGAACGGTTTTGCTACGCCAGTTCCTTTGCACTGTGCAGAAGGGACAGTGTGTCAGAGATGGTATCCCCAAGTAGTTTCTGGCTGAAGCAATGAGCAGAAATTCCAAAAAGTCTCATGCTTCAGATATGCACAGTGAGTCTGGCTCCGGTAATCAAGTACTAAACTAACTGAAGATTTAAAATTAGTTTTCAGCATCGGGTGGCGAAGACCGCAGCATTTATAGTTGAGAATGAAAGCGCACGGCTCGCGGCGTCGGAGGTGACGCGCGTGACGCGTTACTGCCGGCCCTTCCCCCAGCTCGGAGCTGACCTGAGCTTGTAGAAACACACCACTTACACACTCCGCTGACACGTTAAAAAGACCAGTGACCGCTAACCTTGGGCATGGCACTTAAGGGTGCCACCATCCTGTGCATGGATGCTTGCATTACAGCATATGACACTGTGCTGACCCTTACGCTGTTGAAAGAGAAACGAATAGATGAAGGGATGCACAGACGGACAGGAGAAACTCGCTTGGTTACAGGCAATAATGTCGGCATGACCAGACCATGGCATGACAGGGCAGCAGCTATAAATAAAACGGCCTGGGATGAAGGCCATCTGCGTGGTGACAATAGCCATGGAAACAGCATCTGCCATGGCGACACGCAGGGTAAGGAGGTACTGCTAGGCACGGTCTGAGAGGAGCTCTGGGGGGGGGGGGGGGGGGGGGAACCTACCTGAGGCTCCAGAACTGGCATTGAGCACCAGGGGGCTGGTGGACAGAGTGCTCAGGACGGTGGCCGCCATCACCTCTTTATCAGCATGGCCCGAGGGATTTCTGAGAGAGAGAGAGAGAGAGAGAGAGAGAGAGAGAGAGATACTCAATTCCTGTCTAACCAGCTGATTCACTGAAACCACACCATCAGAGATATCAGATTAAAAGATATGCATCACTGTATCTTTTATTCTTTCATTTCATTTGAAATTTATGCATTAATGAGCTTAAAGAAAACCCTTTGTTGTTGGTTTTTTTTTGGCTGAGGGAAATTTATTTAATTTACCTTCACAGTGAACAACAAAATGTAAAACACTCGGCTCAAAACACTCATGCCACTCTATGATATGACATTTTCAGATCTGGGCCTCTGTAGATGCCGTACCACATGTCTGCCGGTAAATGCACACTTACTTGCACAACATGGTACGCAAACACACAAAGGTCCGATACAAGTGAAGTCCTTTCCTGATTTTAATCCTTCACAGTTAAGTATGATATATGATAATGCCAAACCACGCTGGCCTGAAGCTTGATTGCTCTTCTTTCGTTCTCTCTCCCTCCCTCCCTCCCTCCCTCTCGCTCTCTCATGTGGCGAGGAGTTTTGCTGGCAAACATACACCATGTGCATTGCAACAGTCTTGTGCTTCTGCGCAGAAAGCCTGGGAAACCCTGGCACGGCGTGCAGGAGACGAGGCCAGCATTGCTAGTGTTCCAGACTCCTTGCTTATCTTTGGGGGGAATGGGGGGGATGGGAAGTGTGTGTGTGTGTGTGGGGCGGGGGGGGGGGGGGGGGGGCTTCCTTGTCTAGCCGCTCCGTGGAACTGACCGGAAGGGTCCTGAGCTGCTGGCTAGCCCTGCATGGTCAGAGGAGCAGGGTGGCTCATCGCTTGGCTCTCTCCCCCCCACCACGAGGACAGCGTGGTTCTGGGCGGCCTCCGCAGGTTGTCTGTTTGCAGGCGGTCAACAGCACATGGGCGGAAGCATGGGGCGACGCTGCTCTCTGGCCGAGGGCTCACCAAGCGTGCCTCGGTAGCCTTCCTCGCACCGGGGCCCCGCTGGTCCCCGAGCTCGTTGCGTGTAATGGAAAATTCCAGTGCAACAAACATGTGCCCAGATGGACAGTGTGCAATGCACATTCAAACACTGTGGCCCGAATATCAGCTTTATTTATTCAGTGTGTGTGTGTGTGTGTGTGTGTGTGTGTGTGTGTGTGTCTTCATATTAGTAAATCAACAACAGGATTTTGTGTGGCTCCGTGGAGAGCTCCAATAACAGTTTGGACTGGGCACACGCGAGAGAATATGGAAATTCTGGAATTACCTCCTCATCATCCTCGGAGATAGAGGATGGCTATCGCAAGATGGAAAAGAGAAAGTGAGGTGGAGAGAGACACGCGAGAGAAAAGAGACACGACACCGACAGGAGGAAAAGCCACTCGCTGGAAAGATAAACCGGAACAAATACGATACTGCAAATAAACAGGAATAAATGAGAGAATTCTGACGAGGTATTAAAACACCGCTCCGTCTCGCCCTTTCAGACAGAAACACATACGCACACATACACACACTTAGAGACTTCCTGTCGCAGTCGAGACTTTTGCAAGAAACACACATGGGCAAATTAAGTTACGGATGCACAGTTCACCCGATCAACACTAATCTAATAAAGCGCAAAGCACAGAGAACTAAGACATCTCTGTGTTACATAATCAGAAATCCCCCACACACACACCCCCCCCCCATGCTTCCTCTCACATGCTTCCTCCCTCCCACTCTCCCTCCATCCCTCCGTCTCGCCTCTTTATTCTTTCTCTCTCTCTTTTTCCCTTCTTCTTCTCCGCCTGCTCTCACGCCACTACGATCTCACTCCCTTGCTTGATGCCCTCATCTCATGCTGGAGGCCGAGCCTCTGCTGAAATGACAAATGAGGTGTAGGAAGAAAGGAAATGAGAGAGAGAGGGAGGGAGAGGGAGGGAGAGAGAGAGAGAGAGAGAGAGAGAGAGAGAGGGAGAGAGAGGGAGGGAGAGGGAGGGAGGGAGGGAGGGAGAGAGAGAGAGAGAGAGAGGGAGGGAGGGAGGGAGGGAGAGAGAGAGAGAGAGAGGGAGGGAGAGAGAGAGGGAGGGAGGGAGAGAGAGAGAGAGGGAGGGAGAGAGGGAGGGAGGGAGGGAGGGAGAGAGGGAGGGAGGGAGGGAGGGAGAGAGGGAGGAACAGAGCACAGAAAGTGCAACCATATTGTCACGCTAAACAGTCTCAGTCATTTCTCCCTCTTCTGCAGTCACTCTTACTTACCAACCCCCCCCCACATACACGCGCGCGACTGCCTCTTTAAGGGCCGAGTCCGGGAGTTCCTCTTCCTCCTCCTCCTCCTCCTCCTCCCCCCGCCCTTCGCTTCACGGCTACACAACCAGAGCAAACTGGTTTGGGGCCGCTCCGAAAGCCAAGCCCAGGGAGTCGGCCAAGTCAGGCCTGGCCTCCGCCAGCTGCCAAGAGGCTGCCGCACTCCCCTTCGGCTGGGTCAACGTCCAAATATCTCACTGCAAGAAAGAGCCCAGGACGGGAGGCGCAAAAAAACGATCGGTCGAGGAGAATCGGCAAAGCGAGCAGCGTCAATAAATTATGAAGCAATTGCCTCGTTCTCAAACGAGAAAAACAGAGGGAGAGAGAGAGAGGGGGGAAGAGTGTAAAGAGAAGAGTTTGGGTCAGAGGGGGGACTCCAGTTGTGCTCACAGAGCGCTGGACTATCACAGACGGTGTGTGCTACTTGGTTTACTACGTGTCTGACCGCGTGTGTAAGAGTGTGTGTGTGCTGAGGTGCACACACCATCCCCGCTCCCTTGCCCCATCCCAATCACACGTGCATTCATCACTGCCCACACCGTGCTCTCATAATCTCTCCCTGACGCTGCTCGTCTGCGAGTCCTGCACGGCCCTGGCACACTTTAGACATGCGGAGCCCTTTTGGCTTCTTTTTCTCCGTATTAAAAATCTGTTTTCTCCGCTCACTCGTGCTTCAACACGCCTTACTCTGTTGTTCTTTTCTACAGCTATCACATGTCCAACAGCGACTCTCCCCATGCGCGCGCGCACGCGCACACGCACACACACAGAACACAAGGCTACTTGGACAGTGGTTTCAACATCCAGATTCAAATAATTTCACCCAGACGTGACAGTTATGTGTATTTGTATGCTATTTACATGTATATATGTACCTTGTGCTCCAACTATTTTGCCATAAATCATGCCACTGTTCAGATGGAATCCAGAAATATTTTTAGATTTTAACTTCTGGTTTTTTTTTTAGATTTTTTTAGCCACTTATCTGACTTCTCCGGTTCTTGTTGTGATCACTGGAAGCAGTATAGAAATTTAAGCTGAACAGGAAGAATACTGTCATTTATTTGCATGTTATATAATCAGCCAATCAGCAAATCAATCAATCAATCAATCAATCAATAGCTCTCTAGCAACCTCTAGTGGTTTTCTTCTTATAAAAGCTATCAGTCGTGTCTGCTAATGTCATAAGGTGGTCCGAGGGGTGTGTGTGTGTGTGTGTGTGTGAGGTGTGTGAGGTGTGTATCCTGCCACAGCACAAGTGCTTTACAAGTTAGCCAGTTGTCTTTCCCACGTCAGACTCTGGGACAGACGATCTGTCTGGAAGACGATATAGCGTCACCCCACCCAGTCTGGCTTCAGGGCTCTCAAACTTACACTCACCAAATATTTCGACCCGGTCCAACTGACTGGTAGAAATGCTTCAGCGCTGCCGTTTGTTTCAGGGATCATTTTTCAATTCTCTCTGCCCACACACTTATAACTCCTTTCTCCTTGTTTTCCCCCCTGAGCCCCCTCACCACACGCACACACACACACATACACACACACTTTCCTGACATTGAGCCTTTCCGTTTCTCAGCGTTTTCCCGCAAGGGCTCTTAATCACGTTTGGCTACATCATGGCGTGAGATTCATACTTCAGTCTGTCCCAGCAAACGTGTACACACACACACACACACACACAAAATGAGTCACATAAGGGTTGGAGTGTATCTGTACATGTGTTACCGTAATGCGCTCACATTTACAGTAAAATAAGCACTAATGGTATTACAATGCTACAAATCACTTTTATGTCTAGCAGCTGTATCTCACTTTGCTGTGTTAAACACTACCCTCACTAGAAGGATGGCCAGGTGGCCACTTTTATGCTGGGTAGGCCGGTTTTTCTGCCCTGCCGTGCCTTCGTCTCGCACGACGCCTGCGCGTCGTCCTCCTGAAGTGAACAGCTATTCGCTTTCCACTAAGAGTGTCATTACGGCGTGTCACACCAAACACCTTGTAGTTCATCAGTTGACCAGGCTCACCTTGTACCTCACCTACCTGCTAGTCCATTCTGAGTGGCAGTCACAAAAAAGTAAAGTTAGAAGGTTTTCTCCTGAATAACACAAATAATGACAAGTGAACTGGTCATCCACAGAATCTGCAAAATCTGGCAAGACATATTGTCTGGTTTCCTGTTTAAATTTATGCCTTGTAGTTAAAACCAAAGGTTATTAAGTCAAAGATCTCTGTGTCAAGGAATCCAGCCTTTAAAAACAACTTTATTTCAATTTTCTTTAAACGTCCTTTGATACTTCAGCTTGTAATTACTATAACATTTTCCTGTAAATACACAAAAATTACATACTTATATAACATCACCAAATAAGGAAAAAAAATTCAGGGATTCAGTAGGCTAGTCTGACTGGGATACAGTAGGCTAGTCTGACTGGGATACAGTAGGCTAGTCTTACTAGGATACTCTGGACTGTTCTGATTGGGATACAGTAGGCTGTTCTGACTGGGATACTTTGGACTCTTCTGACTGGGTTATACTAGACCTGCATCAAAGCCATTAGCCCATGACTGTAGTAGCTCACATGCAACAATGAAGGTCTGTGGTTTTACACAGCAGAGGCCATGTAACCTAAGTAGAGAATGGTGCAGGGAGCAACAGCCGTCTGCTTAAAGGTAGCCTGTGTGTGTGTGTGTGTGTGTGTCTGCCAGGAATGCCTCACTCCTCCAGGGAAGGGAGAGGACAGCTGGACTAGGCTAGAGAGGATAAGTTGCCTGGAACCCCCCCTTAGCAAACACAACCACCACCATCAGGCACATGGTGACCTCCAGCCCTACAGGGCTTCCAGAGCGGGCCCTCCGTGCCCCGCCTCCCGCCTCCGGCCAACTGCCCCTGTCTCTCTTCTTGAGCCTGGGGCAAAAAAGAAGAAGAAAAAGAAACCCTGCGATCTTCATAACGCGTGGCTGCGTTATGTGGGGACCTCCAGACACGTTTTAAAAAATATTGCCAGTTAATGTTGCTATCAGCTTCTACAAGCCCCCAGCATGGCACAACTGCACAAGGCTATCCGGTGGACGACATTCGAGTTGTTAGCATTCTTGATGCTAGCACTGCAGTGTACGACTGCACTGTCGCAGGGTGTACCCCATCTGTTGGCACCCACAACTCCTCAGCCACCCTGCACCCTGTCGGTCAGCGGCCAGTGGTTATTAAATAGATGGAGGACCACTGACATGATCAAGGCTTGCCTGGGGCTGCTTTATTGCACGTGATCTGATCACAGCAGTGTTGCTTCGGTTTTCGCACGTGACAGTCTCGGTCAAGAGTGGTCCACCATCCAAAAATACCCATCCTGCAGTGGCTGTCTGGACAGTTCTGCTGGGGGGTGTGGGGTGCAGATTTTGTCACAGTTGTTAGAGGTTTAGGGTCCACACAAATGCAAAATTATCTTTGCTGAGACGGTGTATTTTTGATCGTAAAACAAAAAAAGACCAATGCATTGAGATTTCAAAATAAATGAACAAAGGTTCAAGCCTGACCATGTTTATAGGACTGTCGGACAGATTTTTTATTCAGATTGTTTATTCTATATATTAGTGGTATTCTTTCAGCACAGAAATGCATGCATTGTGTATAATGTATTAAAGAACAAGTCCACACTACTGAGCAATCAATTTTTCTTACTGACTTTCTCAAAATAAATCTAATAAAATGGAGACACTTTGTGTTACTCAGCTTAGCCATATGTGTTTAGCAGGTGTGTAACTATAGAAATGCAACTATAATGGTTTCTGTACAATTTCTAACTATCACCCAAATGTGAATCTAAAAAAAAATACGTTGTTGCCGAAATTGTAGTTACAGTATAAGGGACAGAGCTCCATAATCCCAGAGGCATGACCATCTAAAACTTTGCTGTGTTTGATAGATGACACAAGAACTTGGACTAATGTTGCAACATTCAGATTTATCAATGGCAAAATTTGCTGTTTACATTGTCTGGGTGTAGTACCATTGCCTAGTATCAGCAGTGTGTGTGTGTGAGTGAGAGAGAAAGAGAGAGAGAGACTTGTATGCCAAATGATGTTCATCTCTAGTGTGAGTGTGTGGGGGCAACTATGTGGATGTATATTAAATAACGGCATGTGTGTTAGAGAGAGAGAGAGAGAGAGAGAGAGAGAGAGCACTGGCACTGTAAAGCAGGCTAAGGCAGGCAGAGAGAGACACAACCACAACTCCTCTGGGGTGAAGTCTCCGCCCCAGTGATGTGTGTGTGTGTGTGCGCGCCTAGCCTGGCCTGGCAGCACATGTGGGCCGATAGCAGCTTGAGTAAACAGAAGAGGCCTTGGCTGATAGCACTGCAGAGACATGCTCCATTACTGACAACACTCACTACTGGCTTAACTCCAATGAGAGAAGGCAGGAGAGAGTGAGAGAGAGAGAGAGAGAGAGAGAGAGAGAGAGAGAGAGAGGGGGGGGGGGTAAAGAAACAGAAAGGAGGAGAAAGTGATAGTACAGGTCTAACCCACCTCCACACCCCACAGAAGTTCCTTATGTATTATCCATATAATCAAATATATTATCAGAGCAAGACTACTGGAACCACAATAAAAGTCACATGCTAAGTAAAAATGTTTCTTAAAAAACTCAAATATGAAATGATATAAAATTGCTTGTTTTGCAAAAAAAGACGATAAAAATGTACTGATTGCAAAATATCTATTAAAGTTTGGCCAGGATGTTCTAACCCTCCCACGCTTCCACCCTCTGTTGCACCGTTAACACGTTAGCCTTGCATACTGAGGTCAACCTTGTGGGCAGCATCGACACTTGAGTGCGAAAGCTGCTTTTCTACTGGTCACTGTCGACTGGAGTGACACCGTGGCCACACCCACTATCTGTTAGCGTGACTGACAAAAAACAGAACCACTGTTTGGCTGCTAGCAAATCGAAGCGAGAATCAATTGTATTTAAGTACGCTTACAGAAGAGTTTATGCTTAGATTTTTAACAATATATATTCTATTTACGTGCAATTTATTATTTGGTCAGCTTAGAGATAATTAGCTTAGCTTTCTTACGTCAGTCAGCTAGCTAACTAATTACTTAAAAGTGTGAATAAAGCAACAGACGTCACATATAAAAGTCGGCCATAAACCAACCAGTTTGTTAAATAAAAGTAATCAAATACAAAATGGTCAAACATAACATTTCTGTCAAGAAGAAAGTTCTGTGTAACCACACGCTTCTCTCTACCACCCCTCAAAGGCCATCTTCTCCACAAACGTCCAGAAAGCGCTGTCCAAGCACAACTGGCCGATAGTTTCTTAAACCTTAAGCACATATCCAACCTAGTTTGAGTTCAGGTTTGTGTCCAAACCTGTGTCCTGTCCACTAAAACCAGCATGCAGCATTCTGGGTGTCTCCACAGACGGAGTCACATGAGCCTTCCGAACAGCAGACCATTCTAACAACTAACGATTTTCTAGCTACAAGAATCAAAGGGATGTCATGTGGTTTTACAGAATGTCATCCTTATTGAGCTGTATGCTCCCCCCCCCCCAAAAAAAAGAGGTGGGTGGGGGGTGGTTAAGCTCACCACGTCTTCATCGGTCCCTGAGGTCATGTAAACAGGCGGTGGGTTGGGAAGCCAACTTTCTAGCTATCTTGTAAAAATAATCCTTACACATTAAAGGATCTGACCTTGCAGCTAACAGATCTAGTCAACTTGAATCCCAGCCCATGTTATTAACAAAATCATTTCTTCGGTGAATCTACTTACGTTAGTAACAGGCCAGTGAGGTCTCTGAAAACTCTGTTATCGTCATCTCACGGTCCTCCTCAGAGAAGTTGTGCGCGAACCTTCAAACCAAGCAACGTGGTGCATTATGGATATTCCTTTACCCGCTAGGGTACCTCGCTTATTGCGGTGCGTTGTGGGATCAACTACGTGCCACAGCGGACCCCCAGAGTTCTTCTTTCAGAGGTGCATAGTGAATATTGCAGTTTCAAACAAAAGGTCTGAGAGCTTGAAAAAGAGGTTTTGGGTGCCTGACCAAAAGTCGGAACTGCAGCAGCAAATGAATCAGTTACGAAAACAAACAAATAAATCGATCACTAAAAACAAAATAAATCAACACATGCTTGTCTTGACTCACGATATGTAAACGACATCATTAAAAATTTAAATGAGATCATTTGCTATTAATACCTTCTTGTTTTCAGTGCATGAAGTTAATGAATTTTTAAGGAGCCTATTTATTTAGAATTGCAGAATCGATACTTTTGCACATTTGGTTTTGTGCAGAAGAAAACAAGTGTCCAAAAAAGTAACTCCATACTTACAGAAAAGTGCACAGAAACCTGGAAGACCATGGTAGCCTGGCTGTAACAGTGGACTAGCATATGTGGAAGAAAGGAGAACCCGGGACGTTTTGGGCACTGCATGAGTACCACACCTTCCTGTCAACAGTGACGCCTGTAGCACTCGGGGGGGGATGTGGGTCACCTCGCTATATTTAGGCCTGCTAGAGAGAGAAGGCCCTGCTGCTGTGCCACGCGAAGGCTGCCCGAGGGGCATTCGTGTGCCGGGGACGTGCCGTGATGTCGTTTCCCTGTACGTGTGCCGTGGGGGGACGGAAGCCTCTGGGAATGAAAATGGACGCCAGGCAAACTCGCAGTACGTGCGGGCTCCGAAACGTCCCATGCGTGCATACGTGCGTGTATATGCGTGCTCTCTCCCCACGCACACACGCACACACACTCACACACCAAACACACACACCAAACACACACACACACCAAACACACAAACACACACACACACCAAACTCCGGCATCTTTTTCAGAAGCAGATATGTGTCATGCTGTTTGGCAGGCCGTCGAGAGAGTGGAACACAGAAAAGCGCACAATAAGCAGACAGTGTTGTGCGTTAGTGGCGAGAACCCGTGCGTGCCCCCACTTGGCGGCCAGCCCCGCGCCAGCCTAAACGCCACAAAAGGCCGTTCACTGCTGAGAGTTCGCTGGCATTTCAGAGACGAGGGTTACTCTGGTCCCAGCAGGAGGGGACCACAGCTCTATGGAAGCAGTTTTATGCAGTGACCACCCCCCACCCCCCACCCCAGCAAGCCCATGTTTTCACCGTTATAGAAGCAACGGCAAATCAAACGTGATCTTGCGCCGACATGCGTCTCCGTCAGCCCGAGGTGGACGGAAAAGGCGCGGGAGGTTATTTTCTGCGAGCTGAAATGGATCCCTGATGCCAATGCTTTGTTACTGTCCAGTAGAGAAGCTCTGGCAGGGTGGACCATCAAGGGCTGATCTGGGAACAGGGCTCAGACGCACACATCTCTTTTTCATGGCTGTTGCGTGCGCGTCTGCTCTGCTGTGCTCTTTTTTGTCTCCTCCTGTCCTTCACTCTACCTTTCAGTTCTCCACCAAAGCCTCCTCAGCCCCACCAATCTCTCTCTTCTTAAGCATTCCCTCCTTCTCTCCCTCCCTCTGCCTCCCTGCCTCCAACCCTCCCGCTCCGGTGTGCACGTAGAGTTGGTGCTGACTCAACACACAGACTCATCTCCAGGCTTAGAGGCTTCAGACCTGCCTGAGAGACACAGCACACGGCTAGTGCTCCACACGCACGTCTCACTCTCTCCGTCTACCACTCCGCACGTCTCACTCTCTCCGTCTACCACTCCGCACGTCTCACTCTCTCTGTCTTCCACGCCTCCCTGTTTCTCACCAGATCTTTCTTGCGCTTGTTTGTCAGCCATCGTAACGCCCCAATGCAACTGTTCATTCTTCTAGCTGGATTTTCATCTCTCTCTCTCGCTCTCTCAGCTGCTGGCTTTTCTTCCAATAATAGCAGCCCCTTCCCCCACTGCCTATTGCCACCATGTTATGTAATCCCATTCCGCAGTCCGCACACGCACACGCTTACGTACACACGTACGCACGCGCACACACACGCTGGAGTGGGCTGGATTGCCACTATGTTTACAAGAGAGTATCAGTCTCTAGTGTGCAACATTAAGAATGCTGAATCGCCTTATGTAAGTCACTCAGGCTGTAAACATCACGCTGGCCTTAAAGCAGAACAAAGCCCTGCTCCTCCAGGACGGCATACACTTTCTCTCAGAGATCTTTCTTGTCACATAACAGAATTTGTGGCTTCTAATATTGAACACTCTGACACAGTCGTTGGGAAGGAGGGTTTAAAAGAGGCCTTAAAAATCTCAAATGGGGAGAAAATGGCTAAACCGACAGAATTTCATCCAAGCTGCATTCCTCGTAAATTCTGGGAAAGGGTTGACACTCAGCCGTTCTGCATTCTGGCCACCAGTCGCTGCGCACGAGCGTCTGGACCTCCCACCAATACTGCCCCGCCCAGCCGGCCCGCGACCTGTGAACCCCATAAAAGCCAGACGTCAAGCAGGAAAAGCGGAGGGCGCAGAAAAGAGCGAGTCTGCTTCCAGCCGTGAGTTTCCCGCTTTGCCCCACCCGACCCCTCCGTCACCTACGGCCAGAGAACGACCGGTCACGAAGACGGCAAGAAAACGGAAGGCTTGCACTGGCGGAGGAGTTCTGGGTCGTATACGATCGCATACGAGATTGAAGGTACGCACGCACCCAGGAGCACACGTGCTCTAGTGCTTGTGTATGCACACACACACACACCCACCCACACACCCACACACACACCCATACCCACACACACACACACACACACTCAAACTCAAACCCAGAAACATGCAGCCACAAACACACCACTTCCTCAATGCGTCCAAATTTAGTGGCAGAGCTAAGACAAAGAAAGGAGAAAGTTTCCAAGCGTGGTAACAATGAACACGCACCGGAGGTAAATGCCACCATTATTCGATGTCGGGCTATCAGAACGTTCTAAAATATGTTAACCTGAATCAGCCGTTTCAGGTAGCCACAGAAAAAACACCCTACCTAGCAAACAAAACAGCACCACCACCACAAGCCTTACAGGTGGAGGATAACATGCAGACCCCCACCTCGGTGCCCTGCCCTAGCGCTCCATCCTCAAGGTCTCCCCTTCCCCGGTGGTTGACGTTTTGGTGTTCGGCACGGCACATTTTGAGGGAGCGATCCATGGCTCGGGTCTCGTGGCTGGCGCTACCTGGGTGGCATTGGAGTTCACAGCGCTCTGAAGAGTCGCACAACACACGTAATAGTTCCCTTGGGTGCAAGACTAAAGCCCGTGTGTCAGTTAGAACGTTCAGGCTTACATAACGTCGTGTCAGGCTGCAACTGCGCACTGCTGAACTTCTATGAACAGCTGTACTGCGGTACGTGTTGTAACAGCGTATAGAAAATCCATGCTGTTGTACAGCTTAATTTGGCCTGAGGTAAAAGTCTGAGGGAACAGGAGACACTGAGAGGAGTTTTGCGTTTGCGGGGGTGGGGTGGAGGCCTACACAGCTCTTCCCAGATGTAATCAAATTCTATATGCATGTGGTGCTGAGATTTGATCCAGAGTTTGAGGCACTCCATCAAATTGAAACAGATTCTGCTTTCTCTCTTCTTTTATGTACTCTCTCAGGTTTTGCCTTTGTTTACTGGATCACATTTGGAATTTAAATGTTGTAAAGCCATGAACAACATGATGGAGGTGTTTGAACTGGAATGGTGTAATGGAGTCCTGATCTTATCCAGGATCCTTTTTTAAAGGAGATGCTCTTTAACCCTTTTCCAACCACCTGCTGGCATCTGTGGGATTTAATAAAAGCGAAATATGTACAAGGCAGAAGGACTTACAATACTGATCAGACAGACAGACAGACAGACAGACAGATAGACTATAAAGCAGTAATCATATTTGTGGTGTCAGTTGATGGCTAATCCGGAGTGACTTTTATTTGGTAATAATTAGACAGGAAGACATCACTTTCTCTCTGCCTGCCTCTCTGACTACAAAAGTGGGTCACTGCATATCACATGTCTATGCATCGAGCACCGAGAGACAAAATGTGCGAATGACGTGAACACTCTGAGAGTGCTGCTGGCTCTTCCATGCGGCTTTTGAGAGCCTGAGTGCGTAAACATGGTGGCCAGACAAAAAAAAAAGAAAAAAAAGTATAAAACATGCGAGACAAAACAGCTGAACTGAACACAAATGGTACTGTTGTCAAACCACAGAATCTACAGAAAGGGAAAGAGAGAGAGGACTGAAAAGAGAGTGAAAGGAGGAGTAGGACTAAAAAATTTAAAAATCAAACACCACACAACCACACAGTGTCTTTTGTGCAATTTCTAGATTCAGCACAGACGTTCCTTCATGCTGGACGCTGAGACACAGTGCTCCGTGAGGAATGGTGACCTGTTGACCTTCAGGACAACACGGCCAAGAGGACCTCAGCGTTGCACTTGGGCGCTCTTCGCCCTGAACTCGCCGTACTTGAAAAACACCCCAGTGAAGTGCACGTGCACGCCAGCCCGTTTTAAACGGGGAGGGTCCACCGGGAAAAGCTGCTGTTGGAATCATGGCGAGCGCTGCTTTTGCTACGAAAGGAGCAAATCGCGACACGGCAAAAAAAGATTTGTGGAAATTACCACACCAAAGGCGTAGGCACGACAAAACACAAACAAAAACAAACACAAAAACACATGCCCTCGAAACACTGCAGGCAGACATTGGTCACTTTCAATTCGACAGCAACGATATTCAGCAGTGAAATGCCCGAAACACAACAGTGGGAAGATAAGAATGGCCTGAGTCAGTGAGTGGTGCTCATTCAGAGCCGGCGGTGACGGGACGCCTCACCAACCGACGGGGCTGCTGGCTTGAAGAGTCGCTCCTCTCAACAGAACTTAGTTTTGGCCCAAAAACTCAGCAGAGTGAGGCTTTCCCTTCGCCTTACGCAAAAAAAAAAAAAAAAAAAAAAAAAAGAGTCGTCGTTGTTTTTTTTAAAAATCAGGGCGTGAAGAGATTTCATTTAAGAGGGAAGTGCTCGACGGTTGCTCGCGCGTGATCATCACTCGGAACCAAAATGGCCCGGACGCCAGAAAAGAAACCGCAACTAAATGTTTTTCTGGGACCGGTTGTTATGTGAAGTGCTAATGCCTGCTATAATGACCCGTGCGGTGTAGTGTTACACGTATACGATAAAGCCAGTGCGTTGATACAAATGGCGTGAGATCCTAGTGCTCAACAACGTTCGTCAGCGGACCGATAATGTGTGGTCAGCTTTGGTGTTAAAAAAGGCGTTAATCCAGAGGAATGGCCCAGTAAAAACTGGGCTTCGCTTCAAAGTTGCGGCCTGGTAGCCTCCCGACCGTGTGGCCTTCGCTTCCCAACTGCCCACCTCCAAGTGACCAGCACTGGGAGGGCTAGATACTGGCTTGAAATGCTGACAGGACTTTTCCCACACCTCTCCCATGTTTGTTATCCGCTAGAACCTCTCTACTCACCCAGCAGCGAGCTCAAAGCCCCTTCTGCATAGGCTGAGGAGACCAGAGAGAGGTCTCCAGAGTCCGAAAAGACAAACTGAAACTAGAATAGCTGCAGCTGGAAAGCGTGACCAAAACATAGGAAAATGCAAAAACACGCCGCATCGAAGTGCATGCCGTATTTGTGGCCGTGTCTGGGCGCTCGCGGTATGGTGCGGGAACATCTCGGAACCGGCGCTCCGGTTCCCAGAACCGTTTCAGCGGGATTTTTATTTCCAGCTAAATGTGGTCGACCTTTCCCCCCCCTCCTCCTCATGCCTCCATTTCTCTCTCCCCTTGGGTCATGCAATTATCCCGTGCAGTGCACACTAACAATTGGCCTACGTTATTTATGGGAGCCGATCTGTGCCGGCCTAAACCGGCGTGAAACCCTAAAAACCTCGGGAACAGAGACCTCCTATCCCACCGAGCGACAAGCAGGGCGGAACATCTGAACACAAACACGGGCCCATTCAGAATTTGATATTTTTTGCACACAAAAAAAGAGAACTGTCTGGAACTGCGATGGCGCAACATCGCTGGCCAATTCGCCCTCAACTTCAAAGCAACATAACTGTGACTCATTTTTGAAACTGGAAACCGGTTGATGTTTTAACCAAATTTAAGCGTGTCTGATGAAGTTCAGGTTAACGTGCACACCGAGGTCAAACTGCATGCTCAGAAGGTCTCGTGTCTGCAGAAGTTAGTATTAGAAAGAAAGTCAGGTCGGTCGGATGTACGTTGGCATTGATCAGAGGGCACGGTGGGCCCAAACTCTGGGCATCTTCTCCACTTATAGTGTGAAACCCATCCCAGCGCCGGCACCAGTGACATCCGGTCATGATAAGGACAGCGAAGCATTGTAAAGAGCGCGATGGATAACGCAAAGACTTCAGAGCCAAGGCAGCGTGGGAAGGAAGGAGGTAGTGATAGCTGGCCAGATAACACCCCTGTACCAGGCTACATCTGTCTAAATCTACATGGAAGGAAAGCAAAATTCACACATTACCGAAGGGGGACGGGGTTCGAAAAGGAACATTTTGATATTTTTTTCGATTTCCATTTTTCAGTTTGAGTTATCAGAAAAATCTCCCAGGGAATATGTAATAACATATCATATAGACACATCATGAAGGGAAGAAGTTGCCCGTTTCATAGGAAGGAAGTGCTAGAGATTAGAGAAGTGTGGATCATTGCTTCAGAAAACAGACCTTTCCCTTTTAAGCAGAATTTGATCCCAGTCAGGGGATTTTCATCAAGGATGTTTTGCTAAATAGTACCAGTCATATCATTTCTGCCACAATCCTTCTAGTGATTTCCATACAAAAAAGCCCCGATATTTCGAAGACAGGGTTTATATGATTAAAAATCATATCATACAAAACCTGTTCCTATAAGAGAAAAAAAAAAAATTGTGTGGTTACAATATAAATTCATACATAATACGTTATGATTTGATATAATGCGCCTGCTCTGTGTGCTGTTTATATAACACCACAGTGGCTCACTGACATATTTCTGTAATTTGACTGCTCCAGTACTAGTGGTGCCCTGTCCATGTACAAACCCAGAAGCATGTGTCAGTGTCGGAGTGCTGAGTCTCACACGCCGGTGGCGTGTCGACTGTGTTTGTGCTGGGGCAGCCGGAGTGTGCGTCTCCAGGGAACCTGTTGAAGTGGGTGGTTCCCTCGCAGGTATGTGTAGTCCCATTGTTGCAATGACCGTTAACCGTCTTTAAAAATTAAAGTGACAAGTTTTGATAAGCGTATAAAATGGCTCAAGGCAGAGAAAACGCATGATACAAAGAAAGTGGAAAAGACTTACTGGGCAGGGTACTCCAGGGGTAGTGTGGAGTGTAAATTTAATGAAAGCTGTAACTTAGCTTTGATTCATCATTTTATTATGTGTATATTTTATTTTAGTAAGTTTTAAATGTAGGTATTTTAATAATTTTATCCTTCTATCATGGCTATTCTTCACACCACTACATAATCACAAGTGCATAAGGCTACATTCATTTCTATGTATACACATGTACAGACACGCTGGCTTCTTTCTCAGGCAAGCTGTGAAGTTTTCATTATTTGGTAGCAGAGCTTCAAGCTCACGGCATCAAAAACACCGTCTGTGATGTTCGAACCCTGTCGTGTGCCAGTCCGTGCGGGCGGATGTACGGGTGGATGTATGGCGCAGCACGCTACAGGCATGAGACCTGGCCAAACGTTGGAGGCTAAAGTGCAACGTTAGCAAATCTGACGGAAGGCAAATGTAGGAAAAACCACCCTAACCCGTTCACGAGAGAGAGCAGATCAGCCCAACGTCTTCAAACCAGCTTGTGCCATTACCATACAGCTAGAAGGGCAAAAAAGTGAAAGATTAAAAAAAAAGCTCATACCACATTGTGCAAATATTAGTTAGATAAACTTTAGATAGATAATTAGAGATGGAGAACTTTCCTGATCCCAGAGGGAAACTGTTTGGAGAAAAAGACTGTTGCCCTTTGAAAGCCATGCCTCAGTTCAGTCTTCTGCCAGCTATGCAGAATGACTTCTCTAGAGGGATTGCTTAAGAAGCCAGAGAATATGAAAATTGATTTCACTGGGATTTCACAGTTTATAGCTCCGTGTGTTCACGCGTATGTATGCATGTCTCCACGAGGGCTGAGAATAAGTAGAAGGAGGGTCTTGATTCTTCGCAAGGGCTCTCATATTGTTGGGATTGGAGTTGAATCTGGTGCCATGACCCAGAGCAGGGACGCACTGGGCACTGGATCATGCACGGAGATGAGGAAAGGATGAGAAAGGCACTGAGAATACAGAATTCCAAACGCATTAAAGACTAGAGAGGCGAGCTAGCCAGCGACCGCTTTACAATATTGCTCTTGGGAGCTTTTGCACGCCTCCTTTCAGCTGGAAAGGGAGAATTTAAAAAGAAAAAAAAGTTGGGAGGAATATAGGGATGAGAAAGAGGAGAGGCACATCAAGGGAGAAACTGCAGCTGTTGCTTCTTCCACAAAGGCAGTTGATACTGCCACTTATTTCAGCGAGAAACGGATAAGGTTCTTCCAGCTGACGTGTGCCTCCCGCTTCCTCACCGTTCTTAAAAACAGCCCGTGGGAGAACTGTAAACGTGAGGTTAATGGATCACAGCTTGAACAGGACTTGGGTTCCAAAAATTGGCCGGTTTCAAATGAAATTATTGGTTTCTAAAGAAACAGGAGAGACCGCAGTTTCTGTGTGGGGATATTAGAATTTCCATGTAATTAGATGAAATGCTTTCAATCAAACCTTCAGACAGTAGTGAGTGGCTGAGTGCGGCATGCTCCGCCCTCCATTGTCTCACCACTGCTCACTCGCAGCACAAGCAGTATGGTCCAAAACCTGCTGGGGAAGAATCCCTTTATTGTGCAGCCTGCTATGATTCCATAGTTGGCTCAGCGGTGTTGCTGCAGGTCATGGATCTACTGCAAGGTGATGCAACATCTGCTTAGTTCTGAGGTATTTGGCTGGATTATGTCACGAATACTGATAATCTGCTTTCTATATAAATATCAGCATATCATTTTACCTCATATCCTCCGTTTCTGTATTCCTCACAGCTGTATTTATCCCGGCGGATGTTTTATACAAAGGCATATGAACAAGTGCCAGTTGTATGAGTAAACACCGCAGCTCCAGAAAAACATCAACACAAAAAGATATGCGGTGCAGCCTGTAAGTAATTGGACAGAAGTCTGTTTTTGTTGTTTTGGCTCCATACTGTACTGCACTTTTCCAACTAAAGTGGCGAGCATGACTAAGCTTCAGACTATTGGCTTTGAAGAACTGCGCATCTATTATGAATGATCCGTGCATGGCTACCAGTGGTACTGGCTCATTTTTCCTTAAGGAGGACGGGGACTGCCGATGGCGTCCCTGGATCACACGCCCCTGCACAGCAGGGTAATGGCACCAGTCGTGGCTCCAAAGTGACTTTGCAGATTTTGGCGGCCAAGAAATGGAAAGTGAGTCACTGGGTCTGAAGCCTACTGAGCATGCTCAGCGTCTAACTGAGGACCGAACAGGCAAAAAAAGCCCCCCAGAACAAGCAGGATAGGAAAGAGAGTCCAAAGGCAGTTTATGAGAGCACTGACATGGCAGATTATCCAGTGTCTGCTGATGGCGATGGGTAAGAGACTTCAGGCGGTCATTACATGGAAAGTATTCACCACCTATTAAAAGTGAAAACAAATGAATGTACAATTTTATTCAATTATTCAATCGTTGATTTGTCCAGTTACCTTTGGTCCCCTTAAATGGAGGTGTTATGTATTTAAAAAAAAAAGGGTGTTAATTCCACTGTGGCTTTCCTAATATGGGAATACCCTCAAATTAAATCTGTGACGGTATTAAAGTGGTCGTTGTTTCCAAACCGTGTTAAAAATGTGTTATTATCTAGGGGCTTCAAGATGAAGACAAAAAGGCTTGCTGCCAGCGTTACCTCAGCGCACAAAGCACACGATGTACAGGACTGCACACTGACACCTAGGTGGTAGAAGCTCCCAAAGGCATGTGGCACAGCTAACTGCCTTGGGACCGGTGCCAACAAGGCCATCGGGTTGCTAGTCTAGGCCTGCAACATACACACTCCATGAAGATTACATAAAGTGATGTGCTTGGGGAGAGCAACTTTTAAGTCTCATACTTAACAGAAATAAAGGCATTCTAGATCTCCTGGGGTTTTTCTGCTTATTCATTGTGGAGTAGATTGGCACGGCCAATATTTATGCAGGATTTAATGTTCTATCTTAAAAAAAACCCCAACAAAATCACCCAAGATTTCAGAATTTATCAAACAGGAGACAGAGATTACTAGAATGTTGGGATTTTGAATATCTGTTATTAAGATGTTAAAAGGCGTTATTTGACTTTCTAGGGCAGTGCATCTCCAACTATTGGTTGAGACCCAAGTCATGAACATACTGTAACTGGCCATCACGTAATTGGAAAAATGGAGCGTCGGAGTGCAAAAATAAAAAACAAAAAAAACCTGGATGTTTCAGCTGCCTGGATAGGTATTAATATCATTAATATCATATTAGGTCATAGGGCCCTGGTGAACTTTAGCCTGTCCACAATTGATAAACTCCTCGCTGCTAATCTGGGCATCAACTGTGCTGTTCAGATAGGGTTGGGTGGTGCTCTCCACGTCCTCTCGGCTGTGCGGTTGGGCGGTGCTCTCCATGTGAGCCGCACGCGTTTTGTCCAGCGGAATCAAGTAAAAGCCCTCATGCTCATTCGCTTATCAGTCATGGTTGTGGTCACCAATCACACTTCAGTTATTCTTTGCAGTTTTGTATAAAAGCATGCATGCTATCACTGATATATTAATCAGTATTTGTTCTACTGAATGATAATAATCGATTAAGAAGCATTTAATATATTCACTCTCTCATATTAGTAATGTGTGGGGAAAAGCCTGATGACCAACATGGACAATTGTGGCCGTTACTGCTTGTGTGCCAGTATGGAGCTCATTTTTGCAGGCGGGTCCTTGCTATAAGGAATGCAAGGATCATATTTTTAATAAAAATGGATGAACCGTGAGCAGGGCAGGAAAAGGAGTCTAGTACGGTGTTGTGCACGGTTTACCCAACACCCCACGCTTCACAGAGTCTCTGCCAAATCAGGTCGGATTGCGCTGGCTGGTCAAAAAAAACAAAAAAGAAGCAGAACAATAAGTGGAGTCTCATAATCAAGAAGGTAAGAACGCAGTTTCCAACAGCCAAAGAAAACTCCTGGACCACCACCACCATGCAGGCCAGCACACCCTTGCAGGATCCTGCATCCCATACACAGAACTCACTGGTTTCGAAGCACACGCTCAAGGTGATGTCGGAGGAGATGTTGGTTACCAACATCCCACCCTGTAGACTTTTAAGGGATTCGTTTCTGATATATGGGAGTCTAGTAAGAACTGTGAACTGCAATGAGCCACCTAAGGTTACACTCTAGTGGATTCTTGTACAGTCTTAAAAATGACAGCACAGCACAACAGCCGTGTTCCCATTCTGGTGGTTGCACGTTCCTGTCCAACACCGTCCCCACCACATATTTTACAAACACTTTTAAACACCAAAATCTCAAAATAGCCTATTAGTAAAAAATGTATTGGTGTACGTGAGGCAAGCAGGAGAAGTAGATATAATTTTATAATATCTTATAATAAGATTTACTGATCATCGTCTTTACTACTTACTTATCTCATTATTGCCCTTATATTATTTACACCGAATGCGTGGTAATGTTAACTGGGGCTTTTTTAAAGAAACTCTTGGTCAGTAACGAAAAGCTCTCTGCACACCTGAGTGCTACATGAGCTTCTGTCTGCCTCCACAGACACCGTGCAGCTGGCCAACTCATACACGTCACGTATATTAACCCTGAAGACACTCAATATATCTAACATTCTTCAATATGAAGCTATAATGAAACCATCACATTATAATTATAGAATTATTCAACATGTCCCTAGATATTCTTACATATTTTAAGTCCGTTGCCAAGTGAAATTGCCCCGCTGAATTGGCAGATCATTTTACTTCCTTCAAGCATTTTTGTCAGAAGCTAAATTATATGACAGCGCATTAACATAATTTCAAATTAACATAATTTCATAATTATTTCAAATTAGTAAAATAGTCTACAAATAGGGTTTAATAAAAAAAAAAAACTGACTGAGGGCTTAAAAAAATTATATATATGGCCTGATGTTTTCACTTGCTGATTCTTTGATGTCATACATTTTACACCAGTTGCTTGCGGTCAATTTATTTGTATTTATCTGTTAATGTGTGTGTGGTGGGGAGTGCATCCTCCAACTTCACACAGTGAGAGGAAAACTATAAAAGTCTACCACATGAGGAAAAATATTCTTTATGCTGAATGCAGCCATGTCTTGAATAAATAAAACACCCGAAACCTCGGTTACTGTGGTTGAGGTAAGGGTGAGGATTTGATGCAAGTATAGCTACAGTAATTCATAGGTCAGTGGAACCAACACACTAACCCCCACCCCCAACCCCCAATAAATTGTTTTTACAGGAGCATGAATTTACAGAGACAGTGTCTCTTAAAATGGCAAACCGCCAGTCAAAGATATCATTTTCGAAAAGTGCTGTATCAGCAGAGATGGATCTCCAGAGCTGATAGGCTGCATGGCCCAGAGGGAGGGGTTACACATTTCATTAGTTGTCTGGTTCATTGTTTGGGTTATGGACTTTCTTGGTACAAGGTATTAAAAACAGCCACTAAACCATAAACATAAAAAAGGTGTTGCCTAAAATACAGGCTATGAAACTTTCAGTTTCGTTCAGGAAAGAGTCATGCTAAGCTATGCCTGAGTCGTGAAAATTGCTTGCTTTGATTCTTCATGGTCAAATCAACAAAATGAGATATAATCAAAAGTTAATGACTTCCATGATTGGATCAGAATCTGGTCTTTTTTCACCGGTCTATAACTTCCTGTCTGTAGCACTCATTGACTACTAACAGGGATAGCAGGGACAGGTGAACGATTCACTGACAGGTGAAGAATTTCCGTACGCTGGCTGCCAGGGTAACAGGAGTGACGCCTTGCGTCTTCCTCCGTGTGGGAGGCCGCTCAACCCTCTAGCGCTCTGAGTGACGAGGCGTTTGCCCACTGTACACTTAACGGTCTTAATTCGTAACCTTGAATTTCACACGGACAAATTTGTGGATACACTCTCCGACCATAAATAGATCCGTGTTGTGGGTGGGCCACCGAACCGATGCATATTTTACGCAGGCATTTGCATGGACAAATGGATGAGATGAGACGGCTGCTGCCGTTGGTGATGTCGAGCAAGGTGCACAGAAACAGTAAACAAAACGGGGCCTGATGCAGCGCACTGGAGGTGGAGGGCTTTTAGAGGTTGTGTTCTGCCCGTTGGGCTGGGGGGGGAGGGGGGAGGTTAGCTGGGCCAACAGAATGAGTTCCAGATTGAGAGACAGGCACTGGGGGAAGGGTTCGTGGACCCCAACCATCTCTGAATGCACTCCTTTGCAGAATGAGCCATGTTTCTCCTGGAAGAGACGCGCTGCTGGTTCAAGACTCCATGTCAGAGAAGTCTGGACCGATATCTCCAAGAACACAGGTTCCTTACCTTTTATGTGATATAAATACCTTTTATGTGATATTATGGGTCACTGTCAGGGAAAGCCACAGCTATAACGCCGTCACCTTATGGCTGCA
Organism: Electrophorus electricus; assembly: GCF_041902795.1. Taxonomy (NCBI): domain Eukaryota; kingdom Metazoa; phylum Chordata; class Actinopteri; order Gymnotiformes; family Gymnotidae; genus Electrophorus; species Electrophorus electricus. Next base: position 6,513,868 of record NC_137520.1, on the reverse strand, counting down.
GTTAAGAGGTACGGCAAACAGTGGAGATTTCAAGTGCGATCCTACTTGTGCCATGGTACCTTTGCCATGGCTGCTTTGCTAGAATCAATGCCAACTTTTCTCTGGATGGCTGTGTGTAAAGGCCGAGTTCTTAACGTCGGGAACAGTGTTGATAGTTGGACGTGGCCGGTGGTATCAAAACACGATCTGAAGATGAGTGTGTTGGCCGTTTGTTTTCCTAGAATGGAAGTGACGTCAAACAAAAGGAGACCTACTCGTACACTGGGAAACCATTACCAACACATAATTTTACTTCCCCTTCATTTTCTGATAGATATTTATATATAGAAAAAATGTACACAACGTATTTAAATAACATTTATTTTAAAGTGTTTCAGTATATCATATAATAAGTCTGACAACGAAAAGGGAAACTTGCCTGCACATTCAATCAATCTTTTCTGTCTCCGTTTATTGTAGATCAGACAGAGGACAATATATTCAAGCCTGGGCTTGCTGCAGGCATGTCTGGACTTGCCTGGTGGACCAATCAAAAGCCCTTATCAGGGGCCAATCACCAGCGCTTATTTCTTGACCGCACATACGTAGCACCGAAATCTATGGATGTGAGCGATAATCCCAGGAGACACTGACATACCTTATGGTCCCAGAAGATGCAATTGATCCGGTTACAGACTCTGAAAGTGTTTTTTGGTCTAGATCCAGAACAAATTCCGTCATGCATGTCGCTCTGACAGCCAGATCCGAAATTACCTTCTACCGTGGCAGCTCAAAAGAGATACCCACTTCCACCTGAATAACTGGTTAAAAATTGTGACAATCAAACTATCAGATGCACACAGTCCACTTGTAGAACTCAGGCTGTGTTCAGGTACTATGGTATGTTATCTGTACTGTATAAAGGTAGAGCTCTGTGCAAAGAGAACGTGCTTGACAGAAACGGAAACACGGCGGTCCATCAGAAATAAAACGTGCCATGTGCGTAGCGGATGGAGGAGTGGGCAGGGGACACCGCAACGGTCATAAAAGACAGGTGGAGTGTGGCTGCCATTTTATTTTGGCTAATTTTGGCCTGTTTGTCTGTGACAATGTCAGTACAGGCCAGCAAATTTGTTTATCTTTCTAGGTGATTTGCATGAATTTATAAACTCTTCTGAGCCATCAAGCTAAGTTTCAAGGTTTCAGGATAAACATTTACATTTCTGCAACGTGCATTAGTACTCTGTGGTGCACAACATTTGCAATAACATCATAACTGATCCATACGTACACATAGCAGCCCTTAGTGATCTCTCAAATTAAAAATGAAATAAGCATATTAAGAAAATGGAGGCATGAGCAAGCCGTGTCTCGACATTTCTCAGGCAAAGGACGTTTTAGCTGACGCAAGATGATAAATGCGATCAATTGACTTAGTTCATTGTCAAAACCCACTTCAAAATGGTCCTTTCAGTTGTCATGTGTCTGAACTTGCTCCTTCAGTAGATGTGGTTAATAAGTAACCGGTCCTCCAATTCACAATTTCAACACCCACACACCCACACACCCACACACCCACACACACACACACACACACACACACACACACACACACACACACAAGATGTCCCGGCAGTGAATGAGCAGACTTTCATGCTTATTGCTGCCTGCTACCTGAACTGTGATCTCATTAATGCTCATCAAAACTGACGACCGTGGAAAAAAAAAAAAAAAGCCATGACATTTTAAATGCTGGCCAGAGAGATTTTATTTCAGTGCCACTATGTCTTCTGAAGTAGCCACATCTTCTGCAGCATCCCCCGGAGTGCCCCTGACCCAGGTCGGCAATAAAGACCGCCGCGGGGAGGTGGCGGCCTCGCCTCAGGTTATCACTTAGATTACATACGGAATGGGAGGAGAACAGGAAAACGGGAGAGAAAAAAGTGACATCTTTGTGGGATTAAAGAACGCAGCGGGGCGGAGGAGGTGCCGGAGGGGCTATTGCTAGGCTGTCTCCTTCCTCCCACACAGAGTTAAAGACAGAAAACTGGCCCACACAAACACACCAGTGTTACAGACACAGCAGGTTACACCAGATTACACATTTACTAGGCCCGGTAATCGCAGATATCACACAAAATTACAAGTATGAATATAAAGGGGCTGTGACAGACTACAATAAGTAAATGATGATGGATGTGATTTTATTTCCATCCAAAAGCTGTGTTTCTGATTATAGGAGCCGTATGACTATATGACTAAGTGTTTGAGCAATTAAAGGTCATAATGCCAGTTAAATTAACTGAACAGGAAAAAAACCCCCCAAAAAACCCCACTGAGTTTCTTTTTCCATATAAATACATATTTACTGATGGCATGACAGACATCCCTGCATTCATTTAACGACGAGAACATGGCAGCAGCAGAGTGTGAACTCAGACTTTTCTGCGCTCCTCAAACTCAGTTCATACCTGCACCATGACAGTGTTAGCTACATTGAGGAGGAATGTATAACAGGTATTGTCAGGGTTTGTGGAGACTAGATCTCAATCTGGCCAGGCCTCTTTCTAATAGCAAATTATGTGACCAAGACTTTTTCATGGACTTGTTCTGACTGAAGAATTTGTTCAGAATCTATACAAGAGGAATCAAATTATAAAAAGCCAAATGCATCTTCAATGGGAAGAAAGCAGTGCAGGTAGCACAAGACAACACTAAGTAACACAGGACAACACTAGGCAACACAGGGTACCACACTGCTGATACAAGTTTGTCTGTTAAAAATCATTTATAAAGGTATTTTTTTGTAATAAAAGGAGCATAGTGTCCTTGGTATAAAACCAAACCAGTGCCTGACTGGACAGAACAAGCCCATTCCAAATTTAACAGCATATCACCAGTCAAACAGCATCTCATCCTACCAGGCATTGAGAATAAACTTAGCAAAAGCATCAATGAATATGGTAAAGCCAAAGAAAATGACACATGAGAGATTTCCTTCTTCTCCTTGAAGATCAACCAATTACAGTACAAAGATAATTACACCCTGAAACCAACAAGATGCTACTCTGTAGTGTGAGTCATACTAAATAATAGTTTCCCTTCTAAATGACTCAATCTATACCACGCTCTAAATTCTATTAATTTCACACACTCACATCACAAACAATTCATACTGCACCATATGATTACATAACACAAAAGTTCATACTACAAGGAGAAAATAACCAGTGTTTAGTTGCTGATGCTAATTTACTGTGTGGAAGCAAATGTAACTTTATAGGACACATTCAACACCATGGGACATTTACAATTTTGCACTGTGCCTTATATTACACCACACATGTTCACGATACCCATTCTGTTTTAGCTCATACTGTACAATACACAGTATGTAAGACTACACCACACTACACCATGTAAATGCATACCGTGCAGCTACTGCTGTACCATTACCCTTCAAACTTTATATTCCATATCCCATGATGCAAAGCAACTGGCTAAATGACACCGCTGTATCGCCTGGGAACAGCCAGCTATTCATCACAGCTTACCTGTTGCGAGGAACGGGGATGTGGGAGGATGCATGGAGCTCGTCGGGGGAGGGGTCTGCAACGCGTGACGGTGGTCGGCACCTCGGCTCCTGGCTCCTCCGCAATAACGCCACGCACTCCAAGTGCACATGGTTCTCTTGCCTCTGCCCGTTCAGGGTCTGGCGGTGTGTGGGACTGCCTCTCTTCAGGACCACAGCAGGGGGCACTTCTCTCTCGTCCTCCTCACCGGCACAGCCCATCTGAGGTCAATCGATCAATCAATCAACAAATAAACATATAGCAAAGCATCGATCGAATACTTTACCAGTGCCATATATCTGAGCCACAACTGCAATTTCAAAACCAATCAGTCCTCAAACGTTAAAATTGCAGGATCAGAAATGACTGCTGGTTGAGAAATAACAGTATTTGCAGTGGCTGTGCTGCAAATAGGAGGAGGAAACGAGTCACACAGTGGCCCATTTGAGGCTTGCTCACCAACCTTTTGACAACGAGGCTTGGACAAACGCCTCCCCAAGTTCAGGCCCTCGGTCAGTTCTATTACAAACCCTTAATATTTGTTGATGTATTTAAGGCACGAGCTGTTATTGCAAAAACAGGACTTTCAGTTCAGGGCATGTGGCTGTTTCAACTACCGGCTTCAAGATGGAACCGAAAAGCCTGCTGACACACCCCGATGGAGACATGAGTGCACCCACCCCAAAATAAACACAACATCCCATCTGTCAAGCCTAAACATTCATTCTGTTCTCATTTCTGCGAATTCTCTCACAGTGACAATTGTGATAACCTTTTAACAAATAGTTCTTTTAAAATCCAAATCTTTCAAATAAAACCAGGAGAAACAAAACTCTTATGGCAGCATTTGGGTGACATGTGGGCGACTCTGGTTTATCAGCTAATGAAATCAACACACTCTTCCATGAGATTGTTGGAGGGGGCGTGACGCCTCCAGCAGGCCACCATAACCCCCTTCGCGCACATTACGAAACAGCACTTTTTTTTTTTTTTGCAAACTTGCAGCAGCACGCATAGTTCTTTTAGGCTTTAAATGCCTTTAAAAAAAAAACACACACACACACACACACACTGTCTGCCACTTTGTTGCAGCATATTTTGTTTAGCTGGAGACTAAATTCTCTCCGCTCTTCCTGTGCAGCCGCAGCCAACGCGCCCCGGCCGGCACTGAGCTCGCGCTGAGCTCGCGCTAGAGGGGAGGGAGCGAGCCTGGGCTTGAGCGCGAGACGGTCCGGCCCTCTTCTCTCGCTCTTCAAACTTTCAAGCATGCATAAGTCGCCATCTTAAAATAAACGCATAACAGTTGCAACTTTCCCATATTGTCGCCGAAGAAAAACTGTAAACGTTTTACCCTTGATAGTAAAAAAATAATAATAACGTTTTACTTTTCCTGCATTTCCTGAGTGCAACACGCAGTTTAGAGAAAAACGCCAAACGCACTCGAGATCAACCTACTGCACACCACACCGATACGGGCCTAAAATGTTTCAGCCGGCTGAAAAGAAAACGTCTAAAACACAGCCATGCCGGTATCTCTTTACTCAGCACTACTTACCTTCTTCTTATTGTGGTGCTTCTCTCTTCCAGAGGCGAAGTGATTTCCGCCGAGAGGATTTGCTTTGCCAGGATCTTGCAGAGAGCCCTTGTCCAGCATTTTCGTGTCGAACCCATCTACCGTCATGGGTCCTTTCCTTCTCGCCGACGTTATTCCGCAGTCCATGGCCGTGACACCGCCGCCGTATCTGATGCAGTGCCCTGTAAGCGCGACGTTACCGGCTTGAACTGCGGCGCTACTGACTCTCACACCGCCTGCAGACTCGTCGAGGAGGCGCTTGGAAGTCATTTGTTTTTCAAGCAGAACTAAAGAAAGAATGCAAAGGTTTCTCGATCAACTTTATAAAAGGTCCCGGGGGAGGCAAGATGCATTTAACGCGATTGTCCTGATCACAAATTCCCTGCTGCTGCAACGACCCCCGTAAATTGCAGCGCCTCGCTCCAACGCCCCGAGAGCAGCCGGTGGGGGAAGAAACGATTGTTTTGCTTTTCTCTCTCCCCCACGAACCGATGCCACGCCCACTCCCCCTGCGCCGCTTAGCCTTGCCCCGCCTCCCATTGATTCCCATTGGCCCTTCGACGAAGGTAAACATTCTATTTTGGCACGCGGCCACCGAAAGTCGGCGGCCGATTGGATGGTTCGGAGAACGTCAGGCCAGTTTTTGTCGACTGGCGGGAGGTGTGTCTGCACGACTTTGCCGGCCGGTACGAGCGAAAAAGGAAAAACAGGCGGACACGTTCACACTTCGCGCACGCCGTTAAAACGGCTCTTAAAGCGTCGTTTCGTTAGCCTGTTTGTAACGTCAAACGCGTCGCCACAGATCAGCAGGTCTTTCCCGTTTACGTCTAAAGACGCTTTAGGATTCAGCCGTGCGCTCCCACGAAGTAATGTATCATGGCGATCTATTTACCACTGCGACCATTTTATCACCTGCTGTAGTAATAACGTGTTTCCATTTATTTAGCTATAAGCAGGGTGGATTTATATTAAATGAAAGTTGTAAACAATAAAAAAGGTCTGGATATTGGGTCCATGTATCAGGTAATCTGAACTATGTCTACATACCATGCGTTTGTAAACTTGGTATACATTGTACATGCTAAAAGTTTCAAAATGTAAATACAAAAAGTAATACTTTGTAAATTGCATAATTAGGAACACATTTTGTTTTAAGGGGCAACTTTATTACAAAAGTAAAAATTCAACCATTTTAATAATTTTTTGATAAAAAAAAAAACATTACAGTCTGACTCACAGAATTATGTTACTACGTTAATTTTTAACACACCAAACATTGTTACATTTGGATGGACAAAACCTACACCGAATTACAGTAAGTTTAGCCTAGACAAATGCATGGGCAGAATAATTCACAAAAAGTGTATCACTTACACATAATTAAAAGTTACAGCAACAATATACACAAACGAACAAAAAATAAATAAATCTTTTTTTTTTCCCATATAACATTAATACTATAGCTATTGTTCTTCCTGTACCAGTCATGTATATGCGTGCAGTATTGTTTCCATGTGTGACTGTGCCCCATTGTATTAATCCATAAGTGAGTACTGCAAAGCATCACCATAAGTCCCTTTGTGTGGCCCAGTGGAAGTTTTAGTTTGCATCACCGACTCCACTGACTCTTCCCCCTTATCATTCCTTATGATGCAAAAATTGAGTGATGAGTTCAAATGCCCAATTCATATTTAATTCATATTCTTGAGTATACAAACCACTCAAAAAAAAAAGAAAAAAAAAGAGAGACAGAAAACATCGTGCAGGTTTGTACAAATCTCGCCCTAGTAGAGTTTATTCTGACCTTTTAATCAGAATTTAAATGTAGCGCAAGTATCCTTGCACCCCAGCCCCACCTCCTGTGACCGGAGTTTTTTTTTGTTTGTTTTTTTTTTACTTCAAAAGGCCTGATGCATTCCCCATCGCAAAGTGAGCCCTGTGCTTTACCAGCTTCAGTGGGAGGGACCCAAGAAGAGCCAACGCTAAAGGGAGCATATTTCCTCCCTCAATTTGGCAACCTCTGAGTCTCATGGACACCGATTGATAAAGGTGTGAAGTGTTTGGCCACACTGCTTTACCATGAGTCCTGGTGATCTCTTTTGGGTAACCCATGAGACAACCCTGCCATCCAAATCTGTTTATGGTGCTAAACAATTACGAATATTCCTAATAAAAATAAATAACAATTAAGAATTATTCTAATTAAGAATAATTCTTATTTTAATTAGGTAGAAATACCAAGCAGGGCAGGAATGCACTATAATTTTTTCTAAGATGCATGCATATGCAAGCAAGGAAAATGTACCAACTGTCTAGAGAACACTGCAACATATGCTTTGCAGTGAGGATAGCATTCTTTACAACAAAGTTACACATGGAAAAAAATCAACGATACAACTTTTATTTTTAAGAAAATAGAGTGCAATAAAAATCTTTAATCTTCATGTACAGTACATGTGGCATAACACATTTTTTTGACACAACCCAACATTTTTAAACTCCCTAGTTTGGAGAAGAAATTGACATTTTCCATAGAATCCTTCCATTTATCCCTGAGCTATGATTATGGTCTTTTCCTTCACTCAAACCCTAGCCTTCCCCGCTGTACTGCAGAGGTAGAGACTCGCAGAACCCACACAGGCTCAAACAAACCCAACCTTGAGGCTGCTTGGATGGTGAAGGAACTATGGGGAAGTGGTGCTTTCAAGTAGATCGGGTGTGTCGATCTTGGCTTTTTACACTCAGGAGTGCCAAAACCTTCAGAAATCCTAAAACCCATCTCCCATGGGCCATGTGGGAAAAGCCATTGTTTATAGTAGAGACGCAGACAGACTAAAACAGGAGGCTTGCTTCCAAAGACGCTCGCTAGCGACTTCAAGCCTCTGGCTTTGTTTTCTTTACCCTGTGCCTCGTTAAACACCACTGATAGGCTGGCCAGGCAAAGGCCCAGTGTGCTGGGGATACTCGTACAGATCTAGGACCTGTGGATAGAGCGTGGACATTGCCAGACTTATTGTCTTCACTGGCCTTAGCACTGTGTAAACCATTCAGACCACAGTGGTCCTGTGACCCTAGTACAGCAGGACTCATTAAGCCAAGATGCTAAGAAACGACGCAGTAACTGCCCACACCGATGTTTCCCTTGTTAATGGAGTGTTCCTTTTTTTCACTCTTTCTCTCTTCAATTTTCTCTTTTATTGGAAAGTCAGAGTTCAGGCTGGTCATCCAGACTGGGACATAAAAAGCAGTCCGTCTCTTTCTCTGTGGGAAAGAGCATGCCATGTCTTCAAGCCTGATGCTCAAGCCACTGTGCTTGCCAAAGAATGCAGGGATGATGCATGCCATCTTGTTAAAAAAAAAAAGTCAATTAAAAAAAGGAAAAATGAAAAACTGTCGCAAGTGCTTTGAGAGTTGTGTCCTTTTAGGGGTTTTAAGACTGCCCAGAGTAATGGAAACACCGAGAGAAACATACATACCTATCTACAGTATCTAACAAGCACACATCATACTCAGTAACCTTCGGCATGGGTTCA